>NC_142591.1:28991400-29291400 GCF_965207765.1 Zootoca vivipara
TTTTGGGTACTTGTTTTGTTTTTATGTACACAGCCAGCACTGTAGTTCATCTGAGGCAAAAATGGGTTTCTTAGAAATTAAATGCCAATGTTAGAGCAGTAACTTATGCACTTTCTTCAGTAGGGGTGGTGAACTATGTTGGTTTCATCAGAATAGCATTGCAGAAATAAATGCTCACTTTACTTGTGTGTGGGACAAACTGAAAAGTCTTTAAGATGATTTCAAACCATGTGAACATTTTAAATTTGTTCACTCCTAATGGAAACTTAAATTCTGTTCTTTAAATAAAAGGACGATCTGAAAGGTGCTAAGGAGAGGATCTATTTGAAAAGATGCATACTTTGTGTCATGTAATTTGCAGCATAATTCCATAAATACCTTGCATGGTGGAATTATGTCTGACTATAGAGACATAGGTTTTTTTTGTTTTCTCGAATTGTTTTAAAACTTCAGGATTAACATACAGAATATACATATTTTTAGTTCCTATTGTAGTTTTACTATTCTAGGCAGAAAATGAAAGCCACGTGCTTATGTGTCTGCATATTTATAGTAATTTTGGATACAGTGTCTTGTTCCATCATCCTAGTGTGAAGTGCTTTTTGCACTTTTCCTGTGAATAGCTGTTGCTTTAAGAGTTTGTGTCATAGAGTGTAAGTCAGTTATAATGCCCTGAACTCCAGTTAAATATCTTGGAAGGTTTAAGGAAATGGTGTAGTATGATTTCTCTGCCTTAATATGTGCCAGAATTATTTCTGAAGATGAGGCTTCAGTGTCTGTGATTGCGGGGATCTGCTATTGTGGAATTTCTGTTATTCTTTATGCCACGTTCACCTTAGCTGATAAACTGAAAATAAATGTAACACATGGGAAGAGGAGAATGATTATCTTGCCTGCTGGACTCACACCTGCAGGGGCCAGGAGGTCTACACTCATAGGTTCTGAATGTATGATTCTTATTTTTTCCTTTTCTGCAGGGTACAGGATATGTGTTCATAGCCTACGTCAGGCTTCCTCAACCTTGGCCCTACAGATGTTTTGAGACTACGATTCCCATCATCCCTGACCACTGGTCCTGCTAGCTAAGGATCATGGGAGTTGTAGTCCAAAAACATTTGGAGGGGCGAGTTTGAGGAAGCCTGGCCTATGTGCATTGGAGGTATGCTTGTTTGGACTTTTGCACATAAATTAGTATCGGTGTCTGAGGTTCAGAGGCAGGATCTGCATCTTCCCTTCCATGTGTACATTTATATTGAGCTTGGACACCTACACAGGACTCTGAGTGGATGCAGTCATGGAATCATAGAATCGTAGAGTTGGAAGGGACCCCAAGGGTCATCTAGTTCAACCCCCTGCAATGCATGGATCTTGGCTAAAGCATCCACAAAAGATGGCCATCCAACCTCTGCTTAAAAACCTCCAAGGAAGGATAGCTCCCAACCTCCTGGGGGGAGGGCATTTCACTGTCAAACAGCTCTTGTTGTCAAAGTTCTGCCTGATGTTTAGTTGGAATTTCCTTTCTTGTAACTTGAAGCCATTGGTTCGAGTCCTACCCCTCCAGAACAGGAGAAAACAGGCTTGTTCCCTCTTCCATGCGACAGCCCTTTAGATATTTGAAGATGGCTGTTGTATCTCCTCTGTTTCCTCTTTTCCAGGCTAAACACACCCAGCTCCTTCAACCGTTCCTCATAAGTCATGTTGCTTGCGCAGCGATCCCTTTTTAAGCTGAATGCTGTGGGTTTGGAGTTGTGATGAAGAGCGGCTGTTTCCATTGGGTGGCTTGAGCAAAGTTTGAGCAAATGATGTGGCAAAGTTTCTGACAGTTACACTTTACAACATATCCAAAAGGTTTTCTAATAGCATCCTCTTTCACTGTCGATTCTGCTCCTTTTTTTATTCTGCAAGCAACCTAAAGAAAGCTGGGCATGACTTCTGTGATCGCTTTCCCCAAAGTCTTTATTCATCAGGTGAAACCTTCCATGCTCTGAGCTTGTTTACTTTTGTTTGGTGCTCTGAATGGAGCAGGCTCTTAAACTTGTGGTCCATTTCTGTTCTTCTAATAATCTGATAACTAGAGTCAGAGGAGCTCTGGTTCTTTTCTCTGTCTCCAGAACCCACCAGCGTTGTGTTCTTCATTTCTAAACTGAGCTCTTAGGGATGTGTCACTTAGTGGGTTTTCCCATTAACTACTTTGGGCAGTGAGTGTCTTGTCTTCTCCTCACCTCAGAATGAACTTCTGGTTTCCTTGAGCCTTGTTTTCAGTGGAAGTATGCCAGAATTAGTCAGTAGGTACCAAACCACATGGTGACCAGAGTTAAACCACAAGGCGAAGCAACACGACGAAACCACAAGGTGCAGGTACATTAAGGGCTTTAGTACATTCATACCTGGAACTCTGCTCCTTTCTTGGCAAACAGCATGCTGATGTTATGTGGCAGGCGAAAGGTGCTGATCTTGGTCCCCAGTCAAGTTAAATGAGCTGGAAATGAGGATTGGATCAGGTTTGCCAATTGTATATATAAGAACTGGATAGGTTTTCTTTTCTTTTCTTTTCATTTCTTTATTTCTTTTGTATTGTAATTTTATGTTGTGAACCACCCTGAGATCTATGGGTACAGGGCAGTATACAAACAAACACAAACAAACAAACAATTTGTGGTGGTGGTGGGAAGAGTTCAGTCCTCCCTCTACCTCCCAATGCCTCCAGCAAAATTAAGTTATAGGACAGGTAAAGGGGAACATGGCAAAAGGCCATTGGGAGGACTTCCGGGAGCCATAGAGTAACCATGATAACTGGAAAACATGCCTGGATGCCCCCTTTGCCTACGAGCAATAAGCCTGAAATGATCTGCATAATCTCTTCTGGCTGTGCCTTTTTACAACCATGAGGGAGGAACTTGCTCTGTTTTTTAAAAGGAAAGTTGATAGCCTTATTATTTTTTCTTAAAAAAAACCCCCTACCCAGTTCTACTGTTTCCTCTATTGCTTGTTCACATACGGTAGATTATAAAGTTGCTAGGTTGGTCCTGTATATCTGCCTCTGAGCATTGGACTTTGGCATCTTTGGGAGAACATTGTCTATGTTTTGAAAATAAACTGCAGTAGGCAAATAAAGAGAAGCCTGGTGCTTTGACCATAGCCAAGAAGGCAGGTGTTCTTAGCAAGCAATGCATTCAGTGGCAACAAGCTCTTAATCTGTACTGGCTGAAATTGAGTAGAACACTAGAATTTCTGACCATAAAGATTGACTCCTACTAAAAATGCAATTTTTGAGTGCTATTGAATCACTGGGTTAAGGTTGCAGCATTCACAAATGTTTACTTATCTGCCAGTGCCAAATAACTTTGTTCTGAGTTTTCATTGTCTTTGTGTTGCACATTAGCTGGGCCTTGCGTTAAGAAGATATAACAACAACAACAACAATAACAACAACAATAATCGTTTTATATTTACACCCCACCTTTTTCTCTGACAGGGACTTGAGGTGGCTTACGGATAGAAAATAAGTAAAACATAGGTGGGAAAATCTTTAAAAACAATTAAACATAGAATTAAAAACTATCCATCCATTTACACACCATATAGATAATTACAGTAAAAACCACATTACCAGCTACATAATACAAAATTGATATTGCTGAACATTGCCAAACTTGGGCACACCTGCTTGTTTTTATGTATTCTAATACAGTTTCTGTGGTTTCATGGGAATAGCTTGATGTGTGTGTGTGTGTGTGTGTGTGTGTGTGTGTGTGTGAGAGAGAGAGAGAGAGAGAGAGAGAGAGAGAGAGAGAAGGGGGGGAAAGGTCTCTTCCAAGTTTCATGTGATTACTAGGACCCTAAGCTGAAGCTCCAATGACCACAATAAAAACAACCAAGAAATGCAGGAAGGGACCATATAAGCAGAGTAACATGCAAAGTTTAGAGAAACTAAATTCCTGTATTCTGTTTGGGTCCTTTTTGTGTAAACAGGATCTTTAACTGTAGCAGCATTGTTACCTTTTGCTTTCCAGAAGAGTAGTTGTGTTGGACCAAAAAAAAATCCCTTGTATGTTTACTTGGGAGAGTAAACTCACTAGGGTGGGAAAGACCCCATCTGAAATCCTGGAGAACTACTGCCAGTCACTATAGACAGTACCGAGATTGATGGACTAATGGTCTCGTGCAGTATACTGTAGAAAGTTGGAAGGGATCCCAAGGGTCATCTACCGGTAGTCCAACCCCCTGCAATGCAAGAATAACAGCTAAGGAGTCCCTGGCAGTTGGCCATCCAACATCTGTTTAGGAATCTCCAATGAAGGAGAATCAACCACCTTCTTATGTAGTCCGTTCCACTGTTGAACAGCTCTTACCATCAGAAAGTTCTTCCCAATGTTTAATTGGAATTTCCTTTCTTGTAATTTGAACCCATTGGTTCAAATCTTGCCTTCTGGAGCAGCAGAAGACAAGCCTGCTCCATCTTCCACATGACATCCCTTCAGATATTTGAAGACTGCTATCATATCACCTCTCAGTCTTCTCTCTTCCAGGTTAAACATACCAAACCCCTCAACTGTTCCTCATAAGGCTTGGTTTCCAGACCCTTGATCATCTTGGTTGTCCTCCTCTGCATGTGTTCTAGCTTGTCAATATCTTTCTTAAACTGTGTCCAGAACTGGACACAGTACAGGTGGGGTCCAACCAAGGTCGAATAGAGCAGCACTATGACTTCCCTTGAGCTGGCCACTAGACACCTGTCAATGTCTTAGAATTGCATTAGCTTTTTTTCCTGCTGCATCACACTCACATTAAGCTTGTGGTTTACTAAGATACCTAGATCCTTTTTTTACATCTACTGCAGTCAAGCCAGGTGTCCCTCATCCTATATATGTCCAGATTACTCCTGCCTTACAAATGTAGAACCTTACATTTGTCCCTATTGAAATTCATTTTGTCAGTAGAAGGCAGCTTTATATATTCTAAATCAAGTAGGGTTTATGTCTAAAACAATATATTTATTCCATATATTTAAATATGTATACAGTGGTGCCTCGGTTTAAGAACAGGCCTGTTTCCGAACTATTTGGTTTAAGAACTTCGCAAAACCGGAAGTAGTGTCCCGGTTTGCGAACTTTACCTCGGTCTAAGAATGGAAGCCGAACAGTGGAAGGGCACCGGTGGCAGGAGCCCTCATTAGGGAAAGCGTGCCTCAGTTTAAGAACGGTTTCGGTTTAAGAATGGACTTCCGGAATGGATTAAGTTCATAAATAGAGGTACCACTGTACTATGATATATATATTCATGTTATATTTAAATAAATCTAAGAAAATCTACATGGGGTTGGAAATTCTAATTTCCACTCACTGTGGAAAAATTCAAGCAGGGTGGTTGTTATTCCAGATTAGTTAATCCAGAGCACTTTTGTCTCCTTCTCCACACATTGTTGGCTCTTACTCCACCGACCATTGTCTTGTGACCCTCAACCATTGTCATTATTACCCAATGTAATGACCATTGTCATTATTACCCTCAAGAGAATTCAGACCTTGACAGAAAGAACTTTTTGTTCTTAAGCTTTTTTCTGAGGACATTGGATTTTGATATCTGCAAGTGGATGACCTTGCACATGTTTATGCCTCCCCACTCTGTGTCCTTGCCTTCAGAAAACCTGGTCCTCATGTTATATAATATTTTTTGTTCCATACCCTTCAGTTAGCTCCACTTCTCATTCCACTAAAGTTGCATCAAGGCTCTGTTTAACGGAGGCAAGCTTTCAGATTACTGTGGAGGTCTTTACATGGCTTTTGAGATGACAAAATAAGGCAGGGTCCTTTGTGCCTTTTTGAGGAAGGAGGAAATGGTGATCAGAGTGAAGCACGACCACAATGCAGCCTTATTTTTTACAAACTAAAAATGAAAGCGCTGACCATTTGTGCCCACACTTACTCCCACTTAACAGTATTGACTTTTCAATGTTAGGAAGCTGAAGGCTGGTTTTAATGCTTTGCCTCTTTCCTCTGCGGTAGTCATGGGAATTAAAAAAAAAGCATTTATATGGTATGAGTCATTGATATGGGAGATGGCAGTCTCTGTGTGAGAGGCATAAACATTTCACTGGAGTAACTTTTCAGCCAGAAACTTGCTTAGGGATCAGGTAAGTGGTCTTGGATGCCCAGGTGGCAATGGTGCCCAGAAGAGCACCATTTTACCTTCTTAGACTGGTATGCCTTCCATGTCCTTTCCTGGCTGCAGAAAGTATCTGGCTGTTGGCATTCGTGGCTATTTACCATGCTCGGAATTTACCTTATTGGTAGCAACTAGTCCAGTGGGACATTTTTAGCAAGCATACGACAACGCTTGTAGCAATACAGTGGTACCTCGCAAGACGAATGCCCTGCAAGACGAATTTTTCGCAAGATGAATGCGTCTTGCGATCTGATGGTGACTCGCAAGACAAACTCGTTTTGTGAAAAATTCGTCTTGCGAATCGCGGTTTCCCATAGGAATGCATTGAAATTTAATTGATGCATTCCTATGGGCAAAAAAAGAAAAAAAAGAAATTTCAATGCATTCCTATGGGAAACCGCGATTCACAAGGCATTTTTTTTGCAAAACGAATTGACTCGCAGAACGAATTAAATTAGTCTTGCGAGGCACCACTGTCTATTACTCTAATTAGCAGATGACCTGGCTTCTGTTTCTGGGTCAGATTAAAAGTACTAATATGGAGGATTGCCTATTCCCATATGAACTTGCACAATTGACCTGGTCAATTTTGTTGAAGGCCCTGCTTTCTGTGTCCTTATCGAAAGAGGTAAAGTAGGTAAGTATGAAAAGCAGGGCCTTCTCACTAGAATTTTCCACGCTGGAAGTTCCTCCATTAGGAAACTCACCTGACTTTTTCACTCTTAGGAGTCTGATTAAGGCTGTTCTTTTGAGGAGATTGAGAACTTAGCTTTGATTCCCCCATCCCCACTCCTGCCATTGCTTTTCATAGTTTTTTGCTGCTCATTTTGTGACCTTGATTTCCTTAAAACAAAAAACGTATTTAATATCTGTTGTGAAGCACTTTTGTTGCAGAATATTACATGGGTCCAGGTTCTCAGGCACAGTTATTTGTCAAACGGGCAACCTCAGCTTTCTGGGAAAGATTAGATAGGTCTGCAAAAGAACTGCAGGAAAGGATGGAGGAGCTGATCATGCAGAGGACAGGTGTGTGACCCACATGATCAGAAAAGAACATAACTGTATGTATCCAGGGTTGGGGTAAAGTTATGGCGGCAGAAGGAATCAAGAGTCATGGGCTCTTGGGTGTGAAGGTGAGAAAACAATTACAGGAAATCAGCAGGGGGTGACTGAACAGCAGAATGGCCGAGATGAGCTATCATGAATAGAAGAGTGCCAAAATGCATCAGGATCAACTATGGCCCTGAAAAAATAGACCAAGTTTTATTGTGGCTAAAACATATATTTTGCTTAGTTTGCTATTCACCTATCTAGAAAATACTTAGATTTTTTTTTTATACACAGTTGATGTACTTAAAGGGAAGATAGTGGACTTTATTACAGTAGATGTCTCGATCCTTTTAAAGATGAACATGGGATGATAGGAAATATGTATCTGGGAGGAAAAATAGATGATCCTGTGACCCACATGTATGGCACAAATACAGGGGTACCTCGAGTTACAAACGCTTCAGGTTACAAACTCTGCTAACCTGGAAGAGTTATCTCGAGTTGAGAACTTTGCCCCAGGATGAGAACGGAAATCATGTGCCGACAGCACAGCGGCAGCAAGAGACCCCATTAGAGAAAACACGCCTCTAGTTAAGAACAGTTTTAGGTTAAGAACGGCCCCCCGGAATGAATTAAGTTCGTAACTACAGGCACCACTGTAATAATCAGCTGGGTGCCTGGATTAAAAAAGGTGGGGCCAAACTCACCCTCAAGCAGGAGAGAGCCCCCAGTAGAAGAGTAGTTTGGTAGCAGCATAATGTGAGGATATAGGTTGTTAGACCCTTTTATCCTGCTTGGTTCCATACAGCATTTCCCACTTTCTTCCCCTCTTGCAATGAACAGACCACACGCTGTTAAGGTTAAAATGCTTACAAAACGTTTCAAAGGTCAGATTTGTGCATTTATCCAAGCAGCAGTAAGGAGAACACATGCAGAATATCTTGGGTAGAAAATAAAGAAAGATTGTTCCAAACACATGCTCTAAGCTTGCAGCTTGGTCAGACACATCTTTCTTGGTCAGTTACATGGTGTAGAGTGAGTGAGTGAATGAGTGAGGAACAGGAAGTGAAGGCTTCACTTCCTCTCTCGCTGGAAAAGAGGGTGTGTGACCTACCTAGCTGAGTCTAGGAATCCAGCTCTATTCTTTTAAACCCTTCAAGTGCTAAATAGCACTCATGCATAGTTATGTTTGACTGCACTATCCCACAATATGTGTCCCTCTGCTTGGTTCTAAGTGAATACAGTGGCGTATTATGAAGAACCACCATTACCAAATGTGTGGACAAGCCACTTAATAGAACAGTGGCTTTCACATGTTCTGTCTTCAGGATGTGTTTCCATATTTGTTTGTCACAGAACCTCTGCAGCGACTCCTTCAGACATTGAATTCTGTGGGATGCTATAGGAGGCACAATGTGAAGTGAATTTGGCCCCCTCAGCACTCTTCTCTTACATGTAGAAGATGGAAAGCTTTCTTTCTAAAATGAAGCTGGTCTGCCTTTAGATATATTTTTTAGGAACCTGGGAGTTTATCGGAGTACAGTTTAAAAACCACTTCTTTAGACTGAAACTACATACTCTGGCATAGAACATCTATATACACTTTGTGAAGCATTATTGCTCTCTTCAGTTAATCAGATGTTGAATTAATAAGAACTGTGTTCTATCTTTTGCTTTTATTGTCATGTGGATGTATCACAACTGTCAATGAGTAATTTTTGTAAGAACCCATTATAATTGAATGTTAACAAACATCTGCTCAGTTTGCCAAATGAGAGTTTAGCCTCATGAAATGTTAATCTTGATAGTCTCTATCTTGCATTGGGGTGGGTGGGAACTATCCTGTTCAAAACACTGGGAAATGTTATGAATCTTGGCATCCAAAGGAGGGTTTTCTTTTTTCTTGTTGTTTGGTTAATTTCACTTCCAGGGTGGTTTCTGTCACTTGAAAATATAGGCCTTACTATGCAAAAGTGAACTAGTTCAGTTGCACAAATCTGAACTACATCTGAAACCAATTATCCTAATTTCCAGGTGAACTAAAGATGAATAAAGTTCATTTTGAAATAGAATTTTGAACAATTTCAAGTTCATCTTCACATTCTTTCCCACCCACCCCCAGCAGACGATTCAGATTCTTAGCTTTCATTTTAAAAAAGCAAGTCAATTGAACATCTATAAAGAAAGTCAGAAATAAAAGAAGCAGCAGCAAAATTCTAAGGCTTATTAGGCAGATATGGAGGTGTTACTGTTTCCACTGTCACTTAGTAATCAGGAATGCAAGGCATTTCCTGTATCTTCCCTGCTGAAGAGATGTTCTATCTTCCAGCAGGAGTACCTTGCCGCAAGAAGTACTGGTACAGAAACAAAGTGAATCATGCCTTGCAACTGACACATATTAAACTGGTCAAGCCTTTTCTATTATGGGGAAAGTGTCACCTATTGACATTTTCTGTCAGATACCTTATTACTAATGTGTGGTCCCTGATTTACTTTTGGACCAACACAGCAGTTTGGAATGTTCTGAATGTTGGAGGGGGGGGGATGTTGAGTATGAACTTTTAATGAACTTGAACTGAACTAGTTTGTTTTGTAAAAAGGCAGCCTTGAGATGGAACTGGTCCCTTATTAAACAGGATGAGCTTATACTACAATTGGCACACACACACAGAGAGAGAGACACACATATTGATGGCAAAATAACCTCAACACCATAGTTCCTCTTCCATCTTGGTTCTTTTTCCTGTCACTTGTGTTGAATTGGTTGCATGCAATATAAAAGCAATCTGTGCATTTGGTTCTTTTAAACAGAAGAAGCATTTGTTTATCTTCCCCACGTATTCTATGTTCTGTTGACAGATTAATCTTTGAACACATTTTCTTAAAGTGTATAGGAGATGATAATAAAAGATTAGAAGTCTGTTTGTGGTGTAGTGCCATAGACAGACAGGAGAACTTTTAAAAGCAAACAAAGTAAAGGTTTGCTAAGTAGGAATACTGTGCTTGCGTGCTCTCTAAAGGTTCCTGGTCTAATAGATTTTAAAGGTTAAGTAAATGTAGTCCAACTTTAGTTCCCCCTCAACATCAGTCTGATATGTTTTTCTCTTGCGAGGTCTAGTTTTAACTTAACCTTTGCAGTACTTAGAATTGCACCCAGACAGTTCTCTGAAGATGCTTGATATCGTTCTGTCTCTGTATGAAGCTAAGCTGGACTGGTCCAAGTCAACCCCTCATGGGGGACCATCACATAACTCCATATGTGCTTGGAGAAAGGGCTGGATATAAATGTTAACAGATTTAAAGTTACACCAAACTATTTTTACCCAATACCTTTTTTGGAGGAAGAAGGTAGGTAAAGGTAAGTTCCGTGCTCATCTCGCTCTATAGGCTGAGGGAGCCGGCGTTTGTCCACAGACAGCTTCTGGCGAACCAGAGCAGTGCATGAAAGCTGTTTACTTTCCTGCCAGAGCGGTACCTATTTATCTACTTGCACTTGACATGCTTTTGAACTGCTAGGTTGGCAGGAGCTGGGACCAAACAATGGGAGCTCACCCCGTCTCGGGGATTTGAACCGCCAACCTTCCAATCGGCAAGCCCTAGGCTCCACAGCGCCACCCGTGTCCCATAAGAAGATAGGTAGTCAGTCCCTAATACCTTGATTTGGCCACAAGATGATGATGGCTATTATTATTTGCACATATAGTCTACCTTCTTCTCCAAGACGTTCAGGCTGGTGTATGTGGTTCTTCATCCTCTTCATTTTATTTGCACAACAACCATGTGAGGTAGGTTAGGCTGAGAGGCAGTAATTGGTCCAGTGAGTTCCATGGCTGTGTGAGGATTAGAAGTCTATTCTCCCAGGCCCTAGTCCAGTACTCTAACCACTACACCACAACTGGCTCTAAAAAAATGGTACCGGCCAACTAATGTCCCCAATTAATCTTGATTGTGAATTCCACTGTGTCTGGAATAATAGCAAAAATGTATTTAAGGCTCTTTATTCTGATTTGTTCCTGGTTAACAGATTTTTGGATGAAACATCTTTTTGTGCTTGGTGGGGTGCTTGTGTTTTTGTGTGGAAGACTGTGGATTTGCACTGACATGCAGCATGATAACTTTTAAGAGCACTGTTAATTTCTTTTTAGTTATTACTTCAGTACAGTACCGGGAACCCTAGTTTGGGTTCTTCAATTATATATTATAACAATCAAGCTTGAGACCTTCAGGTTATAACTACTGTATGTGCATTTTCATGTTATATCTAGGACAAGGAAAGATCAACAACTTCAGTTGGCTGGCAGTTCTCTTAGCAATAAATCCTTGTTTGTTTGAAGAGGCTACTCCCAGTAATGTATTATGCAACCTGAACATGTGTGTGTGTGTGTGTGTGTGTGTGTGTGTGTGTGTGTGTGTGTGTGAATATTCACTTTAAAAAATTCTTTCCTTGTTTCTGTGATTGTACTATGAAGTCTCAGGGCTACCTCCCACATCAAGCTCTAAAGATATAGTGGGTGAGAACAGATTCTTACAGGGAGTGCTCTTTGCTCATTTTGTCAATTGTCTAACATCCTGTTTCCCGCAGCAGCTGTTATCTGCAAGAAAATAATACAATATGGATACTTGGGCCAAGATCCAAAGGAACTGTGCAGCTAGTTTTGTGAGTCCAAAGCAGTTTTGGATTTGTTTTCTGGAATAGCCATCACTGATAGCACATCGCAAGCCATTTTTTAAATTGAGGGGACATTAAAAGCAACTTATATGGCACCGGACCCTGCTTGGAGAGAAGAAAAACCCTCCAGGTTTGCAACAGCATTTGGCTATGCCCAGAATAGATTTTAATCTTATTTTACGAAAACCTACTCTGTGTTGTGTCAAAACAGTGGCTTGCAACGGGCATCTTGAAGCCAATTTATGTGGCATCTGACATTATTACTGTTTGGTGGTACACTCAAGGGGACGTTGGTGTTTTTGCTGCTTGGGAGATGTGTTAGGACACTTTACCAGGGCCAGAGACCACCAAGACAAAGTAGCAGAGCTTTTCCATTGCGTGGAATAGACAGATATGCTGATTATACTGTGGACAGTGCTGAGGCTCTGCAAACTGAACTTGCGACAACTCTTCTGTTTTCTTCACCTGAGGCCAACTCCATCTTCTATCAAAAGTCTATTTAGATTGAATCAACTCTAGACACAATACTGTGTCTTGTTATCGTTTTGTTGCTTTCAAAGTCCTGTAGCAATAGTGGATAGCTTTATAATAGCAGACAGAAGAAGAAAAAGAACTTCGTAAGACAGTCTTTTGAAGGATCCTGGTCCTAAGCCATTTACTTCCTTCCATGGGGGTGTGGTGCCTTTACATTGATTATTTGTGGTTAGGTGGTGGCTGTTGTAGGACAGTAGTTTTCTTTTGTTTTTCCAGCTGGGGCTGTTTTCCCAGCTAGTTTAGGCAACATTGAGACATTCCCAAGGCCAGCCTGCAGCGTTCCCTTTCGTTTTGATGCTGAGAGGCCCTGAATGATGACCTAGTTGTTGTTGACCTTTGGTGGTATAAGGTAGTCAAATGGCATTGTCTGAAGGACAGTCCTTTTGCTTCTCCTCTGTGTAAACCCAGAGTGAGCAGAGTATTTCCTGAAAGGAAAGAGATAGCCATGTTGGGAAATGAAAGGATCTGTCCCATACAGGCATATCCCACTCTTTTTACCACCTAGAATTCAGAGGTGCCTGGGTTTACTGAGGGCCAAACTGGGCACACAGTGGCAGCCGTATCTCTTTGTTAATGTGTCCCCCTCATTCACACACAAAGCAATGGGTAGGTGAAGCTAGGGGGATATAGGGGACATAACCTGAGCCCCCTCCCTCCACTGCCTTAACTTCTTCAGGGCTTTTGAAACAGACACCTTCCCTTTCAGCCTGGAATGCTGAGTGAGGCTGGGAGAGAAAAGACTCAGGGATGATGGAATTCAAGGAGGTAAAGTGGGAAGGAAGTGTTCAGCTCCCTTCTATCCCTTTGATAAAATTGAAACCTCCACCTTTTCACTTGAAAAGTGAGTAACATGTGGTGCTGCTGTAGTGTCTCAGCCTTAAGCCTCCCTAAACTTAAGGTGGCTTACTCACACTGAAGCGCTCATAGTACAGCCCATCCCAAGCAGAGATGTCTCCTGAATACTACATTTTTGATACTTGAAAAAAATTCCTGTCTATTTGATACAGGCTGAAAATATTGCTCTGTAAATATTGGAATGCGTTGTTGTTGTTGTTGTTGTTGTTGTTGTTGTTGTTGTTGTTTTGTTGTAATTAATTAAATTTGTATCCTGTCCTTTCTCCAAAGATCACAGGGTGGTTCTCAAGATAAAAATGCAAAATGAGAAAACAAAATACATAATAAAATAAAAACAAACCAATAACCCTCTCCCCCAGCCACATTTAAAAGGCCATTGAATGTTAATCAGCCAGAGGTTACAGAGAAACGTTTTCGCCTGGTGCTTAAAGATAAGTAAAGAAGGTGCCAGGCAAGCCTCCCTGGGAAGATCATTCCACAAACTGGGAGCCACCACAGAAAAGACTCTTTCTCTTGTTGCTACCCTCTGGACCCGTCATGGAAGTGGCGCCTCAGGTGGTGATTGCAGGGTTTGGGTCGGTTCACATGGGGAGAAACTCTCCTTGAGATATTGTGGTCCTGAGTCGTTTAAGGCTTGTGCCTGATGTGTATCTAGGGAGGTACGCGGAAAGCCCTGCCATTTAACCTGGAAGGAAGATCTACTACTTCATGCAAAGTATACTAAAAGGGGCCCTAATTACCCAATGCACACTCTGTACATGCTTATAGGTACCTTGTTTTGCTGCGGACCTCTGTTTCATACTTGCCTCAACCATTAAGAATACTGAACGAGGGGATGGTTGTAGCTCCTCAGGTTCATGAATGTGCGTATATGTGTGTGTGATCACCTGTGTTTAGGGCAGTGATAAGAAGAGCCAGTGGACCTGCAGATGATGTTGCTGTACAACTCCCATCAGCCCGAGCCAGCAAGGTCAGGGATGATGGGGGTTGTAGTCCACCAACATCCAGAGGCTGTCTCTGCACCACCACATTGTCCTGGCATAGCTGTGAGTTGAGTCATACAATTGTGGAGTTTGTAGGGATCCAAAGGGTCGTCTAGTCCAACCCCCAGTGCATGGCTACCCCACCCAGTCTACATGAATCTGCAGCTCAAGGCCAGATACTCTATGCCGCCAACTTTGCAGGTGCAGTCCAAGTGGCGAAACATTAAACCCATTTTGCTGCTGGCACTATACAGAGCTATGTGGGAGAAACTAACCATGTAGCACTTCTTAGCATATGGTGGCAGCAGGACTTTGTCGCAGTGCAGCTGAAAACAATATGTATATTTACATTCTTAATGTAGCAGATTGAGAAGAAAGGCATAGACGTATGTAAAGGTAGCCCTAGATGCGTCATTGCATTGTTGATGATTCACTGATAACTATAATTGCTGCAGCAATTACGAAACAGCGCACTGTGGATTCTGACTTCGCTAAAAGATATTGTTCCCAAAGCTTTTGGTAATAGCAGCATATTCCGGATCTTACCCATAAGGAATTATTTGCCGCTAATGGCATGTCCGGGGTAGATGGTTTCTTTTCATAAGTCTTCAGAAGCAGATGGTTAGTTACCTTTCCAGGAACAGACTGTGCAAGTCGATAACCCTTGGTTGTGTAATTCATTGTTCAGCTGCAGGTTGAAGTACATACATGAGTAGATGTTTTTATGTGACTGACTTACAATGGGGAAAAATAAATAAATTTATAGGGCAAATCAGGAAGAGCCACTTCATTCATTGCATTTGGGTTACATGAAAATAGTTCACAATGCAGAAGTGATATGTGTTTTATCTCCCAGCTATCTTCACGTAGGTAGAAAACTGAAGCAGTCCTGACATGATGGATTAAATAACTGAAACTGAACAAGATGCATTTACACCAGTGTGTCCTGTAGAAGAGCAGCTTCTGCTCTGTTGTAGCATTTCGCTGCCTTGGTCCTTTGCCTGACTCCCATTCTGTTAGCATCAGAAGAAGCTGTTCCTGCCCCCTTCCCACCTTTCCCCAGATATAGGTGAAGGCATTGTGTCCAAGGTGCATGGCTCTGCCTTGCTGTCAGGCCTTGAGCTTCAAAATTGGTTTGGAGCTGGATGGGTCTGTTGGCAGGTCCAGGCTCATATATTACCTATTAGCATTAGGCTTGCAAATTATTAGGAGCATTGCATGCCACAAAAATAAGCAGCATTCTGAAAGTAGAACAGCAACAACCATACACATCAGAAAGTACTATCACACGAAGGCTCCATGAATTGATTAAATTCTTGATTTAATTGAGTTCTTTCCCCTTGGAGAGTTGCTTCATCTTCTTGTAGCTGCTACTTCTGCTCCCTCTGATGTTCTGGCTTAGGTGGACTAAAGTGCCTCACCTTGCTTCTCATCAGCCAGATGATTCCCAATGCAAATGACACAATTCTGTTAAAGATACAGGTCATACCTGTGCTAGGCAACTTGCTGCAGCCTATTGTGATCATTCCTATGATCAAGTGATTCAAGATCTTGGTAACTTAACATGTATTGGTGTTGAGTTTTGTGTCACAGTGCTGCTGCTTGTTTAGAGATAAAGTATCATTTAAAAATCTATCTGCTTCTTATGTTGTGAGCAATTCCTGCAGTTAGAAAAAAAACTCCTAAAACTTAATCTAAATCTGCCTTCCAGTAGTTAAAACCCTACTGTCAATGGGTAAGATGGTGGGGTTTGCCCTTCTTTTTGACACCTTGCTAATAACTGGAATTTTGTCTATTTTTGTCCAGATTTCTAAATTTCTGCTTTCCCCCCTCCCCTTGCCTCTAAGTGAAAAATGGAGTCCTTGCACCTAGTCCAGGGTTGCCATCAAATGCAGGTGCCAAGTTTCCTGTTGTGACCATATCTTTGGTTATAACCGACACCTGTCCGTCCCTGATCTAGTACATAGCACAGAGAATTTGGATGTCTAACGCTTGGGGTTGGGGAGGAAAGAGAAGGAAAGCCCCCTATCCCCTGTGTGCCTCTATGTATCAGGTTCTGGAGGAAAGGTGAGTCTTGTAACTAATCTCTTGGGGTTTTAGAGTTGGTTGGAAGCAGAAGTAGTTTCAATAATTCCAAGTACTTCTGAACCTTGGTGGAGAAATTGAGAGTTGTGACACCTCCCTGAGGGGTGCCTCAGAACTTAAGGGGAATAAGGGTCATACCACAAATAATTGATGGTTACTAGGGCCAGCAAAAGAAGAAAGGGGAAATAAGAATATCCTGGCCTGTTTTTTTGTAATTCCTGGCCTGTTTTTTTTTGTAATCCTGTTTGATTCCTTCTCTGATAAAATCAACATTGTGTTTTGATGTCCAGAACTGCACACAGGGCTCCAGGCTCCGTGGTATGCAGGCTGACCAGGGGTGGTTAATACTACTTCCTGACTCTTGATAGAATTCCTGTTAATACATCCAAACATATGTTTAGGGGGCACGGTGTAAAACCGAACCCAAACTGTAGTGTTCACAATATCGCAATGGCGGTCCTTTGCAAGTTCAGCTAATGTTTATTAGGTACTTTGTACATGCTCATTTTGGTCCCTGTAGTTGTGCTTCATTTTGGTTCTTCCTGTTTGGCTTGATGTCTTGAATGTTTAACTTAACTGCTAAAGATGTTTGCAGGTCCTTCCCAGCTTAATATTGCCCATTAATTTGATAAGCACACTGCCCAAGCTCTCATTCACGGTTAAATATACTGATGTGTTCTGCAGTTTGAAGTGACCTCCATGGGATATTTATGAATACTTCTAGATAGAAAATGTTCCTTCTCAGTGAGCTCATGTTACTTGTTTCTCTAACATAAGGAGTACAAGTAGTTATGTTAATGCTCACATACCCGGGTCATCTCCTCATTGTGACTGGCAGGCTACACTGACAGGAAATTTTTATTAATTAAATGCATTTCCTCTACCTTCCTCCAAAGGAGCCCAGGGCAGCAAGCATGTCTATACTAAAACAATTCCTTTAATACTTATAAAAACAGTTAAAAATCCTAAAAAAACAATCCCCTGCTCACTAAAACTAAGAATTTCAGGGTTGCCAGGGACAGAACTTTCAACCATCAAATGCCTGAGAAAAAGGGAATGTTTAAATTTCTCTTAAAAGTTACTAGTGAACGTAGATTAGAAGCTAGAGGAATGATGGAAGATGGTGACATGAAATTGTTAAAAAATTCTGTTGTGTTGAACGTCAGAAAGGAGAATTATCCTCACTAGCTTACTCCTGTTTTTATCTTTTGTAGAACTGGTGAGCCTGGTTGAGCTGATGGCATCTGCTGCTGAGATTTGTTATCACACCATGACGACCAGAATATCAGAGGTTGGGGAATTGTCCTTGGAGCCTTTGATCACTTGCAAACTATGCTTGTCTGAATATTCACTGGATAAGATGACCACTCTCCAAGATTGCAGCTGCATCTTTTGTACATCGGTAAGTGTTGACCGTAACTTAAGTCATATTAAGGAACAGTGTTGAGAGCAGTGATGTTGGAGCAATCTGTTAAAAACAGGTTGCCAGCTGAATTTCCTTCCTCCAACTGCTTGACCTCCATCATGGCTATGAAAGCTTTTTAGCCTTAGCTCTCTACAACCAAAGTGTCCCCCCCACCCCACAACATGTACACATTATACATAAATAGAAAAGTAAATTGCTTTGCAGCGTACCTTATCTGCATATTCTTCCTGCTGCAGTCCTGACAGACGCCTAAATGCTTTCCTTTTTTTTCTGAAGTGGTGTATGACTTTGTTTGTGCATCTAAATTGTTTGCTTGTTATGCCCAGGTATAAATATGTATAAAATAAACCCATTTCTTAAAGACGCAACAGTCTCTGCTGTGCCTTGACTCCTAACGGAAACATCTGGGAAGCTCCTAGAACCCCCTGGAATCTTGTTACCACTCGGCAGAGATTGGGGGTGGTGTGCAATCTTCGTAACAGTATTTAAGATGCCCGCAGGAATTCATACAATCCAAGACACAAAGAAACTCTATCAGCAGGGTGCTAAACTATCCTTTCC
This sequence comes from Zootoca vivipara, assembly GCF_965207765.1. Taxonomy (NCBI): domain Eukaryota; kingdom Metazoa; phylum Chordata; class Lepidosauria; order Squamata; family Lacertidae; genus Zootoca; species Zootoca vivipara. Next base: position 29,009,729 of record NC_142591.1, read on the forward strand.
TTATTCCTAAAGTAGGATTACCATGGTACCTTGCTTCTCAAACTTAATCCATTCTGGGAGTCCATTCAGCTCCCAAAAACCGTTAAAAAAACCAAGGTTCTGATTGGCTGCAGGTGCTTTCTGCACTCAAGCAGAAGCCGCGTTGGATGTTCGGCTTCCGAAAAACATTTGCAAACTGGAACACACACTTCCGGGTTTGCAGTGTTTGGGAGCTGATTTGTTCGACAACTAAGCTATTTGAAAACCAAGGTACCACTGCAATTTATACTGAGATGTAGTTTCAAGACAGTGAAACTGTAGTCCTAACCCTACTTACCTGGGAGTACAGTGGTACCTCGGGTTAAGAACTTAATTCGTTCCGGAGGTCCGTTCTTAACATGAAACTGTTCTTAACCTGAAGCACCACTTTACCTAATGGGGCCTCCTGGTGCTGCCGCGCTGCCGGAGCACAATTTCTGTTCTCATCCTGAAGCAGTGGGACTTACTAGATATGGTTAGAATTGCAGCCAAACATTGCCTCGTGATGGGTCACTGGCCACTTCATTAGCAGTTTTTAAAGAGCCACACGGCACTTTGTTGTTTTTACTGTAAAAGACTAACAGGGCTCCCTCTCTGGAAATTCATTAACTTTGAAGGGAGCATCCAGGGAAGGTAATTGATTTGTACATATCTGTTGGTGGCTAAGACATGCATGCTGGGATGGCTGTCCTACAGTTTTATTAACCTTTCTTTAAAGGCTAACCTTTCCACTTTGTAGGGCTAGAGGGAATATCTTTCCTCCATTTTTTTTTAAAAGTTCTGGGAACAGGCTCTCCTGCATCACCATGTTTCATAGGGATGAAATACTATGTTAGCTCTGTTGGGTTTAAGAGCATTGGCACTGATGTCCCCAGCTAGACTCGTTGCTTGGAAAAACACCAGGACATAGTAAATCTATGTCACCAAGTTCAAAAGTTGTTCACTAGGCAAGGATAAGCGGGTACACCATATTGTGGAGACTAGTTTATTGCATCGGGTGCGATGATAAGGATTACTGCAATTTCCCAGAGCGATAGAGATTTGCTGTCTAAGGTACATAGGGCGCTGTTTGTTTTACTCGGTAAATATTAGTATACTAACCTTTAGCTTTGTGATTAGGAAGTGGTCTAAGAATAGTTTGTCAGCATCTGTACATTAAGAAAATGATTTAAATATCAGTGGTTTCCAATCTTTCTTGCCTACAGTACCAGGGGTGCAAACTTGAATAAGATATTGTGGGTGCCCAGGTAAGCACCACCCTGCATAACTGATCACTTGACACACTACACACACACCCCATTTGAATAGGAATGAACATCAACTTTGTGGGAGCCTGGCCCCCTCAAATATTTTATTGTGGGGGCCGAAGCCCCCATGGCCCCAGGAGTTGGCTCCTATGTACAGTACTAATCATCTAGCATGGTGACGGAGTCCAGTCTGTACATTCTAGCCCTGGGTGCACTCCGTGGCACATATTATACTACCAACCAAGTGATTAGCACCTGCAAGGTATTTCCTGGAAAGTTTGGTGTGGCACCTGTCACTGCATGAAAAGGTGGTCAGACAGGACCTATAATCGGCACTATTTTTCTAGAAAAAGAGGTGCTGGAAGTCACCACAAACACCTCCCTCCCTCTCTCAGAATGGCAATGGCGCCCTCCTGAGCATAGCTGCCAAGTTTTCGCTTTTCTCGTGAGGAAGCCTATTCAGCATAAGGGAAAATCCCTGTAAAAAAGGGATAACTTGGCAGCTATGCTCCTGAGTGGTGCCAGACTGAGTTCCAGCAAGTTCCAGCTGCTAAAAGCCCTGTCTGTAATGTAGGCTCAATGTTAGCATTTCCTACTATTGCTTGAGATTTCTATACTTTTTTTTTTACTCTGTTACTGTGTCTATGGCCACATTTTAACCTACTAAAACAAACAAACAAACAAACAAACAAACAAACAGATATCTGATACCATATGGTAAAGTTATGATTACCACATCATTCCTAGTTTTCTTGTCTTTACTCTTCTGCAGAAGAAGAAGAGTTTGGATTTGATATCCCGCTTTATCACTACCTAAAGGAGTCTCAAAGCAGCTAACATTCTCCTTTTCCTTCCTCCCCCACAACAAACACTCTGTGAGATGAGTGAGGCTGAGAGACTTCAAAGAAGTGTGACTAGCCCAAGGTCACCCAGCAGCTGCATGTGGAGGAGCGGAGACGCGAACCCGGTTCCCCAGATTACGAGTCTACTGCACCACACTGGCTCTAGGAAACTAGGTTGATCTCAGGGCTGCATACCGGTAGTTTGAGTCAAGCCTTAATTCTGGGGCTTCCAACACCTCCCTGTAACAGCTGTGTGTGAAATCAGAACGTGGAACAAAAGCGCTGTTCCACATGAGTCATCATATTGTTGCACGCCAACCCCCAATCTCCAAGCAGTTGCAACATTCCAGGCACAGTGGAGACTATGATGTCTTTATGATATATGGTTTGTTTTCAGATATATGATACGCAACCTGAATTATTATTAGTCGTAGTAGTACCATTATCTGATTTCTGTGTTTCAGTGCCTGTATGCATACTTTAATAATAATAATGATGATGATGATAATTCATTTATTCATTTATTTATTTATTATTATTATTATCATAATAATAATATCCTAGAAAGTGTGCAAGAAATCAGATGTTGGTGGTAATAATAATGTTTGCCCTCTTTCTCCTCATTGCAGATGGTTTAGCTCATTTTTTTACCATATGGACAACTGGGTCTTGATTGGCAGATATTGGGGGTGGGGATAATGCAATTTCGGGGGTTTGCAGATCTGGCTATGGGTGTAGCCGAGGGGGGGGCAATTGCCCCCCTAAATCCTCAAAAACTATTGAAAAGCATTAAAAATACTCAATTAACTGCAGTTTTGCCCATCCAGCAGAATCCGGCTCCCCTCAACAAAAGCTTGCCCCCCCATAATGCTCTTATGGGGGATTTTTACCCATGAGCTCCCCCAAAAGCTCAACTTTTAGGGGTGATCTTCCCTAAAACAACTTTTTGCGGCCCCCCCCCATGGGTCCAGCCCACTGATAACAACACTTAGAACCTTTCTTAGCCCAGGGAAGTATCTTTAGAAAATTTAAACCTTGAGATATTTCTCTTCTTTCCCTGGTAGACATTTCTAGTGTATTTGCAAGTGGGGGTAGCAAGTTACAGCTCAAATCCTCTAATCTTAAAATTGTGTTTGTGAATATGTTTTTTAATATATTATTAAACTTTCTGTTTTACAATTTCAAATAAACATTTTACAAAGCATTTGTGAATCTGTTTTGATAAAGGTGAGTAACATTAGTCATTTTCACCTCACTTGCTTGGTCATCATCCACCAAGTTGTGGATTTTTACCCCACGAAAGAAAAGGGGGGGGGGAAGGAGCCCTTTCTACACGCCATTAGCTTGTGTTTGATGCAGTTCCTCCATCTAGGTTTTGTTGTTGTGTTTTGAAGATTGCGTTAGGAAAGCCTTATTTACCACTTCCTTTCTGAGGAAATCATTTGCAGAAGTAAAACTGCTGCAACGATGTGGTTTGGGGTACTGAGACACCCCCTCCTTGATTGCCACATACTTGAGGGCAATGTGAAGCAAGGCAGTTGGATTTTGTATTTGTATGCAGACCCTAAGTAAGAACCTTGTTGCCTGGTTGTGTAGTTGAAATAGAGGATCAAACTCTGGCCTTCCCATTCCAATGTTTCTGATTTTAGCATGCACATCCCATAATGACAAGGCAGCTGGCATAGGCAGCTCTGCTTTCTATGAACATATATTTGCTACTTCATACTGTGGTGGGTGGGTCAGTAGTTGTCAGCAAAGGTATTGATATCCAGCTTCATCCTACCATTCCTGGCAATAGTCACTTGTGAGGAGTGGTAGTAGGAATTATTATTAAAAAATTGTATATGGCCCTTCACCTGTATATCTCAGGGGGGTTCACAGCATAAAAATACAAGATTAAAACACAATATGTGTAATAAAAGCAAGAGAACAAACCAAACCAATAACCCCTTCCCACAAATGCATTTAAAAGACATAGCATGCTAGTCAGCCAAAGGTCTGGTTGAAGAGGAACAATTTCACCTAGTGCTTAAAGATATATAATGAGAGCATCAGGCTAACCTCCCTAAAGGAGTGGTAGGGGAAACCCAGCCAGATTGGCACAGAATAATAATAATAATAATAATAATAATAATAATAATAATAATAATACACAAAGTGGGAGCCACTGCAGAAAAGGCCTGCACTCACGTTGCCCACCCTCCAGACTTCTCATGGAGGAGGCCCATGGAGAAGGGCCTCACACGATGATCTGGGTAGGTTCATATGAATACTCCTTGAGGTATTGTGGTCCTGAGCTGTCTAAGGATCATTGTGGCCGATGGTCAAGGATGATAGAGATTTCAGTCCAGTAACACCTGGAGGGTCAAAGGTTACTGATTAACAGCACCCAAGGTGAACAATGAATGGTTTCACAGCTTGAAAACGTACCTGTTGTATCTAGAACTTCATTGAAAATATGATTCCACCTTTCCAATTTAATGAATCTCCAAGGTGGCTTCCAAACTATCATTTAAGATAAGAACATTAAACAATTAAAATAGCAATAGGAATCTTGGAAACAACAAGGAAGAACACATACTTAGAATGTGTTTTTTTTTAAAAAATACCATTTAAAAGTTTGCACAAATAGGGTGGTCTTGACCAGGTGCCCAAGTGACAGAAATGGTGGCTCCATGTGAATCTTTCCAGTGAAGGAACTCCAGAATCCCACCACAGAGAAGGCACCCTACTAATAGGAGCAGAACTTGCACCTTTCCTAATCCCTATCTGGGACAAATAGTGGTCTGGAACTTATAGGCAAGCTCAGCTGCAAATCCTGAGAAATCTCTACCATATGCAATTTATGTCACTCTTGTATTCCTCTTGAACTGGGAACCTGGCTTACATGCCAAGGCACCTGAGCCACAAAGTTCCCAGGAGAACAATAAATCACACTGACACAGAATATTTGGTTTATGGGTTCAAATAGGCCACAGCTTTATTGGTTACAGATGTGAGCTGTTTGGCTTAGGCATTGGGTGAAACCGGGCTATATCTTGACTCCTGCTCGTCTGCAGGGAGTCCACGGAAGGGTAAACCACTGATAGGGGCTGCCCTATAACATACGTCTCAAAGTGGCACCCTAAGGGGTCCCCTTAGGGGCTTTGACATAGCCCTAGCCCACACCCTGGCTTCGGACAGTATTCACATCCTGGATCCCTTTAACAGGATACCCTTACTGAGGAGGGGCAGGCAAGACTACAGCCTCCCCTCCAACCAACCAAAAGGCTTACCCAATGCCTAACCTCACAAAAGTTGTGACGATTGCTACTAGGTAGGTGAAAACCAAATGGAATTTGCCAAATGGAAAAAATTCCTACCCAACAACATGGCGAACGACAACTGCCATAGCAAGGCCATATCAGAGCAAAGCATGAAAAGAGGGTGGGTGGGTAGGGTGATCTGATGAAGAGGCAAGAAAGAGGGAGCTGACTGTGCCGAAATTAAATGGCCCACTCTGGCTGTAGATTGGCTGGAGCTGTCCCCGGGGAACAGATGACACGGCCGGCTGTGACACAGGAGAGGAAGGCAGCGTACCTCCGCCTACGCCAGAAAACTGTTGAGGCTCGGTTGACTGGCTGCAACGCTGTACACCAGATAAAAGGTGAACAGACTTGCACATCACTCTAAGCCAAGCTATGGTTTAGTGCCAACAAGCAAATTCATGGGTTCCCAGAAAGAGGTTTGCAGCCCCTTTGCTCTTCCTCTGGTCTTGCTGCTGTCGGCTAATCCAAAATTTGGCTTAGCATGGCATTTGAACTTGAACACAAGGTTTTTTTTGCTCCAGATAAACAGCAAGCTGTAATGAAAGGTTCTTATTTACTGCTTATGGTTTGTCTGGGGGAGACAAAACAATGAGCCTGGATTCAGATGCAACGTCATGAATTAGCTCAAAGAAGCAGGAACACAGGTACAGGGAAGTGGTGATGACCTCCTCCCTGCGAACCTACGCATTTGTTTATTCACACCAAGCCACAGTTTAATTTAGAATTGTGTGTAAGCTGGCCCATTGTTGTGCTGCTTCTTTTCATGCATAAAACAGTAGGCCAGGCTCATAACAAATAGGCAGTGGGTTTATATCTACAGGGCAGTGGAATGATTCATCATTTTTGGAATGGTCTGGGTGCAGTAGGATTTGGGAAGATTGCAAAGTAATTGCAATAGTAAGTGTGGCAAAGAGGCATTTATGGTCAAATTGGTGAATGCATGTCTGTAAAAAAGCATGGGTTATTTCCCCATTTGCTGAATTTTGCCCACAATACCTAGATGAAGGCACCATTGAGTTCAGAGAAGTTTGTTTATCCATGTTTACTCCACAGAGAGCACTGACACTCTGTGGGCGGATCCGCACCATACATTTAAACACATTCAATACACATTTTCATAGCTGCCAAGTTATCCCTTTTTTTCAGGGATTTTCCATTATGCTGAATAGGCTTCCTCGCGAGAAAAGGGAAAACTTGGCAGCTATGCACATTTTAAACATATGACTTTCTCCAGAGAATTCTGGGACCTGTAGTTCCCACCTCACAGAGCTACAATTCCTTGCTGCCTTATGTAGGGAAAATTGGATGAACAAGACCATATAAGATCTAGGGATTGGGTGAATCGTGTATGTAAAGAGCCTCTTTCTAACACTGTGGGCCACGGTGCTGCTGCAGTTAACTAATGTAGCAAATATCAAACTACAGCTTGTGGGTGTTGTGTGCGGCTACCTTATAAATAGCCATTGCCATTTGGATAAGCTGTGGAGCTGGCACAATGTTTTATATGAGCATCAGCTTTCATTCAAAAGTTTATGGCAATAATGTCAGTAAAGGAGGGAGAATGGAGTGGAGCACAGCTCTGGGACTTTTTTTCAGAGCAGGAGGAGTGATGACCTCTCTGCTGGAGTGCCAAGGTAATTGGCAAGTGAATGAGGTGATGAGGCTTTTAAGTTTTGCTGCTGTGACAGATTAGCATAGCAGTTTAAATAGTAACATGTCCTTGCAAGATTGTTTTGCATTTCTAATTAAAAGCTAGAAGTTGCATTTCAACTAGCTGATGTTCTTCAGTTAAAAGCTCAGCTTCCTTTCCAATACATCATCGTTTCCTGTTTATTTGTCTTCCACTCACCCACAGAGTTGTGTCCAGAGTGGCTCACAGCAAAGTATTGTTCATTTGATAGAAATTCAGAAATGTATTTGGAACTAAAATTGGAAAGAATTGTAATATCAGCAAGTAAATTCAAAAAGATCGGTCCATGCAACGTTATTTAACATAATGCAAATAAGGTAGCCTAACAGGGATAACTAAACAGAAGAGAAAATAATACCAACACAAAAATAAAATAGTAATAAAATATCACCTTGTTCCAAATAATGCACCTATTTCCTAAAGTCTGGACCTACCGTTCAGTCTTCAACCACTCAGAGACCACATCCCATCACTTGTGGTAGTACAAAGTGCTATCCTGGTTCTTACACAGAGAAGTGGGACCTCATGGAGTCAGAAGCAAGCCCCATTAGGTTCAGTGGGGTTTATTCCCTGGCATTGAGTTTATTTGACCAGGAATTGTGATCATCCTGATGCTCATAAATTGGGTCTTTGGCTATGTACTCTTTTTCCCCCACCTGGTGGGGTTGACTACAGGGGCTGTTATGAAAACTGGTCAACCTGGATACCCGATACCTCTGTCTCAGTGTTTGACACAGAGACCACTCTGCAGTGTTCCATATGGGAAAGCCAGCATAGCTTTCCATCCCTGCAGCGAAAGATGATTTAATAGATATCTGTATATGTGTGAAGGAACGAATGGAACAGAAGCAGATTAATACAGTGCGCCAGAGAAAGGATGGTATTGGGAGGAATTCAATATAGCTCTATGGCTGGCCTTTCCTCAGCGCTAGCCAGCATGTTGCCCCTCTCCTTCCCTGTGTTGTACTGACACCCCCACCAGCCAGTTTGGAGGGGTATGGGGCAGAGGGACAGAGGGGGAAAGCCCTGATGCCCTAGTAGAAGTCCTTGCGCAGCCTTCCACTAGCAGGACTTTCCACTAGCAGAAATCTTTAAAGTCTCCACTCACCTTTCCTTCCAAAGGGAAGCAACCCCAGCTACAGTCTTTAAATGTACTGTACTGATAATTCTCACTAGGGCTAACATTCTAGAATGTGTTTAGGTTTGTAGCTAGAGATGGAGGAGCAATTCAATTCAGCTTGCATTTCAAGGCAATTCAACTTTGTCCACACTTTCCAAAACATTGGTTAAACCAAAACTTAGCCAATAAGTAACAATGTGCCAGTGATCTGTGTAATGGTTTTTCAGAGATCTGAAAGGTAGTTTGTAAGAGGGGTTTTGGTTGTACTGTGTACACTCAGGTCAGTCCCTCCCTTTTCAAAAGCAGGTTTTACCAGAAGCCTGTTTTGTGTGTGTGTGTGTGTGTGTGTGTGTGTGTGATTGAGAGAGAGAGAGAGAGATGAATTAATGTATACCTTGGGAAACCTTGCTTTGTCTTCAACCATTTCCAGCTGTTCAGAAAACATTTTCTTTCATTTCGAATGAAATTCATATGGATACTTTAAATCAGCCCTTGACAAATTTTGGATAGGCATCGAAATAGTAAGAGCTGTAAGTCATAGTGAGCTTTGAGTTTCTCAAGACCTGGTTTGTAAATTGAGAACCTGGAGTGTTTATCACTGAATTTTATACGGGCAATAAAAACCTATAAAGTTTTGATTTCCCAGAGACTGCAGAAGTGGCTTGCGTGCTACAGGCAGTTTACACTACAGAATGTGAAGAAGTCGCCCTTTTCCTTATTAGTGAAGGTGAAACCAAGAAGTGGCTAGACACCAGTATTTCCTGAAAAACATCCCACCTGGATTCTGGAATAAGTGTGTGGTCTAGGATAGACCCTGTACCTTTTGGAGATGAATAACCTGGTTTTTGTGGGGAAAGGTCTCCTTAATGAAGAATGTGCTATTGTCTTGGGCAGACATCTCCTTCCTGACATGTTGATGCAGGAACAAGCAAGAGCTATGCTCCATGTTCCGACTATTGTTTGTTCATAGAGCTTTCAGGTTAGCCTTGAGGACTTGGCTGATAAGTTGTTTCCTTAGAAACCACTCTTTTGTCCTGAAGATAGCAACAAGACTGAGGGGTGAGGGGGAGAGAGAAACTAGTCTGAGGAAACATAACTATCTGCAAGGAACTTGCTATGTCCCCACCTATGCTTACATTGTGGTTTTTCAAATAAAAAAATCCTGGTCCACACCAATAATAATAATAATAATAATAATAATAATAATAATAATAATAATAATATATTATTTATACCCCGCCCATCTGGCTGGGTTTCCCCAGCCACTCTGGGCGGCTTCCAACAGAAAAATAAAACACAATAATCTATTAAACATTAAAAGCCTCCCTGAACAGGGCTGCCTTCAGATGTCTTCTAAAAGTCTGGTAGTTGTTTTCCTCTTTAACATCTGTTGGGAGGGCGTTCCACAGGGCAGGCGCCACCACCGAGAAGGCCCTCTGCCTAGTTCCCTGCAACTTGGCTTCTTGCAACGAGGGAAGCGCCAGAAGGCCCTCGATGCTGGACCTCAGTGTCCGGGCAGAATGATAATAACTATACACTATACACTCATGTATAATCATAGTGCAATATATGCTTGCACTACAGTGGTACCTATGGTTAAGAACTTAATTTGTTCCGGAGGTCCGTTCTTAATCTGAAACTCTTCTTAACCTGAAGCACCAGCTTAGCTAATGGGGCCTCCTGCTGCCACTGCACCATCAGAGCACAATTTCTGTTCTCATCCTGAAGCAAAGTTCTTAACCTGAGGTACTATTTCTGGGTTAGCGGAGTTTGTAACCTGAAGCGTTTGTAACCCGAGGTACCACTGTACTTTGTTACAGATTACAAGTGTGCATGGATGCAAAATGTTTCCCTGTGTAGGGAAAACATGTGCAGCTCAAAGCCGTAATGGCACAAACACACTGTCATAATGATTCAGAGATTTTAAATAAGGCTTATCCCAAATTCTCTCCCCCCCCCTCCTCACTTTGTTACAGGTAGTCAATTACCACATTTGGGTAGCTTGAGCTTAGACCAGGCACCCCCAAACTTCGGCCCTCCAGATGTTTTGGGTTACAATTCCCATCATCCCTGACCACTGGTCCTGTTAGCTAGGGACCATGGGAGTTGTAGGCCAAAACATATGGAGGGCCGCAGTTTGGGGATGCCTGGCTTAAACTTTGTTTTTAAAAATAAAACCTCTTGTTCGTAATATGACTTTAACTTGGAAATGTGCATTAGTAACAAGTATAAGGAGCACACCCATTATATGCTGGCACAAGGACATACTAGTGTTTATGGCCTCATGGAAGGGTGTATTTTCAAGACTTAAAAAAAAAAGATGGAATTTTGCCCTAGTGTGCTTCCAGAAGTTAATTTAATTGTTACTTACCTAGATAGCTATTGTTGATTAACTTGTGTGTGTTCACCAACAGAGGAAAATTATTCTTGGCCTTTCATGCCGTCTCTGTAGGAGTGGGGCTATTAGGCTATAAGAAGGAAGAAAAGCTCCTTGTGCCATGTACAATCTACCAATGAAGGACCTAGTGATGAAAAATCATTTGAAAAATAGAGGGTGTGGCCTCTGCACTGTCAGTCGATACTCAATCTAGTGGGGGAGGGCATCCTTTTTTAGCCTTTACAGTGTGATAGTTCAGTGAACCTGATCAAATTGTTGGTGACGTGCAGTCCTCACATGTACCTGGGAGGTCTTTTGCTGAGATCTTTTGCAGTTTAAAATAATATCTGCTTAGCATCACACCATCACTTTGCCTTGTTTACAAATGAGTTGGGAATCCTTTTTACAAACAATGGTTAGTTGTTAAACAAGTAAATTTCACAACCCAGGGTTTGAAGTTTGCTTGTTTAGCAACTAACCATAGCTTGTTGTAAGCCAGAATTCCTGGTTTTGAAACAAAAAGTAAATTTGACAGAAGGCTCTTCCCAACTGCAAGTGGGAGTGAAGTAGCCATTGCACATGCTTGCTGACATCCATATAGTGCTAAAACACAGTTTAGAATTGCATACAAATCAGACCAGTGACTCCTGGTCACCTCACAATTCCCTGTGCTTATGCTATGTCAAGCATCCCTAAACTTCGGCCCTCCAGATGTTTTGCATTACAATTCCCATCATCCATGACCACTGGTCCTGTTAGCTAGGGATCATGGGAGTTGTAGGCCAAAACATCTGGAGGGCCGCAGTTTGGGGATGCCTGTGCTATGTATTTATAACCACCATTTTACAGAATTACATTTAGCATAATAAATACTGATATGAATCTGGGGGTTAGTAAGCAGTGTGCTGGAGAGAGAGATGCTGATGTCTGTTCTTGGAAGCAATGCTATGTGTATGAGACAGATAGAATCTCTTTGGCAGGAATGCTGTGGACCCCTCCATTGTACGCTTAAAGTTGTATACATGTGTAAATAAACCACATAGCATAAAGATACCGCAATCCCTGTTGTGTCTTATTGTCCCAGAGGAAACACAGGTGCTGGGTTAAAGTGCGTCTGGTACTCCTGGAATCACACCGCTGGAGTGTTTTTGGCTAAGCTGGTAGATGAAGTTTGCAGGTGGGATCAAAATTCTGGTTATCAGAAGATCCCTTCTGTCAAATATGCAAATATCAGCTTGATTGATTTAAAACAATGTGCTTTGGATTAAAATAATGTGCTTTTGTAACATATAACACTAGACACCCTAGGGTATTTGTTTATAGTATGTATTGATTTTCTGTTCTTGGCCTATGTTTTACTCAAACTCCCTCTGCCTTTCCTGGTTAAAAATCTAAAATTGGTCCTATTTTTCGTTTTGTCATTTGCTTTCCAAATAATAAGGGTTGCAATTAGTCAGCTGGAAACCTTTTAAAGTATTGAAGTAGAGAAGGTGAAATGGAACGTGTTGAATAAGGAGGGCTGGGTGTCCTTGGGAAAAGCCATGTGGTGTACTGTGATCAGCTTCCTTTGCTTGTGGATGTGGGGAGAGATTATCCACAAGTGGTCTTGAATAATGGTGTGGCCTTGCAGTGAGAGGAGCGCAAGTGCCTCGTTGAGCCATTACCTAGCAACGTGAGATCAGAACACACTTCTTTACTGGCAAACTATACAGTTACACACATGTGAATTCCCAAGGCTTGCTGTAATGAAATTTTGAGCAGAAGTGGCAACAATATGTGCCTTAACTCTTTCATTGACAGCCATTCTTCACAGTCTTAAATAGCTGCCCAATTGCTTTCCCTTCCTGCTTCTGGCATTCCAGATGCATAATAATTCGTGTAAACATGAACTTGGAGCCCCACCAAAGAAAACACAGCTTGGAGAGTGCGGTGGATTTCTGGACAGAAAACAGCTAGCAAGGAAAGGGTTAAGCACTTTCCAGGGGCTCATCCACAGGTGAGCAGGCATCTTGCTCCAGATCTACTGTTCCCCCATTTGAATTTGATCTTAGAACATTTGTGTTTGTATTTTAGTTTACAAAACTGCTGCTTCCTGCCCGTAGTTGTGGGCATTTCCATGTGGCGGGTCAATTCACGTTGTGCGATTTTGACCCCACCTTCTAATTTGCTATTTCCACTCCCTCTGTTTGAGCACAAACTGAGCTTGTATGAAGGAAGAAGCTGGTGAAACAACCCCACTCCCACCGCAGTAAAACGGGGGTGCGCCGAGCCGCCTGCCCAGCCGATATGGCTCTTGGAGGGTGGAGAAAAGTACCAAGCTGTGCCATGCTGCAGCTGCCTGCTTGGGGGCACCTAGTTCATGCCCCCTCAAAAATTTGCATGGGGACACGGCCCTCCTGGCACCCCCATGCTACACCCCTGATTCAGAGTCCTGATGAGTGTGGACCGGACAAGCACTTGAGAGGGAACACTTCTTCCCTAGTCCGCAGCTGTCCTATTATAAGACCACACAGTCTGCAATGTTGGCAGCACATTGCCAATGTGGTCTCTTCCCTCCTGCCACTCCCTTAGCTTTAATGGTTCTTGTGGGCCAATGGTTCCCGCCGTGAACTCCCATTGGTTGTTGGTTAACAGGACTGAGAAGGATTGTACATCACAATTGGCCTTCGGTGGTCAGGTTTTCCCCCTTCCTCATGTCAGGGGTACGTGATTCGATTTCATTTGTTCATTTTGGTCATAACTGTGGCCAGGGAGAGCATAGGGCAGGATCAATAGATAGCGAGGCAATCCCCATAAGGGGTCTTGGGGTGGCACCTGAATGCTGAGGTTCTAGCTTGGGGGACTGGGGCAGGCTGTTGCATGCTCATGTTGAGCAGCCTGCATGGCATTGATATCAAGAGTCTGCTTCCTGGGAGTAGGTCCAGCAGGCAGGCTGGGCCTGGCATCAGCCAGCAAGACTTTCTGTCCAACAGATCCTTGCTCTGTGCGGTGCCAAACTCTGATATATCTGTAACCAATAAAGTTGCAGTCAGTTTTTACCCACACGCTGGTCTCATGTACGTTTGTTGCGCCTGGTTGCTGACTGAGCCCGTGTGCTTCTGGGACACAATGACGGTTTTTTGCAGTCCGTTGTTTAATCTTTGCTTTGCAATCGCAATTGCAGGTCTTGGAGTAGTGAAGCTCAAAGAGAGCCAATTAAAGAAGTGTTAACTGTTAGTTAAGATACACTTTGTAACTTATGTTTTCTTCACTTTCTTCTTATTTTAGTGCCTGAAACAGTATATGCAGCTGGCTATTCGTGAGGGGTGTGGTTCTCCCATCACTTGTCCAGACATGATGTGCCTCAACCATGGGTCTGTGCAAGAAACTGAGGTATCTCCATTTGTCACTTCTTTTCCTTTCTAATATTATTTGTTCATTTACATAATGAATACATTAGAATGTTTCCTCCCCTTAATTACTCTAATGACTACTTGGCAGGAGGCCCACTTGACAGGAGAAACTAGAAACAAGCAGATGGTTTTCTTCTTGTTTTTCCTTTCCTGGGGAAATGTTTACTTGGCATCCAGGCGGTCTCCAAATTGTCTGCTTAAAAGCCAGAACATCCCCAATCTGAATGTCATCAGCCCTCCTTTAGAAAATGAATGTTGGAATATGTATGGCATTCCAGGTTGTAAAACACAAATCGTAGAGAGTTTTACACATGTCACTTGCTGCTTAAATTGTGAACTGCGGGCAAGTGTGAATAGAAATTAGAAGGTACCAGTAATAGTTTTCAGGAGAGAAGTGACGGTATTTATGTATACATATAGCGGGGTGTGTGTGTGTGTGTGTGTGTGTGTGTGTGTGTGTGTGTGTGTGTGTTTGTGTGTTGGGACACAAGCTACTTATTTTATATTGACAAGATTTCTGAAGAAAGGCTGGACAAACGGCAGGTAAAATTAGAGGTGGAAACTTCAGCATTGACTATTGAACTTATTATGGCCTAAACTTTTGTAGACTAGACTCCATGAACTCTGTTCATGTAATGTCTTAAAGCATTTTTCAGTCTGCTCCTTTACCTGCCCTGCCCTCCCTCTCTGTCCACCCCTTTCTCCATCTGTGCCTCCCACCATGGCACCCCAGAACTTCCTCCTTAATGCTAGAAGGAACACACAAGAGAGGGACCTGCGATTTCCCGCAAGATTCATATGATTTTTAAGTCAGGTATTCAACTTGGATTTCATAATCGGCAAATATGTGTGGGTAAGGCCACTTGGTCTTTTGCTCGGATAACATGAGCCTGGAGTATTCATAAGCTTTCACTTCAATGTTTTGTCAGTCTTGAGTGTGTGTCTTCAAAGTTTGCATGGAAAACACAAAGCAACACTGGAATATGATAGTAGTGTTCATAAAGCTTCTGAAATCTAAAGATCCATTTCAATTAGCTAAGCAAGAGGGCACATGAGGGTATGCATTAATGGGCCATTAGTGTTTTCCTCTGTAGACTGAGGGGCAAAGAATTGAATGAATAAACAACAAAGAATGTATTTAATGGTCCATGAATGATGGAATGTACTAAATTCTGTCCAGGGTGATTATTCATTATATATTTATGATTTTCACTGAGCATATAAGGAATAATAATCTCCTGAACAGAATAGGAGCAAGGACAAGAAGTGATCTTAATTGCATTAAAGTTTTAACAACCTGATGCCTCTCTTGATTAGCATATAGGGCAGCTTCACAGCCCTTCCTACTGCTGCCTATTGCTTTGCCAACAGAGTTCTGATCACATTTCCATGCTAATCTGCCCTTGACTACATTAAAAAACAAACAAACAGACCCATAACCTTAATAGTCTGGGTCAGGCTACCAGGAGCTAGCCAATGATTTTTGGCATATATTGTTCCAGACTGAGTCCTGATATTAACTTTAAAGTGAGATATGTATGTCCTTTTAAGCTGTTTCTATTGTTGGGTTTCTATTGTTGGACAGTGGGTCCGTATAGTTAAAGCTATGGTTTTCCCAGTAGTGATGTATGGAAGTGAGAGCTGGACCATAAAGAAGTCTGATCGCCGAAGAATTGATGCTTTTGAATTATGGTGCTGGAGGAGACTCTTGAGAGTCCCATGGACTGCAAGAAGATCAAACCTATCAATTCTTAAGGAAATCAGCCCTGAGTGCTCACTGGAAGGACAGATCGTGAAGCTGAGGCTCCAATACTTTGGCCACCTCATGAGAAGAGAAGAATCCTTGGAAAAGACCTTGATGTTGGGAAAGATTGAGGGCACTAGGAGAAGGGGACGACAGAGGACGAGATGGTTGGACAGTGTTCTCGAAGCTACGAACATGAATTTGACCAAACTGCGGGAGGCAGTGGAAGACAGGAGTGCCTGGCGTGCTATGGTCCATGGGGTCACGAAGAGTCGGACACGACTAAACGACTAAACAACAACAACAACAACATTGTTGGGCTATTTGCTGGGCTATGGTGAATACAAACTCATAAGTGTACTGAAAATCATTGGAATTTCTGGGCTCATCACCTGTTTTCCCATCATGAATCTGTTACCAGTGGTAAGCACCCACTGTCTGTGCCATAATAGATTGGGAATAAAGAATGGGAGTCCCAAACAAGTCTCACTTAAAAGGGCCAAAGCTTCTATTACATACAAGGACATAGTGATGTTACTAATAGCCCACCTACAGATAGCAGGTACGGTGAGTTAATGCAACCCACATTTTGGGTAACCTAGAGAGGAAGAGTAGCCCAAAATAAGGAATGACTGGAAGGGGGAATTCAAACTACCCATAACCAGCAACCTGGGTGTGTGGCTATTGACCGTTCCTGATTGGCAACTGGCCAATGTGCTCAACTCCTTAAGGCCTCTTAATGGTGAGTTTTGGTGAGCAAACCCTTACCTATCCCCTTAAACCAAGGGTGAGAAACTTGTAGCTTATTCTGATGCTGATGTTGTAACCAGTTCTAATCTAGGAAGATCATGACATTGTATGACTGAGGCTTGATGTGAGGCTGAGAATCTGACAAAAAACCCCCTCTTTGCTGTTGTTTGCCAAGATGATTTCCTGACATTTGCTCTGTCTGAAGATATACCGTTATGAGGCATATTGATTCCTTGCCTGGGAGGAATCTGTAATTGAAATGAAGCTAACCTTATTCATGGCAAACAAGGTTGTCTAGGCAACTTCAGGAGGAGAATGACGGGATGTAGAAAATGTTCTGTACACTGTGCATGTATGGAGGAGATACTTGAAGAATCAAATTAATTTATCTGCTGTTTGTAAAAAGGATCTCATATTCGTGCGTGCGTGCGTGCGTGCGTGCGTGCACACACAC
Organism: Zootoca vivipara; assembly: GCF_965207765.1. Classification (NCBI taxonomy): domain Eukaryota; kingdom Metazoa; phylum Chordata; class Lepidosauria; order Squamata; family Lacertidae; genus Zootoca; species Zootoca vivipara. Next base: position 29,026,671 of record NC_142591.1, read on the forward strand.
ACACACACACACACACACACACAATCACCCTGTGTACTGAGGATTTGCTTAGTTTGGTGTGTGTGTGTGTGTGTGTGTGTGTGTGTGTGTGTGTATATATATATATATATATATATATATATATATAAATATATATATATATATATATATAAAAGCATAACTGCATGTCAGTAATGGAAGCATGTTCCCATCCTTTAAAAAATAAAAAAGGAAACATGGGCAGTAACAAGCAAGCAAACCACTCTCTACAGAGTAAAAACGTAATTAAATCTGTCTATCTTTCCCCATTTTTCTATCCTACCTTAACACTGAGTCCTAAAAGTCAGTCCAAGAAGGTGGCCTCATTCAGCATGTTTCAAAAAGATGTTCAGCCTTGGCCACAATTTGCCATAGGAGTGAGTTGCATAGTGATGCGTAGGTGGCATCAAAGAGCCACAAATGGAATCTTTTAAAATAAATTGAAATGGGACACATAGGAGGAGGTGTTCTCTAAGTGCTTGTGTTTCAGAGTGCTGCATTTCACAAATTAAATTTGAAACTATAAAGTTGTGGTACATGCTTTCTTGTCAACACAACGGTCTCTCGCATGGTAGTCTTCCTAAATTCCATTAAATGTTCTGGATTTGTTTGTTTGTTTGTTTTGAACCCTGGCCAAATATGTTTACTTTTGAATATCTAATCATTTCATTTCTCTCCGCATACATTGCGGTTTTTAATAAAAACCCATAAAGTCTTATTCTAAGTAGCAAGGGAGTTCTTTAATGGAACATATGAATATTTAATGATGGATATAATGCGCAGGCTTTTGTTAGAATAGGGGCGGTAATAATGTGACATGCTGTGGAAGCCAAAAGTAGTGGGGATATTGGAGGGAATATAATAAATTAAATCTGTGCTCTTGATTTATAGAAATGTGTTCCCTGAAACCACCTTCGATTATGTGATATGCAACATTATTGGCACTTAAATATCTACAGCAGTAGGTGAATTATCCATAGACATGACAAGCTAAAAAGACTTGAAAAATTATTGTTTTAAACTTGCTGCAATAAAAAATGCATGGTACTATTTTTATCCCAGAACATTTACTAGTTAACATTTACTAGCTTTTGTAAGACAGTTCTGTACACTATTAGATTACACTCAGAAAGCAGGTATCGATAAGCTAACATTTGTGTTAGTAGCTGAATAGGTTAATGGAGCCGGAAGACTCTTTCTGAGCTGCACTGGAGTAACATACGAGAGGCGTTTCTTTGTGGCTGTGTCCCAGGTGTGGAACTGCCAGCTTCTGTATATATTGATAATGTTCCTTTTTGCTTGTGTTCCTGTGCAGCAGAGCTGCTTGCTGGCTTCCCTTCACGTGGGTCACTGTTGCTTATCAAGAGGGAGAAGGGCAAGATGTCTGACAACTCAGCGCAGTGCAAACACACCAGCAGAGCCAATTCATGGCTACTGCCAGTGCATTTGTACTGCACTAAATTTTGCAATGCGGTTCTCCAGCCAAGCAATGCATGCCAAAATGCATGTACTGGGGCAAAGTGTGCATAAAAATCCATAGATTAGCAAAATAACATAAAAATGCATTATATTACAGAAAGTTGCTTTGCAAAACTGTATATATTAGGCAAAATGGCAGACAAATGTATATGTTAGAAGTGATCAGCACCAAAATGCTGATGAATTTTCATTATTTTATTTTTTAAAAATGCAAACGGATGTGGAAAAAGACTAGAAAAAAGGGGAAACTGAAATTGACAGATTCATCCACCCCTACTCCTTTTCTTGTGACTCCTTTTGTGTTTTTGAGATATTAAGTTTATTTTAATAGTTTGGCTTTTCATATGCTATATTTTTCAGCTGCAATGAATGATATGCACTAGTAATTGAACTAGTAGAAAGCCACCCACACCTTTCATTGCTTCTCCTCCCCCAGTTCGTTTATGACAGTTATCATGTTGTATCTGACAAATTAATGAAAGATAGAATGACCTGAGAAAAGAGTGACTGTTCCACCACCATCTTGACTGATGGCTGGTAAATCTGACGATCTAGTAGTTTTTGGTGACTGCTTTCGGTTTATTTCCATCTCCAAGACCTGGCGGCGACATCATTGACATAGGGAACTGGGTGGTTGTGTTTCTGGCACAGAGGGTTATGAGCACCAAACAGGATTGGATCATTGTTGTTTATCCTGCTATTGCCTTACAGCAATCTGTAACCCTTCATTGCAGTGATTTATGATGTGCCAAGATTCTCTGCTTAATTCAGTGTAGTATCTAGCAGTCATGAGCTAATCAATTTCCTAAAAAGAATAACTCAGGTTCATCTTAGAACAAGAGGAGAAAAACTAGGTCTCTTTTGTGCATGCTGTTCTTCTATGGTTGTTCAGCCATAAACCTAGTACCTTAGATATGGGAGAGATCCTACAGATATTCCACAACTATTTATTTATTTATTTATTTATTTATTGAATTTATATCCTTTCCTTCCTCTTGAAGGAGCCTGGGGTGGCAAACTCTTCTTCTTCTTCTTCTTCTTCTTCTTCTTCTTCTTCTTCTTCTTCTTCTTCTTCTTCTTCTTCTTCTTCTTCGAAGGTGTTCTAAAACAGTTGCAGTTAAACACATTATAAAAACATGCTCTCTATTCAATGATCTCAGGATTGCCAGGAACAATGTCCATTCATCAGATGCCTGCGTAAACAGGTCCGGTATGTTTTCATTAATGATGGAGAAAGGCACATTTCACCAGGGAGGGCATTCCACAAATGGTGAACCACCACTAAACAGGCCCTGGCATGAGACAACACCAACCAGATAGCCCCTGAAGGTGGCACCACCAACATGGTCTCACATACCATTTGTAGGGTTGATATTGGATGGTGTTCTTTTAGGTCAATATGTAGAACATGGTTATTCATAGAGAATGCCTGGCATATGTTTCCTTCCTTTTTTTACATCCTCTTTAAATATTTGAAAAGTGCAAATTTCCCTGTAGCCTAATCTGTTGTAATATTTCTTTATTTAAAAAATCATCATTGTAAACCTTTCCTGAATTTCTTATTGTCATCTTTTTGTGAATTGTCTTCTGAAATATCATTCAGCATTTGAAATATGAGCTGGACTGGCTATCTGGAATTAAATACAATGGTACAAGAACTTTCCAAATAATTTAAAAATATTAACACAAACTTATTAAGTAATATAAACACCAACTTTTTCTGCTACAGCATCATATTGTTGGTTCATGTTCAGTTTATTATCCCATGATCTAGTGAGTCATACTGTCTTCATATTATTTATTTTTGTTTTGTTTTGTTTCCTGTTCTCCCTGTAGCCTATTTTTATTGGTATTGGTCCAATATTATCAAAGTTGCTTGTGAATTCAAAGTTTGTGCAATTGAATGAGGTACACTGCAAACCTGAGATTGTCCTGGATGTACTGAGTGGTATGAATCTATATAGTAGTGGCAAGAGACTGTAAACTTGGCAGTAAAATTAAAAGAAAGTGCCTTTTATTTTGAGAAACTTAATTCTAATTTACTCTGTGTCAAATCTGGGTATTTGAGTAAAGGTTTTATCACAATGGGTTGAAAAGTGCTTTCAGTGATGATATGACAACAATTCAAAAAAAAAACAAACAATTCATTGGAAGGTGGGGTTTTTTGTGTGATTTTTGAGCATTTCATTGTATTGCCACTGATGCTAAACATAGTGTGGATGTCCGATTAGCACAGCCCAAAGCAGCCCCAACAAGTTAACACCACTAATTATTCGTTTCAAACTATGCTGGCAGTTGTATGGTGAATTGTACCCCAAATTTCTAAGCTTACTCATATTTGTTTTAGCAGAATAGAATATTGTTTGCAGTTGAGTTCTTGTAAATACTAACCAGCTTTGGTTTTGGCAGATTACTTTTTAACATTTGTGTTCCTCTTAAGTTGCCAAATGATATTGAATTCAAAATTGAAGCCTTGTTGTGATCGCTTTCTCTCTTTCCCCCTCTCTGAACTTATGGACCACAGGAGATATATTGGAAGCAAATGTCAGCAGACATTCTCATTGACTCATTTTCCCCAGCTTATTTATCATCCCTCTCTGTTGCCAGCCATCACTTTGCGTTTATTAAAGCGCGGTTCAATGTTTTTCCCTCCAACGTCCTTCTTCACAGATTCTCTAAGGGCTGAGTTTCGGTTTTAAGTCGATGGAATCCCTTCAGCACATAGTGTTTACATGCCCTCTGTATAGTGCTGTCCGGAAAAACCTATTGAGTCCATTAGTCCAAAAATTCTCTGGACTTCCAGTAGAGACTCATCTCGCCCTATTATTGCAAGATACTGATTCGTTCGTAACCTTGCAAGTGGCAAGATTTGTAACTTCTGTTCTGTCCAATAAGAGGTGAAATGGATTGTTACATGCATCCTGAAAGCTTTTACCATATCGTTTTTCCTAATTTTATATTATCTGTAATTATTATATTTTTAGTTCTATATTTATTTTATTAATTGTAAAGCAAGTATGTCTCGCTGTGCCTATTTTTATGTGTATATGAGCTTAAAGCTAAAATAAATCATTCACTCACTCACTCACTCATTTTTAGGATTAGTTATTGTGTGTCGAGGCTTCCCAGAAAATTACCTTAAATAACTCACAACTGACAACAGAATTATGGTTTGGTTTTTGGCAAATAATTTAGGGCCACAACTTTATTAAATACACAATTTAATCCGAGTGTTGGCTTAGGCTTTTGGTTATTCACTCGTCCTTCCTAAAGAAGGACTATCCCCATCTGTCCATCCAGGACAGGACTCAATCAGCTGTCCCCTTAGGACAGGACTCACCTCATCTGCCCCACGTGGCAGGACTCACATCAGCTGTCACCATTGGACAGGACTCACCTCATCTGCCCACGTGGCAGGACTCACATCAGCTGTCACCATTGGACAGGACTCACCTCATCTGCCCACGTGGCAGGACTCACATCAGCTGTCACCATAGGACAGGACTCACCACTGTCCGCTTGGACAGTTCCTGCTCCGACTTCCGCATGGAAGTCAAGTAAACATACCTGGGAGTGAGGAGGTGGCTGCGCCCAGTCATTCCCTCCTCACCTTCACCAAGAATGTTCCTCAAGGCTCTTGCTCTTAAAATTGGGCCCACCATTCCCGCCAATGGCGGGATGGTAAGGACAAGAGTGTAAGCCCCGAGATTCCTTTAACGGAATACTTCTATATGGAGCAAACGGAGGTGAGGGTAGGCATCCGTGTGCCACCCCCTCTACCAACCGATTAACCAACCAAAAGCCTAACCGCCAACCTAACAAGTTGTGACAATTTGCTAGCGCAGTAGGCGAAAACCAAGAGGCACAGCCAATCAGCCAATTGGAAAAATTCCTACTGACCCCTGAATACAGGCGGCCCCGAAGGCAATAGCAATGTCGTGCTAACCTGCAAGAAAGAAAGGGCGGGTGGGAGGGGTTCAAACGCCAGGCAAAAATGTGACCAGAAAATGGTGGACGCAGCTTTAAGAGGGGCCCCACCAACCAATCAGATCCAAGGAATTTGCATACACACGCCCCCCATTACTCAGCATGAGCTGTGGCCTTACACAAACCAAACCCTAAGCTAAATTTCTTAACAGCCCTACCACAATCCGCTTTATATTATATGATATAAAGCGCTTTGTGTGTCGAGGCTTCCCAGAAAATTACCTTAAATAACTCACAACTGACAACAGAATTATGGTTTGGTTTTTGGCAAATAATTTAGGGCCACAACTTTATTAAATACACAATTTAATCCGAGTGTTGGCTTAGGCTTTTGGTTATTCACTCGTCCTTCCTAAAGAAGGACTATCCCCATCTGTCCATCCAGGACAGGACTCAATCAGCTGTCCCCTTAGGACAGGACTCACCTCATCTGCCCCACGTGGCAGGACTCACATCAGCTGTCACCATTGGACAGGACTCACCTCATCTGCCCACGTGGCAGGACTCACATCAGCTGTCACCATTGGACAGGACTCACCTCATCTGCCCACGTGGCAGGACTCACATCAGCTGTCACCATAGGACAGGACTCACCACTGTCCGCTTGGACAGTTCCTGCTCCGACTTCCGCATGGAAGTCAAGTAAACATACCTGGGAGTGAGGAGGTGGCTGCGCCCAGTCATTCCCTCCTCACCTTCACCAAGAATGTTCCTCAAGGCTCTTGCTCTTAAAATTGGGCCCACCATTCCCGCCAATGGCGGGATGGTAAGGACAAGAGTGTAAGCCCCGAGATTCCTTTAACGGAATACTTCTATATGGAGCAAACGGAGGTGAGGGTAGGCATCCGTGTGCCACCCCCTCTACCAACCGATTAACCAACCAAAAGCCTAACCGCCAATCAAGCCAGCCCTGGCTTGCCGCCAACACTCAGAGACCTAACCAACTTTTTAAACCCTCAGACACATCACGCAGCCAAATGTCATACCCATCAGGGGATAAGTGAACCCCATCATCCCGATATAAAAGCGGGGCTCTAACATTAATTGCGGGATGACGAATCAAACTCCCCCCGATTTCGTACACCCGTTTGGATGCTGCGCTGTTAACCCTCTTCCTAGCTCATTCCCCAGCCAGAGGAGGAATATCACCCCGCCATTGCATCCTCTGCAACATTTGGGACCAAAAAAACGACGGTATCAGGGAACCAAGTCCTTATCTCCAACAAATCTCGTAGGATAGCCAGGCGAAGAGATAACGGGTCCACAGCGGGGATGTCATTTTCTCCCAGCTGGATCACCAGGGCGGACGGGCACCCGAGCAAGAGGGCTTTGCGCCGCAGCAAAGGGAGAAGCTCCCCCCAGCGCATGCCCCTCTTGCCCATCCAGGTCACTTGGATGTTGGATGGAAGGCCAAGTCGAGGACCCAATGGCGTTTGGCCAGCGCGAAGGCCTGCCCAATGGACTATGGAATGTCCCACCATCCATATGTGCACGTCCGCGAGCCCTGGGAAAACATTGGAAAACAAACGACAAAGTTAGGAGCGCTTCCGAACATAAGATCTATACGCTGCAGATTTCCACCTGCCCAAATCCTTAATAGCATCAACCGAAAGACCCCAGTGGGCCGCCGTAGTGGCGGCCCCAATGCGAAAGGAATGAGGAGCGTAATTAGCGGCCACGCAACCGCATGCCGCTATCACCTTCCTCATAACTCTAGTAAATTGCAGCCTAGTCATCGGGTTACCATCCTGATGCACAAACAAGGGGCCCTCCCCAGCTGGCCTTTCCGCCAAGAATTTGGCTACGTCCTTAACCGGGCAGGGGCCCGTCTGCCCCGTAGCAGGCAGTCGCATTACTGCTCCTTTACCAGCCTGGTCGGTCTTGGAACTCCGAATCGTGATTAACAATTCCGTTGGTGACAGACGTATGTCCTGGAGTAGCAAACCCCCTGGCACCCCCTGACGCATCTGACCCCCTACAATTTCACCAATTCTCAAAGCGCCAAAAAAGGCCACTGAGAAGGCGGCCGAAAACAAACGGGCCTCATATTTAGACCAACACACCACCCTAAGCTTCAATCTCATTTTAGTGAGAAGATCAAAAGAAATCGGGTTCCTGGTAGGGGAACGGGGAGGACAAAGCCTACCCCATCCCTCCATGGCCTTACGCACCACAAATTTGGCGCAAGGGTCCCTATTAAAAAACAATTTCGAGAAAAATGAAATGGCCGCAGACTGGAGCTTTATGGTCCTGGCAGCCCTTCCCAGGTGAAACAGGTGTGCCAAATATTGAAGCACCTGGGAAGAAGAGGGGCGGGCCGCTCCCTCCACCGCGAGCGACTGACTGCGAAAAGTTAAAAAGTCAGTCCAAGCTTTTTGATAAGCCCGCAGGGTAGAGGGGGAAACAGAAGCAGCTACTCCCTGCAAGACTAGCAGCTGCCAAGGTTCCAAAGACGATCCGGGAAAATCTCCGGCTGATGTTGTGCGTCTGGAACCAGGGACCTGAAGCGCTCCATCTGAAATCGTGACAAAGCGTCAGCTATATCGTTGGCCACGCCCGGGACAAAACGCGCAGAGAAAATAATGTTAAAACGCAGGCACTGCAGCACGAATGCCCGCAGCAGAGCCGATACCCGAGTTGACTTAGAAGATTGTTTCGCAAGGACAGTCACCACAGCCTGGTTATCTGACCAAAAGCATACGCGGCGGTCCTTGAAGTCGTCAACCCAAATATGGACTGCAACTGCTATAGGAAAGAACTCAAGAAAAGTTAAATCCCGCGTGATTTCAGTGTCCCGCCAAGCAGGGGGCCATCTTTGTGCGCACCACCTGCCATTCCAAAACAAACCAAATCCCAGGGAACCCGCCGCATCGGAGTGCACTTGGAAATCGTTGTGCAGGTTTAAAACATCCTGCCACAAGGATACCCCATTGTATTCCTCCAGGAATACCAGCCACATCCTCATGTCAGCCTTCTCACCCTGCGATAAGCGCTCGAAGGCCGCACAGGCTACGGAGCAGCCCATTGGCATGGCCTTATCAAAATAATAGGCGCCTTCAAACTGAAAGCCCAGCAACCAAAAATCATGCGGATGAATTGGTAATAATCGGAAAGCCGATTCGATATCACATTTTGCCAACAAGGCCCCCGGCCCAAACTTTCTGATCATTTTAATTGCCTGGTCGAGAGAAGCGTATTTGACCGTACAAAGCTCCGGAGGGATCACGTCGTTCACGGACGTGTCCCTAGGGTGAGACAAATTATGAATGAGCCGAAACTCACCCGGAGCCTTCTTGGGGACGATTCCCAAGGGAGAGAGGTGCAGATTGGGAAAAGGCGGAGACGCAAAAGGACCAGCCATGCGCTGGAGGGCTATTTCTTTATTAACCTTCCGCCTTGCGACCTCGTGCATCTCTCTCACCGACTTCTGGTTCCTAGGATTCCTAGCCAGGGGAACCGAAGCTATCGGAATCCGGAACCCGAAGGAGAAACCATCCCGAAGATATGCAGCCGCCTCAATATTGGGATAGGAGGCTAACCAATGTTTAAGGGCCGGTAACTTAATGGGAGAAAAAGCTAACTGAAGCAATTCACTTTGATGTGGAAGCTGCGGGGGGAGCGGGGAGGGCAGGGGCGGAACCCCTTGGCGCCTGCCTGAATCCTCCCCGACCCCCACGAAAGGGCCGCCGGCCCGCATAGCAGTTAACAGCCGGGTGGCTACCGCCACACCGGTCACAAGTGTGCGCATAAATACACCGCGGGCGCTGACACAGTCCTTTATTGAAATCCCAGCAGCGCAATTTAGGTGCCGCCTTAAAAGGCTGGGTCTTAGCCCTTTGCTGCTCGGCGGGTTTCCGTGAAACCGACGGAGCCACATACGTGGTCCAAAGGTCCAAGTCTTTCCTGTCAAAGCGGGCGGTGTCAATTTTTGACGCCCGCCTGCGAAATCTTTCATCATAAGCAATTGCGGCCGCTTCCCCTGCCATGTTATATGCTGACCTTACGATGGACTGGTACACGATAAGGTGTAGAGCCCTGCGGGGATATGCCGCTACTACTACCCCGGAAAAAACTTGATAACAATCGAGCCAACGCTCGAAAGTCCGCTCCACCTTTCTCCCCCTGCCTTTCTTCTTAGTACCAACGAGGGCGTTTTCTTGCTCAGGGACCACCTCCTCTGGTGGAGCTAAATCAAAAATGTCTACATATTTACCATCCAATATCCTAGACCTCAATTTAGAGGACAAGTGACTGCCCGGAATAATATCCCTAGTACTGTTGGTGGAAACCGTGGTTTCCGGGACCAACTCTCCGTCGAGACATTCTTGAACAGCTCCATAACGAGCACGATGCGAATTCGCTCGACGAGCCCAGGCCCAACGAGGAAGGCCAGAATCCACTTCCCCGTAAGCCCAGTACAACCCCATAGAGTGATCAGAACCCTCGGAGCTAGAGGACGAACCTGAGGTGGTCGAAGCCGAGGTATCGTCCTTGCGCCTCTTTGCCCGCCTCCTGGAACGACTTTTGTGACGACGTTTTCCGCCACTCGACGCTCTAGCCGGCACTGGGAGGGCTTCCTCGCCGGATGCCGACGAAAGCCCCTCGCGCCGCGAGGCGACGGCAAGAGTCTGGGATGGAGCAACGGGCGAAACAACAACATTAGAGGAGGCCCCCGTCCGCCCCCCCTGCCCTTGCCCACTTACTCTGCCCTTAGCCTGCCTCGCCCTCCTGGTGCGCCGAGGCTGCTTCCCCTCACTTCGTCGTTTGACGGGAGGGGGCGCCGGCACCACCATAGGAGTGGAAGAGGCATTCGGCATCAGAACACCAGAAGGCCCCACGAAGTCGTCATCCGACGAGTCAACTGGCCCAGACGTGGTGGTCTCAGGCAGTCCCAGAATGGTCGCCATGGGGGACAGAGGCTGCGACGCCGCCACCGTAGCTTGCCCAGGGTCCAGGGATACACCTGCAGAGGTAGAGGGGGCAGAAAGAGGGTCTGGGCCTTGCCGGTCTGGAGGCATGGCCGTAGTCGCCGCCTCCCGCCCTGCTTCCAGAGGTAAACCAGCAGAGGTCGAGGCGGCAGGATGAGAGGCCGGGTTCTGTAATAAGGCATCAAGCCCAGATCCAAGCTGGGCCAGGGCCTGTGGGTCACCAGCAATGCTAGCGATGAATGCTTCCACGCGACCCGCTGCCTGCGAGGCTGGCGAACGCAGCTTCTGCGAAGCGCCCTTAATGACCCTCTTAGATTTCCCTGAAGTGGATGGGTGGGCCGCCATCCTGAACTATTAACTACTTGGAATAACAAGCAAACACACGTGGAATCACACAGGGGTGCGTATTACCACTTTAACCACTAGGCGGCGTCACCCCACCCCTCAAATATTGGAGCCTTCCCAACCAATCTGCAAAACTAACTGCAAAATATTTGGGGACACCCAGGCCTCTGAAAGGCCCCAGGGAAATCAGTTAGACTTGTATTGCAGGCTGGTGTAGGCCGGACCCCGGCACACGCCCCGGCCCCCCCCCTAAAAGGGAGGGAGAGGGAAATGCGCAGGCCAAAGCCAAACTCCCACCCACGCAACCAAATAGAATCCTTAACCAGAATACGTGAAAACTAAATTAACGTGAATTAAAATTAAATTGAATTAAACAATGGACATCAATTAAGCCAATTAAACAATGCAAGAAACCCAAAACGCAGGCCAAGCAATGTATTCCCTATCTATTGGGAAGGAACAGTATCAAAACTAACAAGGTGCGATAACCCCCTTGAGGCCAGCCGATGGCATAGAGAACCTAAAGTAGGCTGCAGTACTCAGGCCTCCAATTAAAGGCAAGGAGTAAAAGTTTTTTCCTTTCACTTAACCAAAGCAAGCCCACGCAGGTCAAAGCCAATTATAATCCAATTGAATCAATTAAGATCCTAAATAAAAGGATATAAATTAAATCAAGTAATTAAAGGAAACCAATAAGTTAAAATGACCCAATAAGCTAGTCAGGCAACACAATAAAGTCAAAGCCTGTTCAAGGGACTTCAATATAGGCTGAGGGAAAAGGCAATTAAATTTGTAGGTGTAGTAACAACGCCCAGAAACTGGCTGCAAGCACTCAAGCCTCGAAATAAACTGCAGCCAGGAAAAAATTTTTCCTCAGCTAAAACAGATGCAAACAGAAAACAAACGCTATACAGGACACAAAAACTAGAGGCCCCCCAGGTGAATCAAGTGAGGGGACCCCCTCCCAAGGTCCTAAAGACCCAGCAACCCCCCTCAAACCGCTCCCCCCAATGCACAAGCAGCAGCTCTCTGCTTAATAGCAAAGGGGGTTGCAAGCATTAAAATGGCGGACGCAACGTGCAAACCAGGCACAATAACGGCCTGGCGCCCTCCCAATGATGCACCCCCACCCCGCAGGCACCCCAGGGGGGGCGGCAAACGCCACAGCCCCCAATAAGCCAAATTAGAGGCCCCCAGCAGAGCGCAAGCAGCCTCAATGCTCCTCAGCCGGCAACAGCCCTATTAACCACCCACGTGGCTCCAGCCCAGCCCAGCCCAGCCCCAGCAGGAAAACGGCCAGGCAAGGAGCCAGGAGCCAAGGCTCCCTCAGGGTACCAAGGCCCCCTTGCCCACCAAGAGCCACAGCAGGCTAGCCAAGGCAAGCGGGGGGGGGGAATTTAAAGAATTTAAAGGAATCTAAAGGGGGGTGCGCCCTTTAAATAAAGTGGGATGCCTGTGCGGGGGGGGGGGACTCCCAACGCCCCCAGCCGAGGCCGAGCCGTAGGGGAAGGGAGTGGGGAGGGAGGGGAGGGGGAGAATCAAAACGGAGCTAAATAAGGCAGTAAATGAAAGCTAAAAATCAAAAGCAAGCAATAAGCTGAATAAATCAGCAAATTAAATAAGCCAGATACAACCAGACTCCAGGAATCCAGGAACGCTCTCTTGCCAGACAGGAACCGATAGAAACACACAGTTCAAACGCCAGGCAAAAATGTGACCAGAAAATGGTGGACGCAGCTTTAAGAGGGGCCCCACCAACCAATCAGATCCAAGGAATTTGCATACACACGCCCCCCATTACTCAGCATGAGCTGTGGCCTTACACAAACCAAACCCTAAGCTAAATTTCTTAACAGCCCTACCACAATCCGCTTTATATTATATGATATAAAGCGCTATCTCCCACCTTCCATCTTAACATCTTGTCTTCTTTCTTTCTTTCAGATCTCCAGGTTGGTGCCTGCTGATCAATTTCAGTTATACCAGCGATTGAAATTTGAAAGAGGTGTGTGGCTTTTACATTGATTTAGGGGGGTGAATACCAGATATACATGTACAGTATAATTAAACCCACAAAACAGTTTGAATAATAGGTTGAAAGACTTATTAGACTAAACAAATGCCTTTTTTTAAAAAAAAGGAAGTGCAGGAATATGAGGAAAGCCAATGCTTCTGCATTGAAAAAGAAAGCAATAAAATACCTGGTCAATGTTATCAATTATGATGCCCTCATACTTTTATCACAGATAAGGCTCACAGCCCATTGGCTGCATCTAAGCCCCCCTCAAGTTTTTTTTGTGACTGGCCAAGAACTCCCCTCCTCCAATTTGCCTTTAAGAAAAGTGAATCCTCCGCTGTGATTATGCCCCCCTCATGTTTCTTCTGTATAAAAAAACATACTGTACACCCTTTTGATTATTTTATATAAAAAACTTGCTGCTCCTATAGGCCTGCTGCTATGATACAAAAATATTTTTTGTGTCTTCCCGTTCTCTCAAACCCCCCGCTTTGTAAAAAAACTTTAAGAATATTTTCATTTTAAAAACTGGCTGTGATGCTGAAAGGTTTTATATGCCCCCACCAAAGCTTCCAGAATTTGACATTTTGTTGAAAAATTCTGGTTTATAAAGAGGTTTGTCAGATACCATTGACCACAGTACAGTGAATTGGTTTCTGAAGCCAGCAACAACGGAGGCTGAATGTGAATCAACAAATTGTAAACGAAGTACATAAATAAAAATGTTGTGTTTTTGGATTTCTAATAAACATTTTTAGAAGTGCATTTGGATCCTCTGAGAACCTGGTGTCCTTCTGGTGACTGTCAGTCCGTGTGCCAAATTGAACCAAGTGAATCCGGACTACCCGTGCCTGTAAAATGTCAGGCTTGCTACTTGACGTTCTGTTCATCATGCAAAGAGCCTTGGCATTTGGAGAGGCTATGCCTGGAAAACCATCTTATTGTGGCACCAAGTGAGCAAGGGTAAGAGAAGGATTTGCTGAGGTGCTGCATATCTTCCATCTCATAATCACAATAATTTCAGCTTTCCTTTAGTCGAAATTTGTAGATGTAGAATTAATTCATTGCCCGTTGTCAGGGGTGGGGAAGCATTTTCAATAGATTGCCAGAACATACCTGCACCGTGCTTTGAAAGCACTCTTACGCCACTTTAAACAGTCATGGTTTTTCCGCCAAAGAACCCTGGGAACTGTAATTTACCCTTCAAAGAGCTACAGTTCCTAGCACGCTTAACAAACTACCGTTCCCAAGATTCTTTGGGGGAAGCAGTGATAAGAGTGCTTTAAATGTTTTGTGTGGCTGTGACCCAGGTGCAGTGTCTTAGTTACAGTGCTAGCTGTCCCCCAAAGTGTACTGATGTCTGATGCCATGGTGATGTTGCACATGGGTTAAGGATGCTCTATGTGCTACTTGCTTAGGCGCCACAACCTGAACGACAGTGAAATAAGCATGGAACTCGATTACTGTCCTTTGTTGAACTACCATCTTTCACAGGGTTTCCCCCCTCTACTTTTCTAGAGTGCTTATCAAAACCACCCCGGAAGCTCCAATTAAGCAGTGCCCGGTTTGCCGGATCCATATTGAGAGGAATGAAGGCTGTGCTCAAATGATGTGTAAGAACTGCAAGCACACGTTCTGCTGGTACTGTCTGCAAAATCTGGATGTAAGTGACCTATGCCAAGGGCTTTGGGGTGGGAGTTGTCCAGGTTTTTGCCCTCTAGTTCCTTTAAAATGGCTTGTAACTAGGGGAGGGAAACACCTTATTGGCAACTAAGAATTTTAGAAGAGCACTGCTATATCAGATCAGAGATTCACCCAGTCCTGATTCTCAGGTTGCCCAGTTAGATGCATATGCAAATCCTACAGATGGGGCTTGAAGGCCATAGCCTTCCCCTTCTCTTGCTCCCCCTGCAATTTGGTTTTACTCTGTCCTCCATCTTTGAGTAAATCTCTCTCTAACTGAGGTTAGATTCACTTGTTATGCTAGTGTGGCAATCGCAGCTACCACCAGAAATTCTACCTGTTTAAGTTGTTGGGTGATGAGCTGTCATTGGCCATTATCTTATTGAGCCACAGGCTATCCTCTGTCACATAGTAGCTGTCACTTAATGGCATGGATGTAGCAACCGAGTAATTTCGTTGCTCCCGCAAGGGGACAATGACAATAAAGATATCTTAATCTTAATCTTAATCTTAACTTAAACAGAATGGGACACTCATCAGGGAGTGTCTCTTAATGGCATCAAAGGGGTACTGTGCTTTGCCTATAGTAGCAATAAATAGATACTGCATGATATGTTTTGGAAGAAACTGTCAATTGAAAAAGTTGCTGATTTAGTGGGGAGTCTCCATTCATCACTTAATCTGTGCCTGATAGTTCCTGTTTGGCTACTGCCCCCCCCAAACTATAAAAATTGGGTTCAAATGTTGCCATTCTCTTTCCAGACACTTATCCTGAAAATACCTGATTTTGTAATCATTCACCAATAACTTTATTTCTCTCTCTCTCTCTGGAGAGTAATGTTACTGGCCTTCACATTAAGTGGGTTTGCAAATGCTGACGACTCCTTTCACTGGTTGACATGTGACTGGTCCACTCACATGTCTCCCTTTCTGTCAAGCATACATTTTGTAGAAGAGCAAGAGGTGTCAAATTTTCTGTGGCAATCGCACTTGAGAAATTCCCATTTGCAGCAGTGTACTGCTGGAAGAAAAGTCTTGGCAGGCCAGAAATACCCACCAGACTTTGCACTGCTGCATTGCCACCTGGGCACCTATTTCAAGGCAGGCCCAATGTATTCGTGCAAACTACTTGTTGTTGTTGTTGTTGTTTAGTCGTTTAGTCGTGTCCGACTCTTCGTGACCCCATGGACCATAGCATGCCAGGCACTCCTGTCTTGCACTGCCTCCCACAGTTTGGTCAAACTCATGTTCGTAGCTTCGAGAACACTGTCCAACCATCTCGTCCTCTGTCGTCCTCTTCTCCTAGTGCCCTCAATCTTTCCCAACATCAGGGTCTTTTCCAAGGATTCTTCTCTTCTCATGAGGGGGCCAAAGTATTGGAGCCTCAGCTTCACGATCTGTCCTTCTAGTGAGCACTCAGGGCTGATTTCCTTAAGAATGGATAGGTTTGATCTTCTTACAGTCCATGGGACTCTCAAGAGTCTCCTCCAGCACCATAATTCAAAAGCATCAATTCTTCGGCGATCAGCCTTCTTTATGGTCCAGCTCTCACTTCCATACATCACTACTGGGAAAACCATAGCTTTAACTATATGGACCTTTGTAGGCAAGGTGATGTCTCTGCTTTTTAAGATGCTGTCTAGGTTTGTCATTGCTTTTCTCCCAAGAAGCAGGCGTCTTTTAATTTCGTGACTGCTGTCACATCTGCAGTGATCAAGGAGCCCAAGAAAGTAAAATCTCTCACTGCCTCCATTTCTTCCCCTTCTATTTGCCAGGAGGTGATGGGACCAGTGGCCATGATCTTGGTTTTGTTGATGTTGAGCTTCAGACCATATTTTGCGCTGTCCTCTTTCACCCTCATTAAAAGGTTCTTTAATTCCTCCTCACTTTCTGCCATCAAGGTTGTATCATCTGCATATCTGAGGTTGTTGATATTTCTACTACTAAACTACTAAACACACTCTTTTCTTTCTGCTTTCAGAACGATATCTTCCTAAGGCATTATGACAAAGGCCCTTGCCGAAACAAACTGGGTCATTCCCGTGCCTCAGTTATGTGGAACAGAACGCAGGTAATGCGGATGACCCAAGCTTGAGACTATATCAGGATGAGATATGTTTTCCATCTGCTCACACACAGCTTTCCTGTTCCTTATCACATTTCTCCTTCTGCTTTTTTCAGGTTGTTGGGATCCTTGTGGGCCTGGGTATCATAGCCCTGGTAACATCCCCCTTGCTGCTCCTAGCCTCGCCATGCATCATCTGTTGTGTCTGCAAATCGTGCCGCAGTAAGAAAAAGAAACATGACCCGCCAACAACCTAAAGTTTTCACCCTATTGGCTGTGAAGACCAGCATCTTGTATGTGATGGAGAAGACATGAAGGCTGACCTCTGGTGCCAATGCTTTCCCAACCAATTCTCCTTCTCTTTGCCAACTTCTGCAAAAAGTGCCTACAGTTTCACGGGACGCAGTGTTGTTTGCAAGTTGCCGTTCCACAGTGGGATAGGTGTCTGTTGTGGTGTTTTCAGTTCAGCTCTGGCTATTTTCTTTTTCTTTTTCTAAGGAAAAGAGGCAGGGGTTCTAAACATAGTTTCAAAGGTTCTTCAAAACAACCCACCTCTGCTTGCTTCTATAGTATTTTCCAGAGTCTGGATATGTGGCCATTTTTGAGCAACTTTAATTTTGCAACTCATGGAGCAGTCCTGCAGTTAAGTGAGGGAACACAGGTGAACAATGCAATCCAAGAGATCTTTGGATATTATTGAGTTTTCACTTTCCAGGGGCAGATTTCAGTGTTACTAAAAATATATCCTGTAAAAAAATTATATACCTTAAAAGGGGAAGGTAGTGGAAATGAAGTATAACTGAAATGGGATATTGTTAATATACATTTGCTAAACGCCCAATCAAAACTGGACCAACAAGAAGTTGTATCAGCCTTGGTACAGCATCAGAAACAGCTGTTGCAGGTACATAGCAGTGGCACAATATGCCAAGTAAATCGCTCCAGCTGAGCCACTGATTAGGATTGGGTGTGAATTATTGTCAAGCGTTTTGCAAAACATATGTTGCACTGGTGTGAGAAGTGGCAAGTGTAGGGGAGATTCATGGTATGGAACAGGATCCAGTTGGCCTGGTATAATAACAATAACCCCCCTCCCCACACTCTGCCCCAAGCATTGTATTGCAGTGGCACTAGAGTGCTGTGTATCCTTTGGCTTCACTTCTGGCAACTTGTGGTGCACTTGCCAAAAAGGTTGGTCATCACTGATGCAAACTATAATTTCAGGTGAAAATTAGAGGGTTACATGTACACTTAAACACACGCACAAATATACACAGCACCAGCAATTTGTTCAGGTGTATTACACTACACTGGGCAAATACTGCCTCATTACATTATTTCACTGAGTTAGTGAGGAGTTGTAAAAACAGTATCGAGACCTTGAGCAAGTCCTATATAAAAACTTAGCTAATGGCTGCAAACTTTAAGATGAACAGGCCTACTTCCCCCAATAATGAATTCTAGTCTTCTATAAGACAAGCCCATAGCTAGATTGTGACTGAAGGAGCTGCATAGTCTGGAAAACAATGGATGAGGTCAAAATAGTGGGATGGTGGGATAACCATTTTATCTAGTGCTGGATTACAAGGCAGTGTAAGAGGAATTGTGGTGGAAAATGGTATTGCATAACAAACATATAGCATCTCTTTCTTGAAATATTATGCTTATGTACACCACAGTCTTTAGCTTTGGGCTGACTATCTGGTTGTGGCCTCATGTTGTTCTGTATTGACTCCTTTAGAGGTAGAGTACAAATGTAAATAAACATGATTCTTCAAGGCAAGGTGTGTATGTCTCATGGTATATACCGTGTGTGCACATTACATTCACACACAAAACAAATATGCATTTGAGCGTGTACTATAGTATAGCCTTTCCCAACTTGGGTTGTTGGACTCCAACTCCCAGTCAGCAAATCCAGTGGTCAGGGATAATGAGATTTGTAGTTCAGCAACATCTGGGGACCGAAGGTTGGGAAAGCCTGCTATAGTACATAGTATTTCAGCTAGGCAAATTCACTCCACAACAATCTGAGGTTGTTGGACTGTCTAGTTTTGAAAGGTGATTGCCATCTTGGCAAGGAATTCCTTAGACTGCTGCTGCAGTCTTCTTTAATCAGAAATATCTGGTTTAAAGGACAATGGACAGACATGTAGTCAAGTTTATTTTTATCTTGCCATTTTTAAAAGAAGTAAGCTTTCAGGAGGCTTTAACTAAGTAAGCTGAATTTGAGTACCATTAAATAAAGTTTAATGACTTCTGTTCCGTTGATTTCTGTGGAGCCTAAGTTCAACTAACGTCATATGGCTACAGCTGTATGAGCTTGAGCAGAGAAACAGAAAAGAGGAAGGGCAGATAAATACTGAAGCAAAAAAGCAGAGAAACAGATTTAATTTAAGGAAGCATAGTTCACATGAAAAACTACAGTGGAACCTCGGTTTATGAACACCTTGGTTTATGAATTTTCGGTTTATGAACGCCGTGGACCCATCTGGAACGGATTAATTCACTTTCCATTACTTTTAATGGGAAAGTTTGCTTCAGTTTATGAACGCTTCAGTTTATGAACAGACTTCCGGAACCAATTACACCCATGTTTCAGTTTATGAACGCTTCGGTTTAAGTACTTCGCGGACCCGTCTGGAACGGATTAATCCACTTTCCATTACTTTCAATGGAAAAGTTTGCTTCAGTTTATGAACGGTTACTCCGCGGACCGTCTGGAACGGATTAATCCACTTTCCATTACTTTCAATGGGAAAGTTCGCTTCAGTTTATGAACGCTTCAGTTTATGAACAGACTTCCGGAACCAATTGTGTTCATAAACCGAGGTACCACTCTATTGGAAATCAAGCCTGGATATAAATGTTTTTATATATAAAGAACAAAACAAAAACCTCTTATCTAAGAGTTTCAACTTGGAGAAACAGCCAGGACACCTAAATTAGGCGCTACAAAATGGACAACAATGATGGGTGTTTCCTTTTTAGATCTGAAAATTGTAGTCCAAAGTGAAAATTGTAGTCCAAAGTGGATAGTAAAATAGCCTCATTAGAGTCAATAATAGGGGTTGGGGTGTCCTAAACTGCCAGCTGAGCCTGTTTAGCTTTGCAGGCAACTACCGTATGTCCTAATACTATACAGCCTTGTATGCCGGCTGGGACTGATGGGAGTTGTCCAAACCCCCTGAAGGGCACCAGGTTGGTGAAGGCTTCTTTAACACCAGCCCAGGCTGTCACTCAATTAAAAAAAACAACCTTGGTTGTATCATTTTCAGTTGACCCAAATCTGCATACATTAGTACTGGGGGGGGGGGAGTCTTATTTGGGGGTCTGGGTGGAGGAGAAGGAACAATGACAAGCATTATTTAGTTCTTCTGCAACCAGGGTTTTAAACAAACTGCTCATATTCACATAAAGCAAGATTGTGGTTGATGTGGATTTTCATCTTGGAAGAGAGAGTGTGTGTGTTAGGGAGAAAACGAATGCCTACTTGCCTTCTGTTTCCCTTTCTGGCTGGTTCAATTCTTAACATACTTTTTACTCCCTGCTGCTCCCTTTGAATACTGGGTGTGAGCTCCTCAGGGTGAATGGCAGGATAAATATGTTTATTTAGAAAATCTACCACCCTAATTGCTCAGGGGCACCTTCTTAATCAAACTGATTAGTCAGCTAAACGTTGTAGCTTTCTTTGACCTAACAACCCTCCTTACTTTCACTAGCAAATGGAAGGGAATTATGTATGTCTATGAAGCTCCTTTTTATCTTAGTCTCCCTTTCATGATGGTAAGCCATGCGTGATGACAACGCTGAATTCCGTCCATGTCCTTGCCAATAAGAATTTCATATTGTATGTTAATTGTATGAAATCCACACCCCCCCTTTCTGCCAAGGTTGTGTTACTTAAGGTTTGCTGTTTTGTTGTATAAACATTTGCTGTATCAGACTAGAAACCAAATCCTTAATGGACAGTCAATCAGTGGTGGAGCTTCAAAATGATGTTGATGTAGGGCTTCAACTATGCAGGTAGTCAAGGTATTGGATTGTCTACTGGTACTTTTTAGTTCTTGGTCTTAATTCATTTCCCATGAATATATTTTCTTCACCACTTTCCTAATAGGGTGAAGGGTCAAGGCTGTGATCTTTGTAAGATTTAGTAGAAACTCTTTTCTGTATGTGTTCCAAAGAAAGCAGATGTGTATGAAGAAATTTTAAGTGCTCTTGTAAGTTTTATTTAATGAACCAACATTTGGAAATGTACTTTGCTCTGTGTGTATTCATGCAATATATATTTTCAGCCTCTGAGATTTCCTTCTCTTCCCCCGGCTTTCCCTCCTAACATTATAATATGCAACATGTGCAAAATTAAAAATTCAGCAAAAGCAGTTTGTCTCTGTTTGTCTTCAGCAAGTTGCTTTTAAAACAGATTGTGGACGTTTAGTAAAGCTTTGTTATCAACAGAGGACAATTCAAAGCCATGTGTCACATTTTTAAGGATCATTGGGGGGCAGGGGGGCGGCGGAAAAGGCAGCGGAAAGTCTGCATTCAGTTTGGATTCTTAGTGGACTTAAATAAAATGATGCTGCTATCATTTTTTTGTACAATGCTTCATATTACAGGGGTCCCCCAAACTAAGGCCCGGGGGCCGGATGCGGCCCAATCGCCTTCTAAATCCGGCCCGCGGATGGTCCAGGAATCAGCATGTTTTTATATGAGTAGAATGTGTCCTTTTATTTAAAATGCATCTCTGGGTTATTTGTGGGGCCCGGCTGGTGTTTTTACATGAGTAGAATGTGTGCTTTTATTTAAAATGCATCTTGGGTTATTTGTGGGGCATAGGAATTTGTTCATATTTTTTTCCAAAATATAGTCCGCCCCCCCCCCACATGGTCTGAGGGACAGTGGACCAGCCCCCTGCTGAAAAAGTTTGCTGACCCCTGCTTCATAACATCATTTATAAACTCTCATGGAGCCATTCATGACTCTCCACAGCAACAGCAGACTATAACTAGCACCCTGCAGAAACAGGTAGGTGTTTACCTGGTGCTGAGATGCCAAAGCATCAGCACCTATCATGCTTCCAGTGGAAGGTGTTCCATAATTGAGGTGCCACCACAGAGAAGATCCTGCCTTGTGTTGTTACATGACACATCTCCCCCAATGGTGGGACCAGAAGGAGGGCCTCACCCCTGGATCTAAGAATCTAGGCAAGCTGATAACAGAGAGGAGTGGTTCCTCAGATTCTTGAGTCTTGAGTTGTTTGAGGCCTTATATAGGTCAACCCCAACACCTTTAATTCAGCCTGGCAGCATATTAGCAGTTAATTAAAATGTTTTGGGATCTGTGTTGTGTGATCTCTGCCCGCTGTCCCAAACAACACCCTGGCAGCTGCATTGTGCACTAATTGTAGCTCCAAGATTGATGTTAAGGACTACCCCATGTAAAGTGCACTGCAGCAATCCAAATGGGACATTGCCAGAACATGGGTCACTGAAGCCCAATCAGTCTCTCTCCAGGAACAGCCATAGCTGGCAAACCAGCCATAGCTGGAAAATAGCACTGAGGCCACCTGTACCTCTAGTGACAATAATGCTGGATTAAGGAGTGCACCCAGACTACATATCTGCTCTTTCAGGTGGATAGTAATAAGCAGCAAACCCAATGACTGGATCTGAGAACCACCCATCAGTGTAACTCCTATCCTGCTTGCAAATATATGCAGATATTACAAAAGCAGCCCAAGTCCTTTCTGTTTGAATAATAATAATAATAATAATAATAATGCCCTAAATGTGATAGAACAGGGCATATGACAAGCTATTCCTTCACTATGTTGATGACAAAACAAAACAGGTATTTGGTACTCTGCCTGAGATCTCTTGGAGACAGTAAGGATGGTGATGCTCTGGGTGTTTGTATATTCATGAAAAGGACAGAGTAAAATCTCCTCAGGTCATCATGTACGTAGTAGATTTCAAACCCTATTAGCAGCACAATGTTCATTTATATTCTAAGGTAGCTAAAAGCTTGTCATTAATTTGAATGGTTGCCACTTATATTTCATACCATGTTTTTAAACGACGGTGGCAATAAGCTTGTTGCTTGCTCACAGGAGAGGTTCTGATGTTTCTAATGGCCAAGTCAGAGTCTGGACCAACAGTAAGGGCAGAAAGCTGAGGATAAAAACATTAAAACAAAATGATACAGTTTTTTATCGTGTGCCTTAATTCTCAGCTGCTGGTTCTGTCCTAATGCACAGCCTGATTTTTTTCCCCATTGATGTTTGCATTGATGACATCCAGATTCCCTAGTATTTTGGATACAATAATAGCCTCTTTATTGATTCTGAGTCATGAAGAGGCCAAACTATAATAAGTCTTGTGCAGGAGAGACTCCCAAACCATGGTTTGTAGGGCAACTTTGCTTTTCACCTAGCATTTGTCTCTATTTAAACTCAAATTAAATACCAAAATAAAGTATGGTGTGGTTAAGAAAATGAGTTATGAACTAGAAGTCTCAGGCATCAGGTTACCGGAAGTATTTTTTGGAGAAACAGTAAGTGATGGTTTTGATTATGGCCCTTTGCAAAATTACAGAGACCAGAAGAGCCACATGTACGCTATGGTGGAAGTCATTCCTTCTCATGGAATCCTGGGAAGTGTAGTTTGGTGAGGTGGATGGTAGATCTGTCCCGGACAATTCTCAGCATTGTCATCAAACTATGGTTCCCAGGATTCTTTGTGAGAAGCCTGACAGTTAAAGAATGAGTACGGTAGTATAATAAAGCCAATATAGACTTGGAGTCTAGATATACCCAAGGCAAAGTATGTGCCAAAGGTGTGTGCCAGTATGATTGGTTTTGTGTGAGGTTTGCTATTTTGGGGTATTTTTCTGTTCGCTTCTGTGTTTACTGTGGTGAGAAGGAACAGAACTGGAAGCCTGGATGGGCACCTGCCAATCGGTGTGGACAATGCGGAACTGATTGGATCCATACAGCTGCTACCAGTCAGTGTGGTCAATTGTGAGTTGGATTTGCAAGCTGGGCTGCCATCTTCCTGGGTTGGCAATAGTAGGTTGAGCTGCTAACAGTCAGTGTTGGCAATACTGAACTGGGGGATCAGTACAGCAGCTGCCGGTTATTGTAGGCAATATTGGGTCAGGTTTGCAGCTGGGCTGCTGCCTGTCAGTGTAGACACCATAAGGCTAGGTGACCTGACTCTGTATAATGCGGCTCCTTCATTGTACCATCTAGTGGTTAGGTATTGTCACTGCTGTTTGGTTTCCTTGTGATTCAAATTAATCCTCCCGTATGCTGATCATACTACCTGATTGGCAATTATGCCACGTACCAATCAGCCCAAGCCCGTATCACCACCGTGTATGTGGAAGGGCACACCCTGCATGCCATTAAAAGCACACGGGCAGGCAGCAAAGCTGCTCTTGCCTAGAATGGCAAAGTCGGATCAATCCCACATTTTCATGCTCCACCATTCCCCCAGATATCATCATTCCTTCTTTCTGCTTTCATTCTTGCATGGGATGTGCAAAATACATCGATTGAGAAATGGCGCATACAGGGACTCTCAATCTCACAGTGATGCAATTTTCACTTATCTCGGCGAACAGTAGATTTTTAACTTTATATGCCATCTGGAAAAGGTCCTGGAAGACACTGTGCTCCCCAAGCCACAAAATGCAGTGGAAAGTAATCTCATTAATTGGTTCCCTCTGCTTTTGGGTGCCCAAATCATGTTTTCGCTGTGCGTGACTCAGAAAGGATGACTACCCTTGTTTTATCTAGCCCATGAGAAAATCTTGTGATTTTGTTCATTGCGTGACTGAACAACGTTGCTGGTATAGGCCGGTTTCTGAAAATTAAAGCATGCAAGTAGCATCTTAAAAATACAGCAAAATTATCTGAAAGCTCTTGTCTAGGGTGTTTTGTCTGCAATGCCTTCCAGTTTAATTCAAACACAAAGGGCCCCTATTATTAGATTTGATCACCTGAACATTAGATGTGTAGACCTAAACATGCCTACGAGATTAGATAACTGTCACCATAGTGTCTGCAGGATACTGAAGCAAAGTGTGTTTGCATCACCTAGTGGTAGCACTATGGAAAGTCAAGACAACTGCATGTTTTTTGTTTTTTTCTATTTCAATGTACGCACACAGAGGAGTGGTAGAAGCAGGTTCTCCATAGGTCATCAATATGCTATTAGGTCCATGTACTGTTTCAGTTTTCCATGTTCCGTAGGATTCCCATCATTTAATGTCTGTAAAAGTAACAGTGTGCTTATATATCATACACAATTTGGGATGATCTTTTATCACAAAGCCAACTTCAGAGCGGATTGCTTGAGCCAAAACATTGTATACCACCCTTCAGTTTTAACAAACCTACACTATGGTAAAACAATTCCACAAAGTTTAAACAATAACAGTGACACCACAGGCTTGCGTGTGTAACATGAACAGAAGCAAGATCAATGCAACCAGGTAACATGCTGGAAGGCCTAGACAAAGGGAAATGTATTTACCCTGGTGGCGAAGAAGTCTGGCACCTCCACATAAAGGGCATTCCACATGAGGAGATGCCACAACTGAGAAGACCCTGCCCTCAGTCACCATTAGACTAATTTCGGAAAGCAAGGAGACTCAGGGGAGGAAGGGTGTCTAAAGAGGGACAAATCTATCAATTTTGGTTTCTCAAGTTTTTCATCTTCCAATCTTTAATTCAATTCTCCACATTTCCGCAGCAGCTTGCAGATTTGCTTTTTTTTAAAAAAAATCCTCACACAACTACACAGTATTAGCATTTCAGTGAAAAATTCTCCTAATAAACACGTTTCTATGCAGTTTTGACCAGTATACAGACCAATATGCAAGCAATTTCTCCTAATGTAATGTATTTTATATGTGTTTTTCTGCACATCCGCTCCCGCCCAATATATGCATTTTTGTATATATTGTTTGGTTGGAGAACCACATCGTAAAATTCGAAAAAGTGCAAATTTTGAGGGATAGCTGTGTGTCACTTTGGATAAATTAATAGATAAAATAATAGATTTTATCCTCCCATGACTATGTAAGACTATGGTGGCTGTATGCCATGCCAAAAATCAGATGTGATAGGGCAGCTAAAGCAGGGTGATGTTGTATACCTGGCTTTGGGATGGTGAGCACCACTGCTCTGAGAGAGAGAGAGAGAGAGAGAGAGAGAGAGAGAGAGAGAGAAGGGGCAAGGAGCAGGTTGCTGAGCAAACTGCAGGCACAACAGCAGAGTGAATCTGCTGCTCTTGCCACTGCTGTGCCTACCACATGCTGAACTCCCCGTGTCTCTCCCCACCCCTTCTTGGCAAGCAGCAGCAACGATTACCATTCAGAAGCCATATGTGCAGTGCAGGAAGTCCTTCGCTGGCCCACTGACTGCCACTGCTCCAAATAGCGAATAGTTGGGAACAACAGGCTATTGTTCTTATATCCCACTTCCAGGCTTCCCAATATGCATCTGGTTAGCCACTATGGTATGGTTACCAGACATCCCCGTTTCCCGAGGACAGTCCCCAGATTTACAAATCTGTCCCCGGACAAAACCCGTCCCCGGAATGTCCCTGAATTTCATTTAATGTCCCCGTATCTATATTTTAAGTGTTGCAGATTTATTAGTAGAGAATGAATGTTGCGTAATTGGTTCAATGGCACAAGACACATCATATGGGGACTTCCAGTGAGGCAAAATGGTGGGCACCACGGCAGTGAGCCGCTCCTGAAGCCAACCACAGCCAACTGCGCTACCAACTGCGCAACAGTCTCCGGGCTGCTGAGACTGTTGCTGCCACTGCCAACAGGGAACCAAGGACGCCCGGCGTGTCAACTAGGGGAACCGTTGACCCCCTGCCGACCCAAATTGAGCCTGGAGCGAGAGCACCCAGCCACCTGGCCAAATGCCCAGTGGCACTCCACGGCCAGTAAAACCCCCAGAGCCGACGCAGGGAGGAGGAGAGGAGAAGGAGAAGGAAGAGATAAAAAGAGAAAGGAGAAAAAAGAGGGGAGCCCCAACCTTGCCACGCCGCCACTGAGGAGGAAACATAGGAGACCACCGGGAGGGTAAGGACACATGGCTGAGCCCAGGCCCAACCCGAGCCTACTCCACGGCGGATAGCGCTCCAAGAGAGCAGGCCGGGGCCCAGAGGAAGGCCACGTGACAGAGGAGACCACAGAAGAGAAGACATTACTACTTCTCCCCCCCCTCTTTTTTTTTTAAAGGTGTCCCCGGATTCTTTGAAAAAAATCTGGTAACCTTACACTATGGGAGTCTGAATGCTTGCTTAGATAGCATGCCCTCCAACATTCCTCAGATGAAAATAGGGACGTTTCTCACTCCCCCCCCCAACTGACTCTCCTCAACCCCCCCCATTTTTGTTCCTCCCCCAAGAACATTTCCTATCAGAAGAAGAGCAAGTGCCACCCCCACTACACCAAGGGGACACGGCACACACACCCCTCCACCGCCCTGAGAAAACCCCAGTTTTATTTTATTTTATTCTTTGGTAGATTTACAAAAAGAAAAAAAACACACCAGTAAATATATTGTAGAAAGGAGCAAGATTAGACATGGATGCACAAAGCATTCTTCCTTTTTCTTTTTTTAAAAAGCCAAGGCTCCCTAAGGGTGGCAGTCTCTCCCCCTCCTCAGCTGCTCTCCAGCAACTGCTATGAGCTGCCCAAGGGATGAGGCAGGGCCGTCTTTAGCATATGTGGTGCCGGGGTGCAAAGATCTGTCCATCGCCCCCCCCATTTTTTTTGGGGGGGGCAAATCAAAGTTGTTGAGCTTTTAAGGAGGGGAACAGCGAAAACTGCTAACATGAAAAAATTTAAAGCGGCAGCAATAAGTCCGTCTTTCCTTTTTTGCGATCGTGTGAAAATGAAATACACCACTAGGGGGCGCCACCAGATACGTTGATTCTGCAGCTCTTCTGCAAAAGAGTACGGAAATGACCCATTGACCACAATCATCTGGGGATCGCGATTAAGAGCTTAGGCCAGGCATCCTCAAACTCGGCCCTCCAGCTGTTTTGGGACTACAATTCCCATCATCTCTGACCACTGGTCTTGTTAGCTAGGGATGCTGGGAGTTGTAGTCCCAAAACAGCTGGAGGGCCGAGTTTGGGGATGCCTGGCTTAGGCGGCTTTAGCAGCGGGCGTCCTCCAGAATTCGGCACCTGCATGCAATGCACCCCTTGCACCCCCGGGTAAAGATGGCCCTAGGAGGAGGCCCACAGCAGTGGCCATGGAGATGGGATGCTCCTTTGCAGCCACCACTGCCATCACTGCCACTCAGGACAAGCGCAGGCTCATGCAGGAGATGGGAGTCTCTTCGTAATCAGGTCCCAAGCTGTTTAGGGCTTTAAAGATTAGTGGTGTGGAAGCTGGTCTTGCTACTGATTTGGAAAAACTCATGTCCAACCTGGAGTTTCACATAAAGCCCATCCAATGGAATTTGAAGAAACATACATTCATTGTGCTACATTACTATTTTTATTGCAACAACGCACACGCGCGCGCACGCACACACACACACACACACCCACTATTCATCCCAGCCACCTTACAGAGTTAACAACTGTTCTTTCCCTTTCCCTTGGGGGAAAATGCTTCTTGGTGATGGTCACTGCTTCCATTTTGGTTCTCCCCACCATAATTCATGTTTACTTCTATCCTTAATTTATCTTGAGTGGGTACCGCAAAGCGAGATGAAGCACCATACGTCATTTTGCCATTGTGTTGCCAGGAGAGCTTTAAAACAAGGTTAAAGAACAAATGTGCAATTGCAGGATATTTTTCCCCCTTAAAGAAAAGGTTATTACTTACAAAATCAATGCCTGTCCCTTTAGAGAACTGGGCACTAGAGACTATTTTTTCACATATGCTAGAGACACGGATGTTTGGAGGGGGAATTTATAAGACACTTCAGCGGAACTGGGAACCATGTATCAGGGATGTTCTTCGAGCAGATAGCCTCATAATAAGGCCGTAAAGCAATATTGAGAGTCTCCAAAGGTGTATCCATCTTCTCTGCGATAGGCTTCTGGTCGCTTTTGGATGCCAGGAGTATGCAAAACTTGGGTAGATTCTCAAAGTCAAAAAGTCCCTGTGCATTTCCCCAACGACCCTCAGGAGGTTAAAGCCAGCGAGTGAGCTAGAGAGCACAGTCTTCCCTGATGGTTAATACCTTTTGTATTGTTGTGTTCAAGCCTTCTTTTGCATTTAAAACTTCTGGTTAGATTTTGCCACTAATGGCCAGACCGTCCTTGTCACCTCCAGGAGACAGCCCCTCAAGGCAATACACAAATAGACAAGGCTATTCTGGCTTGATGAATTCCTGCCTTGGCCTAATTTCCCTCCCCCAGCAACAGAAATAGCACAGTATGGCAAGCACTCCATCCCTTACGTTCTGCCAATAAGGTCTAAGTAGATAAAACTTAGCACACCCGTAATCAGTTGGGAAATAAAATGTGCAGGGAAACTTGAATCCCTTCAGGTATTTCAGGTGTAGGAAACTGTTTTCTGGCTGAGGGCCACATTTGCTTGTAAGAAACCTTCTGGGGGCCACATTCCAGCAGTCGGTGGGCATGAACAGACACACACTAGTCTCCATACAGGCCAGCAGAATGCATTATAATTAGTTTCTGGGCTCAATTCAAAATGCTGGTTTTGAGCCATAATGCCTTAAATGGCTCAGGATGCAATACCCCAAGGACCGCATCACCCTATTTGAACCAGCCCGGACCCTGCAATCATCACCTGCGGCCCTTCTTCGTGTGCCTCTTCCAGAGGGTGCCAACACTAGAATGGGCCTTTTCTGCAGTGGCTCCCTGCTTGTGGAATTGTCTCCTCAGGGAGTCTTGCCTGTCACCTTCATTATACACCTTTAGGCTCCAGGTGAAAATTCTTCCAGGTGAAAATTCTTCACCAGGCCTTTGGCTGATTAACACATGAACTATTGTTTTTGTTTGCTGCTATGGTATGTATTTTTGTGTTTTTATATTGCAAACCAGCCTGTGATCCTCGGTTGAATGGTGGTATAGAATAATAATAATTATTATTACTATTATTACTATTATTATTATTATCAATGCTTACTAAGGAGTAAGTCCCATTGTTTCCAGCATGTGTGCGTAGGATTGTAACCCAAGTTTTTAATATACAATGACAGCCTGCATTGGATGGGGATGTGCATCAATCTCCTTTATTGCCAACTGTTAGCATGAATCATAATGAAAAGGTTAAATAAACATACACCAGAACTTCATGCTCTATATGCATGCAAACACAAAGGCATTAATTTATTTGGAAAGTCAACTTCTTTCCCCACCCCACCCCCAGTAACAGCAAGGACCCCATATTATGCTGAAATATTTTTTAAAAGAGAGGGGGGGAAGCCTTCAGACAATTTAATGAGATATCCATCTGGAATAAATAATCCTTATTTGGCTGCTTACTTATACAGTTGAACAGTGTTGAAAGTCTAAGAAAGTTTTAGAAGTTAATGGCAAAAACCCAGGAATTCCAACTGGCAGAAAGCCTGGTGACTTTGCGTCCAAGGACTTAACAGCTGTAGCAACATTAATACACATCATAGTGATGAAGGTGACTTATTTGGGAAAGAGAGAGCTGAGCTCAGAATGGGAAAGCCTGATGAGCATATACAGTAATGATCAGAGAGTTATGGTGCTGAAGTTTGAAGAGCTGACTTTGGGAAAGATCTGTACACTCATAAGTTCTCTCAATCCCTTATCACACAACTGAGGAGGAAAATAGCAAAACTGAGCTTTTGCGGGGTCATTCCTCCCAAGCGTTTTTTGTTTTTTAATGGGAACACTCCCTCCCTTAGGCTGCTCATGCCTTTGCAGCGTTGATCACCTTGCCAAACACAGCCATCCAGGCACGAATGGTGACCCACCAGGGACCAGATGCCTTCATCTGCCCCAGGTGCAACAAAACATCTCTCTCCTGTATCGGGTTTCTCCTGCCACAGCAGGAGTTGCAACCTTCCAAAAGTTTGACTTCAGCCCTAAAGGCAAACTCCTCCATTGCCTCCTGAGACAGACGGGTGCCAACAACATACAGAGATGGGAGAGAAAGATGAATGATGGGAAGAAACAATGTGTGTGGTACAGTCGCAACATTTATTAAGAGTTTCCCCAACATTCACCAAGAGTTGAGAAGCGTTTGTTTCACCTCTAATTCTCCCACCATAAGCTAATGCATTTGGATTTTTGCTCTTTTCGACATAAACTAGATTGCTTTAATTCATTGAGGTTGCAATGGAATAATAGATTAAAGGAAGCTAGGTACCTTGTTTAGGTGGACATTGGCTGCAATCCTATACATATTTATATGTTGTCTACTTTTTCAGCATTCATCCTGATTTATTTGTATGGAGTTTATATTCCCTCCCACCAATTGACCCTTGTTCCACCGTTTCTTGTGTATTTCCCCTTTCCTTACAGCAAAAGTCCAATTAGTTCTGTTAAAGTAGGTTTGTTGCATCACAGCATTTCAATCCACTTTAATTGCACCAACCTAAATTTGCTGGTCTGTGACTGACTCTCTCCTGTTAAATACGGACAGTCTGATCATGGCCCAAGACACACACAGAGGGTATCTGGGGGTGCCTTTCTATCTAGTGATCTGTTGTGGGGCAGTGGAGTGGAGTTGGTCAACGTCTTCAACTCTGTCACCCCCTCTGCTCAATTGACTTTGAAGACACTTGATCTCAGGACGCAAGGGAGAAACATGCTAAGAGGAAGGCATGCTTGGCAAATCCACACCGTGATCAACTCCCGCTCGGAAACCAATGTCCCCGCCAGAATTGGTCACTTACAGACCCATTGTTAAAACTGTGTTTATGGAAGACAATCTTACTCAGATACGAGTGATCGCCAAAGAAGAAGATATTTGTAAATAAACTCAAGTGCCACAGAAATGCCACGAAGTCTACAGGGACCCTTCCTTCCAAAGAACATCAAACCCAGGCAAGTAGTGCATCCTTGGAACTTCTCATGGCTAGCCAACCTGAGCATGGACCATCAGGATGAAAGACTATACCACAACATTTAAGCCAGGAATGGTGGCTCTGTGGGAATCCAGATGTTATTGTGCCTACCAACATGGACCATTGCCCATGCTGTCTGGGGCTGATGGGGTCTAACAACATCTGGAAGGATACATCTTCC
This sequence comes from Zootoca vivipara, assembly GCF_965207765.1. Classification (NCBI taxonomy): domain Eukaryota; kingdom Metazoa; phylum Chordata; class Lepidosauria; order Squamata; family Lacertidae; genus Zootoca; species Zootoca vivipara. The sequence goes on from NC_142591.1 coordinate 29,058,435, forward strand.
TGATCCCTTATGTAGACTCATATTTTTCCAGCAGACCGCCTCCTTGTTATCTCTTTCCCCATCTACAGCTATTCTGTAACATGCCATTGACATGGATGGCATGTCAAATTCCAAGTCACTGTTGTCATAGTAGTGCACAGAAATTAAAAACGCCCTGCTAATTAGGTAGAGGTAGTTGGCAAAATGTCACCCCATCATCCATTCTGCATTTCCTTATGGATCTTCTCCAGTGGCCTCTGCAGAGGGAAGAACATGTCTCTTCCACCTTGCACAGGAAGGATCTCATTACTCCTTATTAATTAGGCTTTCAGTCCCTAATCTGTTTGTGTGTGTCTCCAACAACTGTTTACGGATAAGTGTTGTAGGATCTAATTGATGGGAGATAATTAGCTCCTCCCTAATTAGAGTGAAGTATGTTCCCTTCACTCTGTGGATTATCACTTACAGATGAAGGGCCACAGAGGGGAAAGACAAGGATGTACAATATGACTGATCTTAATTTGTTCAACCTGTTTTCAAAGGCATATTAAATTGCTGGTGAAGTAGCAAGCTCGGACATGGCTTGTCCACCCTTATCATGCCCTTTGAGCCAGAACAAACACATTTCCCACAAAGACTTGCATAGGCTCCTATCTGCACTATATATTTAAAGCAGTTTCATACCACTTTAAACAGTCATGGCTACCCCCAAGATCCTGGGAACTACAGTTTGCTAAGGGTGATGAGAGTTGTTAGGAGACTCTCTCTGTTCCCCTCATAGAGTTACAATCCTCAGAGTTCCCTGGAAAGAGGGATCAACTGTTAAATCCCCTCTGTAAATTGTTGCTCTGAGAGGGGAACAGAGGTCACCTATCAACTCTCAGCATCGTCCATAAACTACAGCTCCCAGGATTCTTTGGGGGAAGCTGTGACTGTTTAAAGAGGTATGATACTGCTTTAAATGCAGCATGCAGATGGGGAAATAATTCTAGAAATTCTATAGCAACTTTGCACTGAAGATTGCCGCGAAGCTAGCTGCTCAAATCATTTCAAAATGCGTAGCACGAGAATTTACGCTTGCTAGGTCAGAAAAGTCAGAAAAACAAGAGGGAGCAGAATGGAGATCTTTGTTTTACAGAGAGCGTGCATGACTTACATTAGTCCTGAATTGGACTACCCAGAATCAAATCTCACTATCACCCCTGACTGACTCAGGAGCCCCAGATCTCCTATATTGATGCCTGTGCTGCTGCTTTTATTTTACCACACAGGCAGGGGTCCGAGTAAGATACTTGTCACAGAGAAGTTAATGTATTTGTATCCCATGAAGCTGCCGGGGACCCTTCAGATGTTGTTGGACTCCAGCTCCCATCAGCCCCATCCGTTACAGTTAATGCTGAGGGATGATGGGAGTTGTAGTCTACTCAAAAGACCACTGGTTCCCCACCTTCGATTTAATCCACGAGTTTATCCAAGGAGAGCAGTTTGTTATACCCTGCATTCCAGAGGCCCAACTGGCCTCACCTAGAAGTTGGGCCTTTAGTGCCATCACTCCAGTGATGTGGAACACTCTCCCAGCAGAGATTTGGCAGGCATCCTTGCTTTTGACTTTCCAGTGTCTCTTGGAGACTTTGACACAAACAGTTCTATGTAGCTGTTTAATATGTTCTTGAGTAGTCAGTCGTTTTAATAATTGTTCTGTAGTACTGCTTCTAATGGGTTTCCAAGTCCTTTTATAGTGCTGTAAACCACCCTGATATTTCACGAGAAGGTCATATAACGAGTCAAATAAACAGGAGTTTTAACAGAATTTACTTCAAGGTAAATGTCCATAGGGTTGCAGCCTATACAAAATAAGAATGCTAATTTCTTGCCTTGAAAAGCAAGTGGAATCATAAGTGAACTCTGGCTAATAATAATAATTTATTAAATGTATATATTGCTCTTCATCTGAATATATCAGGACAGTTCATAAGATAAAAATACAGAGGGGGGAAAACCAAAATAAATAGTTAAAGCAGAACAAAACAATAACCCCCACTTCCCACAAACACATTTAAAAGGCCATAGAATATTAATCAGGCAAAGGACAAAGATTTGAATTATTCCTTGAGTATGACTTGGGTTCCTTCCTAGTGATAATCTGATATGGATATACTGTTCCTCCTATGCAGCCAGCCAGTCACCTGAACAATCTATTCAATGTACTCTCCGTAGATTCCCTTCTTGAGCTGTTAGAACTGAGGCAAACATTTCAGTTGGGGGAAAACACAACCCCCAACTGTCTCATTTGTTATTTCTGACCCAAGATTTCCCTCACTCATTCCACCCTCCCTGCTTCGTGACATATAGTTCAGCCTTTAGTAAGTTATAGGATGCTAGTTTCCAGAAACAAGATACGCCAACAGGGATGATAACATAAATTTCCCCGTCTCTCTCATGCCATTAAAAAGAGAAACACTTTCCCCCCTCACAGGTTCCTCTTGGCTCAAAAACACAAATCATGACATAAACAAGAGAAAAGCCCAAGTGGGGATTCCATTTTTTTGTGTATTAAATAACTTATGACTTCTTCCGAGAACCATTGGGAGTCTCTGCAGTGAAAGGTAACACCTTTCAACGCTTTATTTATCCCCTGCCACACTGGGGGAGCCTGTTTTCTTAGCCTCCTGACTTCTTGATGTCAGTGTAACCAAACTAATTGGGAAAGGTTGTGAACTTGGTCACTGTAGTAAATGCAACCCCCTCTCCCCGCTGTCTGCTACATAACTTTATTTGCAGGATAGAAGAATCCAGATAAAACTGCAGAGCTGGTAGAAAACGAATGCTTAAAAACAGAACAAAAAAGAGATTAAAAGCCGGACCATTTTCGTTTACTTTGAGCTTCAATGTCCTGTCACTTCCAGACTGCCAGTATTTTGCAAGAGGGATACCAGAGAGCATATGGCGAACTTAGGTTTGAGCAATTGAAGTGCTTTGTCACCCTAGCACAACACACCCACTTTTTTTTTCTGTAAAAGACTTTTTGTAGTTAGGAAAGTGATGGGGGAAATGCACTGGAAATTGTGGGACGGATGAATGATTAACAAGAAGATGTACCAGGGTATAAATGCTGCACAAGCAAAGAGGATGAATGCTCAATGTTGTTTAACCAAATAATTCCCTTTAAAGTACACACATGTCTAGAGTTGAGCTAAGCGATACATATCACCAGGAACGTATAACAATTCCACATGTCATATATATATATATATATATATATATATATATATATATATATATATATAAGATCTTCATCTGTATGTTATTTGGGCTATGAAAGAGAAGGAGAGGAGCTGGGAACAAACAGTTTTATTTTAATAATAACTAAAATCATTAGAAGTTTAAACTTGCAGTCCTAAGCACACTTATGCTAAAGAACAAATCCCACAGAGCTCACTGTAAGATTGCAGCTCATCAAAGTGGTTGCTCATTGCCATTAATTTTGGATGCTTTTGGGTTGCAGAAATCTGACTCATCTCTTCCATACTTTACATAACAATTTCTTCCTTTTATCAGTGCACAGGGTGTTTTGTAGTCTGGAGAAATAGGCTGAGGAACACTGACTTGTCCAAAACCACCCACACTAAGCACTACACAATTTTTTCGCTGCATCATACCTGTTAAAAAGGTAAAGGATCTGACCATTAGGTCCAGTCGTGACCGACTCTGGGGTTGCAGCGCTCATCTCGCGTTATTGGCCGAGGGAGCTGGCGTACAGCTTCCAGGTCATGTGGCCAACATGACAAAGCCACTTCTGGTGAACCAGAGCAGCACACAGAAACGCCGTTTACCTTCCCGCTTGGAGCGGTACCTATTTATCTATTTGCACTTTGACGTGCTTTCGAACCGCCAGGTTGGCAAGAGCTGGGACCGAACAACGGGACCTCACACTGTCGCAGGGATTCGAACCGCCGACCTTCTGATCAGCAAGCTCTAGGCTCTGTGGTTTAACCCACAGCGCCGCCTGCGTCCCCACCTGTAGTTGGCTGTAAATGATGCATCTCAGTTAGGAGAAGAATAGTGAAACATGGCTTGGTTCTTCTAACAGTTCTTAAGCTGATCACACAATATCCCCCAAAATGCAAATAATTATATGTGAAGAGATGACTGCAGCAATAATTTGCACTGGAGCTATGCTACGTAGTCTCCAGTTTCAATGGAAATGGAAATTCCTAGCAATTTCAATGGAAATTACTAGCAATATCAGTGGGGCTTACTCACAGGTAAATGGGATTAGGATTGTGGCCAAAAATTATGTCTTGGTTCCACTAAACTCCATTTTATTGCTTCAGCTAGAACATGTTCTGCTGGCGAAACAAATCTGTGATCTGAATTGTGACAACTCTGCCACAAGAACATCATTTCAGGACTCAGCAAAGTTTAGATGGCTCTCTTTGGTCTTAGCAAGATAATTGGCTTCTATTTATTCGTCTCCAAAGCTTTACTTTTAAACATGCAGGCTACCAAACCGAAGGCAAAGAGGGTGGTCAGGTGTGTTGTAGTCTTGGATAATTAACAGCTGGAAGTCATTAGCTGATAGATACCAGCAACAGAAATGATGGCTGAGAGGAAGGAACAGCTGCTCCAGGCCTTGAGGACCTTTTGGCTGTCTTGAAGGTAGCATATAAATAGAATGAAAGGAAGAATGAGAAAATATCTGCAGGAGCTCTTCTGTGGCTGCAGAGTGTGTTTTGGTGAAGATCTGGCTACAAAATGGTTTCTGGAATAGCATTCCCAATATTTATGATTCCAAACATCTCCTTGCTTATTGTAACTTTATAGTTGATTTTTTATTATTTTAAAAATGTGTTTTTTTAAAAAAAGAACCAATCTGCCTATTTTCATGTAAACGTAGATGTTATTCACAGTATTTTTCCCTACACTCTGTGAATGCCGTTTCTGTATTAGTCTTACAAGGAATCTACAAAATGAAACAATTCACCTGACGGTACCTTGGGCAATGTGGGGTTTAACAGTTTTCTTTTAACATATATTGTAGCATTGGACATGTGCAGTATACAAATTTTCTTAACATTACTGTGGAAAGCCCATTCAGGAGAGAACTATACTATTGCTCTTGAATATGCAGAATGGGTGAATGGCAGGCTTGCTCATGAGTGGCAGAAAATAGCCGCCTGTGTGGAGTATCTAACACCCTCCTCTTTACTGCTATTTTATTTTATTCTTTGGTAGATAGACAAAAAGAAAAACACACACCGATAAATAAATTTGAGAAAGGGACAAGATTAGACATGGATGCACAAAGCATTTTAAAATAAAAAATCAAGACCCCCCTCCACTCCACTCTCCCTTTCTTCCCGCCCAGGGCAGCCTTGCCCTCTGCCTGCCCCTCAGAGCCAATGCTTCACACAGGGATGGGCCCCTGTGGCGACAGCCTCTCTTCCTCCTCACCATCTCTCCAGCAGCCACTATGAGCTACTCAAGGGAGGAGGCTGGTAGCAGAGGAAATGGGATGTTCCCTCCTCGCCACCATCACACAGAACAAGCGCCTGCTCATCCTCCTCCCCAAGTATGGTGGTGGCAGCGCAATAAGGACATTCCAGGATCAAATCAGAAGCCAGGATGGCTTTCATAATTCCGGGACTGTCCTCGGAAAACCGGGACACTTGGAGGGTATGCAATCTCCAGGATCTAAGGCAGAAGTCTTTGATACTTCCTCTTCCCTGTTATTTAACTGGCAACTGAACCTGTTCTGGGCCCTTATTGCAAGGCATGTGCTGTTCAGCTACCGAGCAGAGGCAAAAGTAGGAATATCCATCAGAGGTGGTGGCATGCTCTGAAATAAAGGCCATCCCCTTAAAATAGCGGGTGTCTTTTTATTTCTTCTAAGTAGTTAAAGGATATCCGGAAACGTCCCTCTTTGTTCAGTGGGATTTCCGTCTTTTAGCGCCTGCCTCTGGGACTATCCTCTAACAGCACAACTTTGCCAGCTGATTTCTCTAGACCGTGCTGCTGTTCAAAGTCCCAGGACAACACTTTGCTTCTGGTCAGCTGGCGCTGCTCCTCGCAGTCACGCGTGGAAGAGTTTTCAAGCACTGGGCTAACAAATTTTACTTCAGAGCACACATCTTCCAGCTTGGACATTTTTATTAAAAAGGCTTCTGGACATCATTTCTGGAAAAGCATGGGTTTTTTTGGGAATCGCTCTTCACCTCAAACACAGGAATTTCCCTAAGCAGTAGGCTGGTGACGATCCCAGGGACCGGTTCCCCTTAAATAGTTAAAGGGCTGTCCGCCTCTCTCTCTCGCCTCGCACAATGTCACATTGAATTTGAAACAGGGAACTTTTTATATCTCCCCTCCCCCCCTCCAATTGTGCTGGCACCTGGCAGATGCCTATTTACCACAGGCATCAATACACATAGTAATCAAAGGAAATCAGAGGCACAGATTAGCAACAGCTGCAAGTCATTAGTGGCAGACATGGGAAAGCACAGCTCTGCACCCAACTTTGAAATAACTAATAGGAGCATTTCAGAGCACAAGGGTTACCGCAGGGCACATCTGAACATGAGAGGCGGGAAACAATTGCTTTGCTTGTCTGGCAAGAGAGCCCCCTTCCTCCCTTCTGAAAAGGGGAGAAAAAAGGGGGTTTGATTTGCTCTCTATTGTGGGGTTGCCAGATCAAGTTTCTTGGTGGGGGGAGAAGGGCACAGAGTGGAGCTGGTGGGGATCTGGTCTTTGGCATTTAGCATAGTTTGATAGCAGAAGCGTTGGAAATCAGTCAGTCAAGCTGTATTGTGGATTTCAGGATGGGCTGCTGTGCCAAAGAGGCTTCTCCTTTGACATGGCCTGTCTAGTTACCTGGCTAGACGCCTCTGCCAGCGCTCCTGGGTTTCTGCAAGGAAGGGGAAGTAGGTGGGCTGAGAACCAGCTAGACTCCCCAGAAGTCAGTCAAGGGGCAACAATAAGAGGTTTCCCCCCTCAGTGAGCCTCAGTTCAAGCTAGGAATGGGTGGAGCTGTCAAATTTCAGTTCCTCATTTTTCCAAGCTTAAGTTCAATTAACTGCATTTTCATATCAGTTTGTGATTTTTAAAAATCCTCTTGAAGATTCATTAGCATTTTAGTGTAAATTTCTCCTAATATATGCAGTTTTGCCTAATATAGACACCCTCCCCCTGACACAATGCATTTTTGTATGTCATTTTCACCAATATATGCATTTTTGCAAACATTACTTGGCTGGCAAACTGCCTTGCAATATCTGGAGATGTGCGAATTTTGAAAGACTGCTGCCTTCTGGTTTGTCTATGCCCTCCAGGTTCAAGCTGTGCTCAGTCTTACCTGGGACTCTCTACCAGCTTTTCACCGCTACCGTATATCTAGCTTGCTGCAGTCCAGTAATTTGGCCCATCCCTTTAAAATGAAAGCAGGACACAGAGCAGCTGTCTACCCCCAACCCCATTTGGAAGAGGTTCCACTTATGCCTTTGGTAGCCATTTCCCCAAATAACCCTCATGAGGGAATAGCTGTGCATGTATCCTGGATCATGATAGCTGCATAAGCGAGTTGCGCCCATTCCCAGTGTGTCACATTTGGCAATGGTGGCTGTCCTTTGTTTACTGGTGCTGGTGTGTCTTGCTTTGCCAGAATGATTCCCCCCGCCCCCCAGTCACCTTGCAACATCAGTGAAGACACAACAGTCATTATGTTCCCAGACAAAACATTTAGGTGCATACGGTAGTTTAACTCTTTCAATGCAGCCTATTTTTTCTCCTAACAGATTTTAACAATGTAATGTTCAGCACCTGTTCCATATTTGAGCAAAGTCTCAGCAAAGTGTCCTCCAGTGGGCAGGCCTTCTCCTAATTGGTTGTTATCCCCCGGTGGGCTTATCTGGTGGGCAACACCACCAGCAGTGCACTGATTAGCACTGGTTGGCTGGGTTGAAGTCACCATTAGAATTTCCCACAATGCCCTGGAGTGACAGTATGTCTGGAGCACTGTGAAAAATAAAATGGTGCCTCACAGACGCCCACTGGGGGCTGCCATTTTAATTTCTTACAGTGATCCATAGCCATGCTAGGTCAGGGGCATTGAAGTGGCAGCTCCAAGGCCCAGCCACCCAGTGTTTATTGAAGAGCAGAAATATTTGTTTATAAGTAAAGATGGTCCCAGGGATGCGGGTGGCACTGTGGCTCGCCGATCGGAAGGTCAGCAGTTCGAATCCCCACGATAGGGGTGAGTTCCCTTTATTCGGCCCCAGCTCCTGCCCACCTAGCAGTTCTAAAAGCACATCAAAGTGCAAGTAGATAAATAGATACCGCTCTGGCGGGAAGGTAAACGACGTTTCTGTGCGCTGCTCTGGTTCGCCAGAAGCGGCTTTGTCCTGCTGGCCACATGGCCCGGAAGCTGTCTGCAGACAAACGCCAGCTCCCTTGGCCTATAGACCAAGATGAACGCGCAACCCCAGAGTCATCTGCGACTGGACCTAACGGTCAAGGGTACCTTCACCTTTACCTTTAAAGGTGGTCCCAGGACAAGTGTCAGTGGGGGAACTTGCAGGAAATTGGGGTGCCAACAGCTATCCTAGGATGTGACATGATTTGGCCTTCATTCCAACGCGTGGAATTTGTGGATAGCAGAGCTGCAGAAGCTTGTTTGGAGTGGATATGTATGGTTCTTATTAAATCACGCAGAGGCAATGTTCATTAGCAAAAGATGAACTTTTTACTATAGGTTTTTCAGCTTAGAGAGAGAGAGAGAGAGAGAGAGAGAGAGAGAGAGAGAGAGAGAATGCTTCAAAAAACTTAGCAGATGTGTGAAGGGTTAGAAAACAAAAGTAAGAATGATAAACCCGTTCACTGAGCTCACAGATTCATCTTTCTGGCTCAGCATGACCTTGAGATAACAAAACGTAACTCATAATATCTCCAGCTGCCTTAGCAGAAAAGAACAGAACCTTCCAGAATGAACCAGTATTTTCCTGTTTCTGCCCTCAAATACTTTAGCCACGACAGGATGGCAGGAATTTATGCCAGCGCTGGTTATGCTGGATTAAAGAATGGTGAAATATGCTTACCTCTCTGCTCTTTAAATGCCAGCTTATAGTTGAAGTAGGAACTCTTAAATTATGGCTTTAAAGCCTCAAAGTGGTAGCCATTTCACTTTAACTAATCTGAAGTAAAAGTGTGTCTTCTCCCATATGTGCCATGTTTTGCAGTTGCACTGATTCATAGTCCAGGGCTGTAAAACAGCTGGAGAGACCGATCATGGCTTTGCTGTGTTCAAGGCTGTGGGGGAACTTTGGACGTCACACTCTGTTCTAAGTCAGGGTTTCTCTGCCTGCATATGTGCGCCATTAGAAAGAGGCTATATTTCTGGTGGCCCTAGAGGCCTCATTAAATTGTGATGTGTGGTGTCACATTTCAAGCCTTGGCAATTTCTGTTGTCCCTTGTTTAGAATGAGAGATACATTTGCCTTAAGTGTGGCCCAGAAGCGGTTTTTGACACTACATGAAAACAACTCCAAAAATTATCAGCAAGTTTCAGATAATGATGCGTCTACAGCACCTTCTGTCTGAATGTTTAGACAAGCTGAATATGCTTTTCTTCCCACCAACGCACCCATGTTTTACTTTTTAGTTTTTAACCGTAAGAAAGCAAGGACACAAATCTTGAGCAGTCAGTGGATACACAACTAGTTGTGGTTGTAATTCCATATTTTCGAAGCTCTTTCTGTAGTTGCATCAGCTACAAAGAAGGAATAGATTGTGTCTTTTAGTTTTAATTTGTGAATGATTTGACTAAACAAACACAATAATAATTTCAGAATAATGTTTGGATCCAGGAATCCTTTTCTTTTAGTGAGTAGCTTGTTTTATTTCCTTTCTCCCACTGTCTTTATGAAATTTGCTTGTATTTTAAAGAGCATATACAAATCTCTTAATTATCAATAACCTCATTTGCATGAATTGCAATATGCAGGCTCACCTTTTAGAGTCAATAGTATAGTGAGAATGATAGTTGGAACTTTCCTTAAGTGAAGTAGTTTGGGCTAGGAATAATAATAATAATAATAATAATAATAATAATAACAATAACAATAAATAATACATTATTTATACCCCGCACATCTGGCTGGGCTTCCCCAGCCACTCTGGGTGGCTTCCAAGAGAATATTAAAATACAATAATCTATTAAACATTAAAAGCTTCCCTAAACAGGGCTGCCTTCAGATGTCTTCTAAAAGTCTGGTAGTTCTTTTTCTCTTTGACATCTGGTGAGAGGGCGTTTCACAGAGTGGGTGCCACTACCGAGGCCCTCTGCCTGGTTCCCTGTAACTTGGCTTCTCGCAGCGAGGGAATTGCCAGAAGGCCCTCGGCGCTGGATCTCAGGGTCCGGGTAGAACAATGGGGGTGGAGACGCTCCTTCAGGTATACTGGACTGAGGTCGTTTAGGGCTTTAAAGGTCAGCACCAACACTTTGAATTGTGCTTGGAAACGTACTGGGAGCCAATGTAGGTCTTTCAAGACCGGTGTTATGTGGTCTCGGCAGCCACCATCCAGACTCTCCAGCACTTTCCCCATCTTAAAATGCCATCATGGGGAAGAGAAATACGGAGCTAAGCCCACCTTTTCCCCTGCAAAACAATTACAGCCCTGCATTTTCAGACCACGAAGTATTTTTTCTGGGAGAAAAATATTCTTTCTGGGAGAAAGAGCTGTTTGACAGTGGAACAGTCTCCCTCAGGAGGTTGTGGACTCTCCTTCCTTGGAGGTTTTTAAGCAGAGATTGGGTAGCCATCTGTCATGGATGCTTCCAATTCTACGATTCTATGATTTAAGAAAATTTCCCTTGTATGCTATACTGCAAAATGTATGAAAACACATAGGCTAAAATATTTAGAGAAACATTTTGTGATAGTTGTTATCCTCAGTAATATGGATAAGCTTAAATACCTGTTGTCTTGCCCTCTTTGGACTGGTCTGCAATGTTTAAAACAGCTAAATTCACAGTGAAGGATGTTCAGCTTAGACAAGGTCATGTAGCCTCTCCCGAGATTTATGATTCTGTTTTTTTAAGGTATGTTTTATTTATTGTATAGGTCAAGGTTCTTTTTTTGGGTATAATTCTCATCTTTTACTTTATCTTCATGTGTTTCTGTACAGCTTCAATGTGTATTGGGTTGCCTTGTTAAAAAAATTGTCATTTTGCCCCTCCACCTTCCACCTTCTTCACCACAGCTGATAACTAACAATTTGCTTTCCCTTTTGTGATACCCAAAGTCAGTTGCCTGAGGGAACCACCCTCTCTCCTTGGCTAATGGTAACCCCACAAATACTGATATAAGCCACTTAGACTAAAGGTGTTTGAAAACAATGGATCCAACACAGTTCCAACTGGCATTCCCGCTCTGTTGTAAACAATTGGCCTGTATTTCTCATGTCCCTTCTGAGAGGTTCCTCACAAGCTATGAGAGCTCCTCTGAATTCATCACATTGAGGAGAGGAGAAACATGTAACTTGTTTCCTCAGATGTGTCCAGTACCATCTGCTTCAAAACTGTGTTAGGAGGCCTTGGACAGATTTGCTCTGAATTCTGCTTCAAGTTGTGTGGCATTAACACATCTGAAAGTCAGACCAGCAGCTTCTTGTAGTATCTGCCTGTGACTTGAGGAGGAAAGCAGGAGTCAAATTCACAGACTTCTGGTACACAAGATAAGGAAAAATATCTTTGAAATATTGGACTGTTGGGTGTGAATAGTCTTTCTATTCTCCCTTGCACATCTTCCATTTCCACATCCACAAATAAAGAGGAACTGTCTGGAGATAATAGAAGCCTGGGGTTGGGGAGAGAAAGTTGCTTGGAAAATCTGGAATACTCGAGAAGCATCTGACTGTCCCTTTCTGGTATTGAATTGGGCCAAGAGTTTCTGTTGGACAAGCCATGTTCTTCAGAGGAGCAATGCATTTTTAATAACTGAATGATTTTGAGAGGATTTCTGTGAGTTTATCCAGAGGACTGTGTTATTTATTCATTATTATTTTATTCAATTTATATACCACCCTTTATCAAAAGATCCAGGGGCAGGGTGCAACGTTAAGAACACATTTTACGTAGCACAATAATCAAAACATAATAAAAAGCATAATAAATAAAATAATCATAATAACAGCCCCCCAGCACAGAGGTAATAGATCAGGCATCCCCAAACTTCAGCCCTCCAGATGTTTTGGACTACAATTCCCATAATCCCTGACCACTGGTCCTCTTAGCTAGGGATCATGGGAGTTGTAGGCCAAAACATCTGGAGGGCCGCAGTTTGGGGATGCCTGTAATAGATCATTGAATAGCCAAAGGCCAGGGTTAAGAGGGATGCTCTTGCCTGGTGCTTAAAGACATGTAATGATGGTGCCAGGCGAGCCTCTTTGAAGAGAGCATTCTGCAGATGAGGAGCCACCACTGAAAAGACCCGTTCTCGTGTTGCCACCCTCCAAACCTCACTGGGGGGGGGGGGGACGGGACACAGAGAAGGGCCTCAGATGACAAGCCCAGGGTCTGGGTCAGTTTGTATGGGGAGAGGTGGTCCGTAAGGTGTTGAGGTCCTGAGCCATATAGTTAGGGATGCATGGCTTTCTCCCATTCCACCCCTTCATTGTTGTGTGAATTTGTTCTAACCAGGGTTGGCCCTATTCTTTGCCAAGGTAAGGTGGTTGCCTCAGGCAGCAGATACAGGGGAGACAGGTGTGGGAAGGGCAGCAGCAAAGAGTTGGAGGTGTGTGTCAGTTTCCCGAAGTCAGCCTGTTACCCTCAGATGTATAATAAACTTAAAATGCTGCTGGTGGTGTGGCTACGACTGCCGCTGAATTTATGTCCAACCCCCGGAAAAAAAATAGGTAAAAGGTTCTCTAATAACTAGGACTGCAGAGATCCAACTTCAAGGAAGAAAAATGAGGGCATCGGTTTGCATAGGCCTTTAGTTTTGCTTTTTTTATTTAAAAAAAGGTGCTTAAATGATACAATTATTATAATATTTATAAATTATGTATGAAGCCTTTTTGGTTGATTTTTTAAAATAGAATTTACTGAGTAGTGAATTTCTCTTTTCTCCAGATTACTCTTGCTGTGAAGAGACTGCTAAAGGAAGGGTTCTGTTTTTTCCTCATTAGCCCACTCTTGAGCATCCCAGCTCTTGAGAATCACTGCTAATTGATACTTTTTCCATTTTAATTACATATAATTTTTCTGTTTTGCTATTCAGGGAACAAGAAGAAGAAAACAATACTCTGCATGCAAATATTCCAATCAACAGTTTAAAACCCTTTTGCTCTTGAATTTGCTCTTTATATTTTAGAAACGAAAATGAAGTGTTTATACGTGCCCTTTACAAGTTTTCAACATTTGGGAAATCTTTGCAGTTTAAAATGCCTAGAATTAGTTCAAAATGAAGGGAGGGGACCCTCCTTCCTTTTCTCTGTGCTTAATGGGAAAACGCCACATTTACAAAAATGCCTTTTGTTTCAAACTTCCTTAGTTTTTTTTTTTAAGGATCGAATTAAATAACACCTGAATAGCTGGTGCTGGTGCTGGGGGAAGACATTTGATTGAGTTCACATTTAGAGGTGAACCAACTTCTACTTATTTTCCAAAATAAGATGAGAACCAAAATACAGCCATCCTTTGAATTTGCCCATCTCCGAATTTTGCAATGCAGGCCTCCTATTAGGAGGTGTGAACAGAGGTGCATGTGTTGGGGGCAAAGTGTGGCTATAAACGCACATGCAAAAATGCTTTTCAAAAGGGAAAAACTGCTTTGCAAAAATGCATACAAACAAACATGTATATTAGGAGATGTTTGCATTACAATGCTGCTGAATTTTCACAGGGACTTTTTTTTTTATTAAAAAAAAGCCCACTGAGGTGGAAATGTGGAGAACTATGGAAAAATGTGAAACTGAGAAAAAATGAAACAGGACAGGTTTCCCCATCTCTACCTAAGGCTCCATTGCTCAGTTTACAAAGCTCTGTTGTGACTTCCTTCCAGCTAAAGCTTTGGTACTCCTTACAGAGCTGTAGATCGCCGTTTTGTGCTCCAGGTTGAACTATGTATTCTGAATGGTGTTGTCAGATACCTCCTGTTATGAGTTGCCCCTATTTTGTAAGAAATGCTAATCCAGACTTGGAAAGGGGCTTGGGTTTTATCTAAATAGTCTAACCCCCATGGAAGATGGGGGCAGGAGAATGATAGAAGATAAAGGGTTGGATCCAGGGAAGATCAAGTGCCTCTCGTGCAATGGGGCTTTCTTTGGTTCTCCTCCAGCTCCTTAAAAGTGGTGACTATAGAACAGGATGTGAGGGGACACAATGGGCTGGAGCTGGAGCTCGATGGGGAACTCTGGGACATCACTTCCTAATCATGGCATCTTGGTACAATAATTTGCAAAGAGTGAAGGGAAGATGCTGCAGAACTACATTGTAGAGATCCAAGTGCTAAGGTCCATAGGCTTTATTTAGCAGCTTGCATGTATGATTATGGTTCCACAAGGCTTTACTCTGTAGGCAATGGCAGCCACTGTCAGATAAAATCTGTGTGGGGCAGGTGTTTTTTCTATGCCAGAAATTCAGAACAAGGCAGGTTTGGAAGGTAGTACATAATTTCTGGTCACCTGCATTGGCTGGTGGACATGGGAGCTGTCCACTACAGGTCCATAGCCCATCTCTTCCCTCATGGAGAGGGAAATGAGAATGAGCACTAAACAGTTGCTAAATTTTCAGACTTCAGAAGATGAGCTCTGGTCACCTTTACAGAGGAATCTTTCCACACCATGTTGAGGTGAGATGTATCACCGGGAATTCTCTGTGTACAAATGCATTTCTGTTTTGAAATAGATTAATGGGCTAGTCTGATGAGACTCCAGGCATTGCTCAAAATGTAATTGCAATTATTCCTTAGCAGGTTTGATTCCCTTTTATGAATCATCGTGACTTACTGTGGCCCCTGCTGCGCACACAGAATTGCCAGTCTGGGGAATGTGAACTGTAACATCATCATTTTTTTTTTGTGTGTTATAATGGCTGGACCTAAAGAACAACAATAACATAAAAACACACATGAAGCTTTCCCCTCCTCTGGTCTCAGTTAGAACAAAACATTCCTATCCTATTCAATTGGCCAGTGCAGCTGTCCAGCTGGCTGAAGCTGAAATGTTAATGTCAGCAAGCAGATGATGAGTCACTTTGCAGAACTTATTTAGGACTTTTCCTTCCCCATTTGGACTCCTCTATTTCTGGTGCTTCTGCTGTTCCATGCTGCTAGCACATCATGTGGGGCCTTCAGGCAGGAGGAGAGCCCTTAGGAATAAATGGTGGCACGTATAAACGGTGGAATTTCAGTGTCTAGTCTACAATTCCTTCCCCCCCTCCCCACAACTGACTCAAGAGAGTGTGGCAGGACTGTCACTCCCCATATGAACCAACTCAGGACTTGCAATCATCACCCGAGGCTCTTTGTGTGCCCCCCTCCATGAGAGGTCCAAAGGCATGGGCACAGCCAGGATTTTTGTTATGGGGGGGGAGGCCTTTTGTTAGGGGGGCAGAACCTCAGTTTCCTATGTATTTTATTTATTTTTATTGATTGGGGGGCAGCTGCCCCTCCCTGCCCCCACTTGGCTATGCCTGTGTCCAGAGGGTGGCAACACAACAACTGGCCTTTTCTGCAGTGGCTCCCCTCTTGTGGAATGCTCTCTCCAGGAAGGCTCATCTGACACCTTTGTTACACATCTTTAGGTGTCAGGCTAAAACAATCTCTTCTCCCTTTGGGTAATTAAACAATCTATGGTCTTTTAAACTGTGTGGGGTGGTGGGTTTTGTTTTTGTTTGTTACTATGGTATGTGTTTTGGGGGTTTTGTATAAACCTCCCTGTGATCCTTGGAGGAAGGGTGGAATGGAAATTTAATAAATAAGTAAAAAGAAAGAATAATTACACGACCGCCACAGCCTTTCCCTGGTCTTTGTATATCTCTGGGACCTCTCCACAACATTCCAACATCCTGCTTTTTACACAGTTAGTATGTGTGCAATGCTCCACAGCTGCCGCTGTCCTGATGAATTTTTTTGGCTCACCTGTGACTTTATCTGAGTTAGCAAGGAGAGAAGTACCATGGAAGGGAACTAACATGGCAGCTTGATTATATTTTCCTTGCAATTCTCTCTCTCCCCCCCAAGATCCTGTGCTAGGAAATGCACTTAAAAAACAACACTTTCCCAGTGTTTCTTTCCAACTTTAAGAAACAACAAATTAGCAAATTTAGGACACAAGAAACACACTCTGTGCTGTAATCAATAGGAATTTATTCTACCTTCCATGATATTTATTATTGCTTTCCTGTTATTGACTTTGTCTGCCATAAAGCAAATTCTTGCTCAAGTTTCCAAATATTCTAGAAAATGCATTGTTAGGTATTTCATTGGAGAGACATTGGTTTTTTCTGACATCTTGAACTATTTAAGAATAGTTTGTGCAGAAAATAAACATAAATTTGGTTCACATTGCTCAAGTGGCATGAGAATGAGCCCCACCGCAATTACTTCCACACCACAAATATACTGTGAGAAAATGCAATAGTTTTGATTGCTTCATGCTATCCCCGGGATCAGAGGTGGATTGCCTCTGAAAGCCAGTTGCTGGGAACAACAGCTGGTGAGAGCTTTTGCCCACTCCTCCTGTTTGTGGCCTTCCCATAGGGATCTGGCTGGCTACTGTGGGAAGCAGAATTCTGGACTGGATAGGCCTATGGTTTGTTCCAATTAGGTTCTTATGTTCTTAAAGAGACTATAGAGCAGGCATCCCCAAACTTCAGCTCTCCAGATGTTTTGGACTACAATTCCCATCTTCCCTGACCACTGGTCCTGTTAGCTAGGGATCATGGGAGTTGTAGGCCAAAACATCTGGAGGGCCGCAGTTTGGGGATGCCTGCTATAGAGGCTGAGTACTTCCATTTTATAGTACCACTCCAGATAGTATTTTTTCTTTTTTTGAAAAAAAAAGCAGTGAAAGCTCCCAAGCTTATTCCCTTCTCACCCTTTCCAGCCAATGCCCTTCTATTCCATTACTCTTCTGCTTTTAGCTTTCTCTTTAAAACATAATGTAACTTTATTTAGTTTTTAAAGGATGTCATGCTTAACTTCTCCAGTGCTGGAGTGCTCATCAAATTAAAAAAAAAAGGAAAAGAAATGGCACATATCTGTTACCGTTCACTCCGTGTTTAAGTATATACAGTCATACCTCGGTTTAAGTATGCTTCGGTTTGAGTACTTTCAGTTTAATTACTCCACGGACCCGTCTAGAATGGATTAATCCACTTTCCATTACTTTCAATGGGAAAGTTCGCTTCAGGTTAAGTACGCTTCAGGTTAAGTACGGACTTCCAGAACCAATTGTGTACATAAACCGAGGTACCACTGTAGTAGATTGAACACCACACCATTTGACATTGAATGCATTTGCAGGATTAGTGCACAAAGGCTAAAGTGTGGTTAGCAATGCTCTTCAGGCCAAGCCCTTTCCTGAAATGCTAGGCTAAAGCTGCCTTGCTGGAAATCTATGAGAGACGAAACAGCTAAAGACCAAACCCTACACAAATCCAGAATGGAGACTCAGAGACGGTTGGATGCCTCTTGCACACCTCCTTCTGGCAACTCCTGTAGCTAAGCTGGTGCCAAATGTACAGTGGAACCTCGGGTTACGTACCATCCTCCTTACGAACGCTTCGGGTAACGAGCTCTGCTAACTCGGAAGTAGATGCTCCTGGTTCTGAACTTTGCCCCGGGATGCGAGCAGAAGTCGCGTGCTGGTGGTGTGGCAGCAGTGGGAGGCCCCATTAGCAAAAGTGCACCTCATGTTAAGGACGGTTTTGTGTTAAGAATGGACCTCTGGAATGAATTAAATTCGTAACCGGAGGTACCACTGTATTGCTTTCCTATCGTTTGGACCACATCAGAGAGACTGACAGGGTGTGTGTGTGTGTGTGTGTGTGTGTGTGTGTGTGTGTGTGTGTATTGTCATCTGGGCATCCCTGGACCTCCAAACACACTGCCCAGACTTGCACCCAGGAGAGGTCACTTTAGTGCTGCAAACGTAGCAAAAGCAACACGGGAGGCAGCAGTTACGAGTTATCGGTCTCTGCAGCCACAGCAGGTGCTGTGATTCTCCAGCGGTTTGACCTCACCCCCAGAGGTGCACTCCATTGTCTTTCAAGACAGACAGATGCCAACTACAACAGCAGGCCAAAGTTTTCTTAGCTTTTAAAAATCTCTCACACATCACCATGACACCTAGCTAGCAAACAACCCATCCCTTTGCCCTGCCATTTTCCAAATATTCTCCCTCCATTCACCGAGCAGTTGAGGGAGGAAAGTATTCACATCCTCCACTCTAAACACATGCAGGACACTCTGTGTCTATCTGGGAGCCTTCCACCTCCCCTGGTTAGTGCTCCTCCTATTAACAAAAATATGCTTATTTGACTAAGGAGACTGAACACTGTGCATAAAGATGAGGTGTAAAAGACTGTTATAAATCATATGTGAGCAGGAATCCTCCTCCTCTTCCCGGAGATGGCCTCCTTGTTGTTTTGTGGTATGCTTTTTCCAAAAGGTATATTGATGAGCATCCTTGGAATGACTGCCAGGTTGTCCTTGACAAGTAGCTCTGGCTGGCTTCAGTCCAAACTTCCTGGAGTCACAGGCTGCCCCCATAAGAGCTGCCTTGGCTGCTGCTGCTGAGCCCTGGGGTTAACACATCTGGCACCAAGAGTCTCCGGCTCTTGCCGAGGAGCCTGGTGCTGTCACATCAGAGGCAACCTTCCTCCTGTTTGTGCTCACTCTCCCACCTGCCCACTCATCTGTGGAGGAAGGTGACACAGGACAAGTCACTTTCAGTGGCTATAAAAAAGGAAAACTTTTCCTGGTATGCCACACTGCCTTCAGAAGGTCTGCTTTGCATTTTCACATTCATGCTCTGCATTTAATTTACAACTCAAGCACAGTTCTTAGACTTACAACCATTTAAAAAAACACACCTTCGCTTCATTTTCTTTAACACAATTATTTTCTTTATTTACCATATAATATTAAAAATGCTCTATGTCGTTAACATAAAATACAAAGTTTTACTTTTATATGTTTTAACTGATCTTATACATTTTTATGTTTTGAATAACTTTGCGCCATGCTTTATGAGTGCTTATGGAAAGTGGTTTAAATAGAGTAGAATATGCTAGAGTGGCTCCATCAAACGTGCTTTCACATGTTAGAGGGATCACATGCTATGGGAAATCTATTTTTGGCAGCCTACTTGTCATGAAAGTAAATAATAATTAGGTCCATCTTCCGCTCCCTCCACCTTTCTTTCTTGTAGCACAAGAAGACGATATTAGGGTTCAGTTCATTTTTGGTGTAATGCTTTCCTTAAACAATTCCAATAATTTTTGACGCTAGGAGCACCCTCCCATCAGGTGTCAAACAGATAAACAACTATATGACTTTTAGAAGACATCTGAAGGCAGCCCTGCATGGGGAAGGTTTTAATGTTTAATGTTTTATGGTGTTTTTATATTTTGCTGGAAGCTGCCCAGAGTGGCTGGGGCAATGCAGCCAGACGGGTGGCTAATAATAATAATAATAATAATAATAATAATAATAATAATAAGCTGGTGTATCACAGTGGCTCAGAGCTCCTTGGTTGGAATCAGAGAGTCCTTGGTTGGAATTTCCCTTTTGCAATTAATTTACTAGATGGCATAAGAACAAACCACCTTTGATCTTGGTCCACTCATCTGCAGTACGGGGTGGGGGCAAGAAGTATGCCCCTGAAGTAAGGCAGAAGCAGCGAACCTCAGAGCTGGGAGCAGAATGTGGCCCTCCACACCCTTCTGTCTGGCCCTCAAAACTCTCCCCAGGTCATACACCCTCCCTGGACCTATTTTTCACCTCCCTCGAGTGCTTTTATCAGGCTGGAATTAATACCTCTTGCTTGCCTGGATGGAGGGTAAAGAGGTGTGTGTGTGTGTGTGTGTGTGTAGAAACTAGCCTACTGTCTAGTGCAGGCATCCCCAAACTGCGGCCCTCCAGATGTTTTGGCCTACAACTCCCATGATCCTAGCTAACAGGACCAGTGGTCAGGGAAGATGGGAACTATAGTCCAAAACATCTGGAGGGCTGAAGTTTGGGGATGCCTGGCCTAGTGTTTCCTAAATTTGGGTCTCCTGTTGCTTTTTGGAGTACAACTCCTAGCATCCCTAGCTAGCAAGACCAGTTGTCAGGGATGATGGGAACTGTAGTCCAAAAAAAGCTAGAGACCCAAGTTGGGGAAACACGGGTCCATTGCTTGGCACACTTTTGTCTCTGGCTCCGCCTACCAATGGCATGTGGCCCCTGGAAAGTAATTCAGAAAGGAATGTGGTCCCCGGGATGAAAAACATCCCTCATCCCTGTTGCAAGCATTATAACCAGCTAATTCATTTTGAACACATTAAAGCGCTATACAAGTGTTAGGTATTATTAATATAGCCGTACATGACAGGGTGGAAGTATGGTGTCTGTTTTGTTGAGTGCTGCAGAACAGTTTTTTTTGTTACATGGAACATCCTTTGTGCTCTTGTGAACTGTGATGTTTATTATTTATTATTTAGGAATAATAGGACATCTGGCAGTCCGAGCTACAAGGCCAATTCTTAGGAAGAAGACAGATGTTATTGTAGGCTTTATGGCACAACAAGAATCCCCTTGTATAGCAATTGTGCCAGAGAATGGAGAGGGTTAGTGTGTGTGTGTGTGTGTGTGTTTGGCTGCTGCACAGGCCAGGAACTGATATACAAGATATAAAACTAACTAGAACTTCAAGCTCCAATGTGTATCAAAGCCAAGCCGAAAACGAAACTTCGTTGTGTTGTTGTGCAGCATGGAGCCCACTGGCTGCCCTTGCATCACAGGGCAACTTTACTATACAACTGCAATAATTCCCACCTTGGCGTCCTCTGTAGAGGAACCTAAAATTGAGACAACTGCAGGGAACAAGCAAAGAAGAAGTGAAATGTGTATGTGCTTACCGAGCTAGAGCAGCACCAACAACTTATGCAGCAAGGCAGGCTATTGTGTGCTGTCCAGAATGCAATACTTTCCCAACTCCCACCCCCAGGGTCCAGATCATTAGTCCATATAATGTCCTTCTTGAACCCAAACTTGGCATAAGGAAACCCCAACTCTCTGCCGAGCAGTTGCAAGATTCTCGAGGGTTCCAGGTGCTCTCTGCTCCTTTGAAGAACTGAAAATGTGGCAGAGACTGTCATAGCTTCAAGAAATATGATTTATTCACCTACTTGCGCCTCCAGTCTATATCAGGGAGTGCAAGTATTACAGCATGGCCATTTCAAGAAGGGCTTGTTCTCCTCAGCAGTGCAGCCATGGAGCCCAAGACATCTCTCCTGGCCAGCCTCCAGCCAGTCTGCCCAAGACGAATCTCTCCCATTGTTATCTCCTCCTCCTCCTCCTCCTCCTCCTCCTCCTCCTCCTCCTCCTCCTCCTCCTCCTCCTCTTCTTCTTCTTCTTCTTCTTCTTCTTCTTCTTCTTCTTCTTCTTCTTCTTCTTCTTCTTCTTCTTCTTCTTCTTCTTCTTCTTCTTCTTCCTGGCACACCTTGATCCAAAGGCGCCCTGTAGAGAGTTTTGTTGCTTATCCTAGATATCCTGCTTATCCTGACACAAATGCATCTCTTTAGCTGAAGAGGAAGGATGGGAATAAGCAAAACTTGGAAAAAAAACCCTTAGGTAACACTGCCATTTTAACCCAAGCTAGCTAAGGCTGATTGGTTTCCATGTCCTAAGTTCTTGTTTAATGCATTTATTCAGCCCCCTATAGTTTCTATGTCCCAGTTGTCTTCTGTCCCCAGAACAAGTCTGATTTTTACAGTTTTTACCATTTTAAAAAAGTTTTCTGTATTGCATTTCTTGTACATGACTTAGAGCATACCCACCAACATTTCTCTGATGAAAATAGGGGCCTCCTGTTTAACCACCACCACCACCACCACCACCAACTTTTATTACTTATACCCCACCCATCTAACTGGGTTGCCCCAGCCTTTCTGAACATATATAAAAACATAATAAAACATTAAACATTAAAACACTATACAGGCCTGCCTTCAGATGTCTTCTAAAGGTTGTATACTTACTTATCTCTCTGCTTGGGGGTCGGATAACTCCATACCTTCCAAGATTTCTCTGATGAAAATAGGGACGCCCTAAGGAAAAGGACATTCTAGGATCAAATCAGAAACCAGGGCAGTTTCTGTAAATCCGGGACTGTTCCTGTAAAATTGGGACACTTGGGGGGGGGTCCTGTTAGAGATGTTTGTAGTTAAGCAGTATATAAATTGTTTAAATAAAAAAGTGCACGATTGCAATTTTTATATTGGTCACTAGAGGGAGGGCAACTACATGGAATTTTGTACCTATCTTGCATCTCAAGCAAGATCACCAAGGACTTTTTATTCTGTGCTTGTCCACATGCTACGTGAAAATTGGTGTTTGGGAGATTGGTAGTCATGTTAGAGCCATAATTCCTTATTCCTGTGATCTTGAAAAGTAGCGGCAGAGTTTTCTGCCAATGCCCGAAGTTCATTTTGTCTGATTTCAGGAACAGAAGAAGCTGCATTCTACCCAGCCAGGCTGTTGGTCCATCTGGTTCAGTATGGCTTACACTTTACAAACAGTGGCTCTCCAAAGTTTCAGGTAAGGGTCTCTCTCAGCCCCACCTGGAGTTAGAACCTGGGAGTTTCTCCATGCAAAGCAGATGCTGTGCCACTGAGCTATTGCCCTTCTCCTAGCCCAGCTGACGGGTGATGGAGGGGAGAATGCTGAGCCCTGTTTTAAACAGGTTGAAGCAGGACGTGGCTCTCCCAGCAACTGTGCAAGGACAAAGGTCAAGGACAAAGAGGTCTAGACATAGTGTGTATAAGATCTAGTATGATGGCTATCACATCATAGCCATAAATGCTTATATTTTTTATATTATGCTTATATTGTTTATGTTACATCCAATGCCCTTTTAAATGTGGGAGGGTCTGTCTTTGTTCTTATCTTTATTATGTGTCTTGTGTGTTTTATATTGTGCTTTTATGTTGTGAACCGCCCTCAGATCTATGGATGAAGGGCGGTATACTACCGGTACTACCACTACTACTGCTAATAATAATATGGGTGGTGGTGGAATAATTTTATGCAAAACACATATGCTTCTGTTCCTCTTTTCCAGAGTATCTGGTATTTGTCCTTGCTAAACCATTTCTCCAATTTTATCCTTAATTCTGGATTTGGGGGATGCCTTGTTACCATTCTTACTTTTTCAGGTTCCTTCACAGGGTCTCAAAATTAAATCTTAAGAGTGAGAAACAGAGGCAGTAACCTATGTTTCCCTAGTATATCTCTTCTTGCCTTGTAAATTGGTGGAAAACATACAACTGGGAAGTAAATGCAGACCTCTTGGGCTTTAAAATGTTAGTGGTGCCCTGTCTGACGCCAGAATTTGGTGCCCCCACCTCTTGCCTTCCGTTGTTTGTCATTGTTGTCCCCTACAGTGCTCTCTGGATTTGGGGCCCAGTGCGGGCAAACTGGTTGCGCTCCCCTAAATCTGCCACTTGACAGGGCTACTGCACCTTTAATAGTTGTCATGAAATTCCCTCTTCTATACTGTTATTAAAGATCCTCTTCTCTTTTGTACCTGACACGTATGATGTTACATGTTCATCCAATAAGACTATGCTGTCTGAGTTGGGTTAATGTGTTTTGTTTTGTTTCTACATTTACAAGCTAGATTTAGATATCTGTCTGTCCATAGCACATATGAAATTAAAAGAATTTTTTAAAATTATTTTATTACATTTGTTATTCATTTTATCTTGCCCAGGGCAGCCTGAAGCAACTTACAACCAAACACAGACATACACACCTTGCATAGATACATTAAAACTAAGAGGAAAAAGGAATACAACAAAAACATCCCTCCCACTTCAAACAAGTAGTTAAAGGCCAAAGGCCTGGTTATAGAGGAATGCTTTTGCCTGGCACCTAATGATGCCTGGCACCTAAATATATATAATGATGGTGCAAGGCAAGTCTCCCTGAGGAGAGCATTCCACAAGCAGGGAGCCACCACAGAAAATATCTTGTGACCTTTCCAGAGAACATATGTCATTGGCTGGGCTATAGTAATGTGTAATAAGCAACAACACACACCTCCTAATAATTTTAAATAAAATAGTTTCTCAGCATTGTCCAGTGATAAGTCGCTGTAAGAAGTACAGCAAAATATGTGAGCAAATTCCTTCATTTTGAAACCCTTGAAGCAAATGGTCCACGTCTGTGTTTAATGAATGAAATGCTGTCTGGATTCATTTCCAGAAGAAAATGAAACAATACAAGCAAAATATGTGGAAGAGGAATATGCATCATCTGGAAAGATGAAGGTTAGTACAAGAAGAGCCTGAGATGGGGCCTCAGGGACGCTGCATTCCCCTTGGAAGCCCTCAAACATCTGTACCACTCAGAGAGAAAGAGAGAGAGAGAGAGAGAGAGAGGAAAACAGCAGTGGGGAGGCTCAGAGGTTGAATCTCTGTTTCCAGCTCAGCCAGAGCCTGAAGCACAGACCTTGGCCGTGAAGCACAGGTAGCATTTTAAAAGAACTGCTTAAGTGAACAAAGTCCGCAGTAGAAGGAAGCAGATGAGTTGGCTGGAGGCCTAACGGAATAGCAGCAGTGGTCTGGAAAAGGAGATAGATTCCAGGAAAGGACGGGTGCCTACATGGAAGATGTGCCAAGAAGATGTTTCTGGCGATGGAGCAGCTGGCATCAATGGCTAATGCAGATTGGCCAGCCCAAGAGGATCCTAATTGCAGTACAACTGCTGCCTTCATAATCACTGCGACAGAAGCAGTGCGGACCAGAAGGCATGGCAGGGACCTGGATGCAGCTTCAGAGGATACTGGACCCTCTGTGCCTTGCCTAGGCTTTTAAGTCGCGGTGAAGCTGACAGATGTCAGGAGGAAGGAAACCTTTGTGAGAACAGGAGAGCAGAAGTCCATTTTATTCAGGGGCATCCAATGCTCTGGAGCTTAAATGACAGAATTTGCCCGGGTGTTGGCACATGAATCTGCATGCAGGGGCATAACAAGGACTAGTGCATTGATAGATTACAAGTCAACGTGGAGCACTGGGTAGGCACAAAGGGGTGCAGTGACTGCACAGCAGTGGCCACAACCCTCCTTGCCTACCATTGCAGCAAGCAGAGCTGTGACTTGGTGGCACGGCTAAAGGAAGAGAAGATAGTGTGGGGTTGGAATGGAAGCAACGACTATGCAGCTTTGTAAATGCCTTTCTGCCAAGGAAGCAGCTGTGTCCGTGTAACCCCACAGGCCAGATTTAGTGTACTAAGCTGCTAGATAATAGGATTTGCAACTGGCATGCAGATGATCAGGATGGGCACACTCAACATGCTTTGCAGAAGAAGTTCCTGTAGCTCCACTTGAAATATGTCTCCAGGTGCACCATCAGGATCACAGTCCCAGGGTTCTTCAAATGCTAACAGTAAAACAACAAATTCATGAAGGATCAGTCTGTGAATGGCTACTTATCATGATGGCTATATAGCCTCCAGTACCAGAGGCAACATAAGGGACGCGGGTGGTGCTGTGGTTTAAACCACAGAGTTTAGGGCTTGCTGATCAGAAGGTCAGTGGTTCGAATCCCCGTGATGGGGTGAGCTCCCGTTGCTTGGTCCCTGCTCCTGCAGTTCAAAAAGCACGTCAAAGTGCAAGTAGATAAATAGGTACCACTCCAGCAGGAAGATAAACGGCGTTTCCGTGCACTGTTCTGGTTCGCCAGAAGTGGCTTAGTCATGCTGGCCACATGACCTGGAAGCTGTACATTGGCTCCCTCAGCCAGTAAAGCGAGATGAGCTCCGCAACCCCAGAGTCGGTCACGACTGGACCTAATGGTCAGGGGTCCCTTTACCTTTTTACCAGAGGCAACAAGCACCTGAATTCCAGTTGAAGTGCAGAAACAGAAGGAAAGGGCCAGTGCCCTCCTC
Organism: Zootoca vivipara; assembly: GCF_965207765.1. Taxonomy (NCBI): domain Eukaryota; kingdom Metazoa; phylum Chordata; class Lepidosauria; order Squamata; family Lacertidae; genus Zootoca; species Zootoca vivipara. The sequence continues at coordinate 29,084,561 of NC_142591.1, forward strand.
TCCTACTTGAGGGCTTTCCATGGGTATGTGGTTGGCCACTGGAGGGAAGAGGATGCTGGACTCAATAGGCCTTTGGTCTGATCCAACAGGGACTCTTCTTGCGTTCTTATGGAGGTGCATCTCATTCCTCTTTTGGTACACGGTTCACAGTGTCACATCAGAACTACGAAACTGCTAGCTTTCTGGGTGAAGGATATGTGAAGGCTACCTCCGCATGGAGACAGGGATTTAATAGCATTGCTTCCATTAGTCTTGATGCTTCTGGCCTTTGCTATAAATTTTTATTATACTCTTATCCTCTGAGTTTTCACAAAGCAATTTCTGGAGCATATCCCCTTCTTAAACAATCAGTGCAGGGATCTAGCAGTATAAACAAGCCTATTTTCACTATTGATTTATCTCTTTAAAGATAATGCTTCAGAAGACCATTCCAGGCACATATGGTGACTCCTTGGGAAATTCTTCTCTGGCTTATAGGTGCTACACAGACAACCCGTTTAATGTAGAGGCCTTCCTGGCTTAACACAACCCTCAAAACAGATTTAAAACATATAAAATCATTAGTCGGTGAATGTGAGGACAGTTTTGTTTTGTTTGGTCTAATCTTGTCTTTTACAGAAGTATTGTGAAGGTGTGAATATGTTTCATGCAGTATTGGACCTTCACCATTTCTTGGGTCTGCCTTCTGGTCTTCTCTCAGATTTTCGTTTTTCTGCTCTTAAGTCAGTTCACTTCAGTTCCACATCAGTTTGTTACTTTTTTTTTAAGCTACACAAAAAGCCTGTACTCATTTTTGCCTATGTTTTTTTCTAATATATATTTCTTCCCCAGCTCCCCAGCAATTTCCCAGTTTCTGTTTGTTGTTTTCCCCCAAAATACATTTTTGCATACATGGTTTGGTTGGAAAACTGCATGGGAAAACTCAAGAGAAGTGCAATTTTCAAAAGACAGCTTGAATCTATCAAATTTGCACTTTCCAAAAAATATGTGAATCGAGAAACAGCAATCCTTTGAAATTTGCACATATCTGAATTTTGTTATGCAGTTCGCCAACCGTCAAGTATTTACAAAAATGCATGCATTATGGGAAAGTGTGCATGAAAATGGATATATTGAAAATACAAGACAAAAATTAATTTTATTAGGAAAAATTGTTGCAAAAATATGCATTAGTCGAAATTCCATATAAAATGTATTTATTAGGAGACATTTGAAAGAAAATGCTGGTGTAGTTTCATGAGGTCTTTAAAAAAAAACACAAAAATCCCTCCTCACAAACTGCTGCAAAAATGTGAAGAACTTAACCAGAAACTGGGAGAACAAAAACTGACAAATGCTTCCCTCCGTATTAGGTAGGTCCACATTTAAATGTGAACCAGATGAATTTATCGCAATCCCTGCAGATTCTACTGAAAAGCCTTTGCACTTCAGATGAAGGAGCTGCATATCTTTATCCTGGAAAATCGAAGACTGAGAGGAGATATGATAGCCATCTTCAAATATCTCAAGGGGAAGAGGGAACAAGCTTGTTTTCTCCTGCTCTGGATGGTAGGACTTGAACCAATGGTTTCAGATTACAAGAAAGGAGATTGTGACAGAACTTTCTGACAGTAAGAGCTGTTCAACAGAGGAATAGACTACCCAGAAGGTGGTGGACTCTCCAACCCCTGGAGGTTTTCAAATAGAGGTTGGGTGGCCAACTGTCATGAATGCTGTAGCTGAGATTCCTGCATTGCAGGGGGGGTGGACTAGATGACCCTTGGGGTCCATTCCAACTCTATGAGCTGGAAGATCTACTCATGGTGTTATGGCCTATTCACACCTATAAATCCCACCTCTTGATGCTGCTGCCCTCAAGTGTCAAATATGCATGTGTGAACCTGCCCTTGCACAGACATATCTTGGGTCTTAGCAAATGCAAATGCTTTGCTGAGCTGAAGAAGTTTCGCACCATCTCTACACCTTTCTCCCGAAAACCCCGTGCTCTCCAGTCTTGTCATAAAAGCATGTGAAATACCAGCCTTACTTTTTGACAGGAGAGGATGTGATACTGACTTTTCTTCTAATCAAGCTATTCTCCTGTGGCATAGTCTGTCTGGTAGCCAGGCCAATAATATCGATCTTTAAGTACTGCGGCATGGCTCATGTTTGGCTTTATGTAGACGTTGTCACATTGTTGAAGCTTTCCTTGCCAGAGAAAGCAGAGGCATAAAAGGAAATGTCTTGTGGCTCAGCCAAAATGCTGCCATCTGATGCTGCTAAGGTATAATGATGCTCACTAGAAGGTGTCCTCAATAACATCCTTTCATAATTGAGTCCTCATATTTTCATAAACCAGGGCATATAATTTGTGTAAGGATTACAACCCAAATCTTGTTTTAGGCACCTCTGGTTTCTGACACGGGGGCAGCTTTTGAATCAGCGAGGATCTGTTCCTGCTGCTTAATCTCTGAGGCAGCCAATTTGAAGACAGAGGGATTTCCCCCCACCCCTTTATCTGCTCCAGCCACACTTCTTGTGGCTTATTCTTTCATATCGGGAAAACGGCAAAGTCTCTGTGTGTGCACATACATGTATACATATTGGGAAAGGTGCTGACAAAATTGCACGGGAGAGAGATCCCACTGGCCAGTGAGCTGATGACATTGGCGGGCTTGCAGGGCTAGTATTAAAGCATGGAATTGTTTTTCCGCCAGGGGCCATAGTATGACTTGTTGGGCAACCCAGACCCTTGACCCACTGTGCTTTGGGGGAAATGCGGCAGAGGTGTCCCGTTGCCTGAATATGCTGACTTCCACTGGTGAGGAAGCTCCATTGCCAGTAGGTGAGCCCCGCCAGTGAGGAGCACCCCAATGTGTCCACCCAAGCTGTGGGTGGGTGGAAGTTACCGCAAGTGGTATCCCGAGTGGCAGAACCCACAGTTAACTGCCCCAAATGGGGTGGTTTTGTGGGATGTTAGCATCCAAAAGGCATATGTAAATGGTTCGTGTTTCAAAGGGCTGCAGAACCCTGTGATGTCATACGCCTGAAGCAGTTATTTTCAGTTGCTTCAATTATTAACAGTCTTGTGGGTCTTAACGGAGCGGCAGGCATGTTGTGTCATGCTGCTGCCTGCCTCCGAGTCAGAGGACAGTGGTACCTCTGGTTATGAACTTAATTCGTTCTGGAGGTCCGTTCTTAACCTGAAACCATTCTTAACCTGAGGTACCACTTTAGCTAATGGGGCCGCCGTGCTGCCACCACACAATTTCTGTTCTCATCCTGAGGTAAAATTCTTAACCCGAGGTACTACTTCTGGGTTAGTGGAGTCTGTAACCCGAAGTGTTTGTAACCTGAGGTGTTTGTAACCCAAGGTACCACTGCATCAGTCAGTCTCTAAATGTTAGTTAGTCTGTAACAGTTTAATCTATGTAAGATGTTTTAGCAACTGAAAGAAACATCCACCTGCAGTTTGTGTGTGTGTGTGTGTGCGCGCATAATCTGCAACTGCAAGTACACTAAGTTATATGTTCTTTAACCGAGAGTGTCTCGCATAGTTTTAAAGGAGGGAAAAGAGAACTAAAGGGTCAAATGACCCAGTGCTGCCTTCCTTATACTTTACAAATGGGAGCTACAGTCTAATTCCCACAGTTTTGGTGCAGGGCTGGCCCAGCCCAGGATCCACTGCTTCTTGAGCTGGTCTTGTTGCCATCAGCCATGGGTGTACCTAGGATCAAAAGCTGGGCCCCGTGGCTTGCCTGCCCCCAGCCACCGGATTGGCTGGCTGGCGATGACGTAGCCGGGATCCCCCAGGAGGCGTGGTCTACGTCCATGCCCCCCGGAGGGTGAGCATCCCGGCTGGGGCGGCGAAAGGCGGAGCCTCGACGGGGTGGCAGGGCCAGCCGGAGCGAGTGCAAGGAAGGCGAGACTAACCACGGGACGCAGCTGGGGCCGGAGCCCTCCACCTCCCAGGCCACAAACAGGTTCATGGGCAGTGGGCCGCCCAGCGCCGCCACACTGCCCAGAGGGATGCCCGCGCGCTTTGACCGCCAACACTGGGTCCTGGTGGAGGGGACAGGGCAAGCTGCTCACCTTCTCCGGCCGTGTTGGCCCTTCAGCTCCTGCAGCCTCTCATCGCCGGCATAGCCTGTGCGGACCTTCACTCAGGACGCACGTGACCGGCCGCAGGGAGAGGGGTGCCGGGAGGGTGACGTCACAAGAGAGCCCCCCGCGTCCTGCCCCTCTGAGATAGGAGGGAGGGAGGCAGATGGCGGTGCTTGTTCCGCCGCAGTGCCAGAGGAGCAGCGGGTCTGCTGTTGCTTTGTAAAAAAACAGCGGCTTTTTTTTTGCGCCAAGCTGTTCTACACCTTCCCCCCTCCTTTTTGGCTTCTAGGGGGGGCAGCTGCCCCCTCCTGCCCCCCTGGCCATGCCCATGCCATCAGATGATGGCAATAGACCTAATCTGGGTCTCTTTGCTATCATGCTAGCAAAGAATAGTCCCCCCGCCCCCTACCTTCTGCCCTGGCTGTTGCAACTGATAGGGCTATGGGGAGGGGAGTGACTGCACTACTCTATTAAGCCCTGTCATTGTTGGCCAGTTTGGCTCTCCCCTTAGACAATTAACAATGTCTAAGACCAGTGCTATTTTTCTAAAAAAATGTTTAGGGGTACTCTCATTTTCCTTCTCATATTGAAATGCTGCCCCTCAATGAGGCCAAACTTAGGTTCACAAAATGTTTAGGGGTATGTGCCCCCCCACAACCCCCCAGAAAAAAAGCACTGTCTAAGACTAAGGTCTATTGGTCTTATGCATGTTTGCTCAGAGATAACATCTGCTGGCTTCGGTGATGTCTATTGCCCAAATTACCTTTTAATGGAGTGGTGTCTTACCCCTTGCCTCCACTTATAGCCTCCACCTTTGCATTTTTCTATGTGCCTGAAAAAACCCTAACAAAATATTACAACTGCAGTAGCAGTTACTTACCTAGCCTACAGTGGGCGTGCTTCTCCTTCTGCCAATATAGCCTCCTAGAACGTATTGAAGATTATTTGAAAACAAACTGAGTAGGAGAAACTTTCAAGAGTACTGTACAATATGTGCAAAAGGATTGTGGACTTCAGTGTGACGCACATGCAATTTTGATATAAGCTCCCTTGAAATCAACAGGACTTACTTCTGAGTAAACATTCACAGAACCAGACTGCATGGGTAATAAAGAGAAGTTAGGTAGCTTGACCTTTCATTTTTGAGAGCTATAACAGGAATCTGGAGAAATAGCAGAGGGAAAGGGTTTCTGCTGCTGAATTCCGGCAGAGTTCAGTTCGACATTTATAATTGCATTAGAGTAGAATAGTGCTACTAAATACCTAGCAGACATGCAAAATCTGCAATTTCAGTCAATTCTACAGAGTGGTCATTCATTCAGTGCTTTGCAACATTTCTGTATAATTGCGATAGCTATCCCCTTGCAATATGTCACGACCTCCTGAAATCGTCCTGAATGTCATGATAATCTTTTGGATACGACTATTTCTTATTTGGCTTGCTTATATAATTCACGCATGAGCTTGTCTGGTGTACTCAGGAGGAAAGTACATGTGTGTGAGAACAATGTCACTCACACCACTTTGGACCACAAACCCCTAATGGAATATAACTGGGAGCAAGACATACATGTGTGAGAATTAGTATGGAGCTGAAATGGGTGGAATGTGAATTTTGTGGACACTTTCTTTGTTGTGAATTATGCCCCTTATTTTGCCAGGTTTTAAGGGGGTGCATGAAAGGGAGTTAAAATGTTCACTCCCATGGCCATGTGCTAGTTCCACCCCAGTGTGAACGCTCTTTCTGTAGCCGTATGCTCAGGGCTGTCTTAAGCATATGCGGCACTGGGGTGCAAAGATCCACCCGGTCTGCCCCCCCCAGGTTGCCCAGTCCCAGGCGCGCAGGAGGGTGGAGCCAGCCAGCTGCCACAGCGTCTTGCTGGCTTGGTTGCCCCTGAACTTGCGGTGCAGAGGCGCCCACAGCAGAAGAGCCCACCGCAGCGCTCCAACCGACAAGTGGGCTCTTCCCTGGACTCAACTCTAAGGCCTGGCACCCCTGAGAGTCTGGTGCCCAGGTGCCCCGCACCCCTAGCGCCTATGGGTAAGATGGCCCTGCGTATGCTCTCCTTCAGTACCTCCCTCCCTGTTACCTTTTTCATCTGTTTCCAGCTTTGATTGGTACTATTATGGTACTTAAAGAAGAAGAAAAGAGGCCCGTGTGGTGTAGTGGCTAGAGTGTTGGACTAGGACCTGGGAGATCAAATCCCAACTCAGCCATTAAGCTCAGTGGGTAACATACATACAAAATTTTATTTGTATGCCTTTCCACAATTCAAGACATGCTCAAAGTGGTTTAGAACTTGAAAAAGCACATAACTCTAACATAACATAAGTAGTCATAAACAAATAAAGCATTAAAATTGCACGACCCAACTGAATAGTTTCCACATGAATCGCAACAAGATCTAAAATAAAGATACAAAAAACAACAAAAACAAAAAAACAGCAACAACTTCCCTCCGAACAAAAAAACCCAAGAGTTTGTTCAACAGCCCCAGCTTTTGTAGCTGGAGTCAATTAGGGTCCACCCTGCTAGGATGGGTGGAAAAGGCCTGCTAGACAGGGAGATGATCTTCCAGGACTCACAGCCAAGATGGTCTCTGCCTCTTCAATACCTCAACCTTTGTAGCTGGAGTCAATCAGGGCCCTGTCCTCCCAGACCAGGGTCTGTTTCTCAGCCTAACTTACCTCACAGAGTTGTTGTGAGGAAGAATTGTGGAGGGGAAGAGCCATGTCTGCCACTTCAAGCTCCTTGGAAGAAAGGTGGGATATAATATTAATATTAATCTTAATAATGATCTTAATAATAATATTTATTTACTTATTTATTTGTTGTTAGAAACATTGAGTTTAGCCAATCAACATTGGCTACGTGATATTATGACTGAAACAATGAAACTAATGGGCAATGCCCTCGCTTTGAACTCGCTTGTTTGCCTTCAGAAATGTGATTGTGTAGCCAAAGCTGATTGACGATGTGAAGGAGACCTCATTTCTTTTTCTGTGAAGGAAAATGATATTTTAAAAGTCATTGCCTTTTCACACTTCCTTTATTTTTAATGTTTTCATGTTTTGGTTTAATGGCTCATTCCCAGGCTAATACCTCCAAAGGAAACCAGGGAGTTAGAAGCATCTAGTACACAGCTCAAATACACACATAGGTCTAGCAATCTGTTTTCACACATAAGCCTTAATTAAATTCTAACATCTATTAGACCCAAGAATTTAGGAGAAGTCTAGCACCCACAAATTCATAACAAACTATTATTTAGTGGATATAAATCACTTTGCAGCACAAAACCCTCAAAGCAATCTACAGGACAAAAAAAGGGAAAGGAAACAAACACCATAGGAGCCAACTCCTAGGGGCCAAGGGGGCTTTGGCCTCCCAGTAAAATATTTGAGGGGGCCGCCCCCCCAGCTGATGGGCATTGCCATTCAAATGGTGTGTGTGCACTGCTTCATGTGATCGGTTATGTGGGATGGGGCTTACCTGCCCCCCAATTCAAGTTGGCACCCCTGATAAACACAATACTGAACTTGCCTTGATTGTGCTGAAATCTAAAATCGAATCCTTTGTCCAGGTATGGACTTATAGGCTGTGCTGGGTGTATTAATATATTTCTTGGAGTCAGTCCTATGCCATAGTATGGACTATATTTGGAGACAGGTGTCATGGCAGCAGACTGACATGTGAGGGCTATGACCAAATCCCTACAAAGCAGCACTGGTGGAAATCTAGGCCTGGAAAGGTTAAAGTGCATGTGTGAATGGGAGGGGGAAGCTGCAGCTGTTGCCCCCTGCCCCAGACCAACTTTTCACTACTCCCCCCTCTCCATCCCAGTACAGCTCCATGATTAAAATAAAAACTGCTGGGAAAAAGAGACAGTTTTCCCAGGGAAGGGAAGAATACTGTTTTCTCCATCCTGCAGCCTTGCTCCCTGCTGCTGTTGCCGTTAGACTGTCTCTGCACCCCCGCCCAATCTCTCGTTCTAAGCATTCAGCAGAATCCAGGTTGGCTCGTGCCACGTTAGGTCAATTCGGCTGTTGAAAGTCACGGACTGAAATAGAAATGGGCTTTGACTGAATCGTAGCAGACGTTTGCAAAGGATAGAACAGACGGCGGCATCGCCAAGCAGAATGGGACGTACTAAAATAACCATGGCACCACATGGTTACACAAAATAGCCACATGCACGAGCGGCAGGTTTCAAAAGGAGTGCTTTCTATGGTAATGAATAAATGAAATTTGATGAATATTTAACAAGCCACCTGCTTAGCTATGGTAATTAAGTAGTTTACTGTAGGCACCATGGTGCAGATGGATCATTAAGTGATGTGAGAGGTGACCAGGTAGGGATATTGCAGTCAGAGTTGGGAAGATGGTGGGCAGAGGGAGCGAACTGTGGATTAGCAACCAAGAACGCAAGGGCTTTTTCCCTGTCTCTTTGTGTGTGGATACGAGACACCTTGGGAACCTGATTTGAATCCTGGAAGGGTTTCGTACCCTCAGCGTGAACCCTCTTCACAGAGGATAGTACAAAGCCACAATCAGGTCTTCAGATCAACCTGAATGGTACATACCGTAGGGATGGTGTCCCCCAAAGCAACATTCTAGCCCTTATTGTGCATTGCGGTGCTGCTAGGAGCTGGAGGCAACAGACAGTAGATCTTCACTCACCCCTTCTTCCCTAGTGAGGAAGGGGACTGCATTTTGTGGTTTGCCCCAGGTGTTAAAATGTATTGACTTACCCTGCCATTGTATTGACTTACCTCTTTTCTGGAGATGCTTAACAATAGTATTGAGTTCTTTGAGTTATATTTACAAGTGTGTACATTACATGCAGGACTAACACACAGCTGTGTCTTTGAAATGCAACATGAGAAGTGGCCCAGAGTCATCTCCCGCTTGTGCTAATGCATTCTCTTTCAGTGTTATCATGACTTTTTTTCTGGTACAAAATAATCTTCCTATTAGTGCAGGAAGCTGGCAGGTGCTAATCTGAAGTTTTTTCGATAGCCAACTCATTAAGGAGAAAGCAGGTGTGAAGGGATACATTTGGTTTCTAAATAAGTAAGAAAAAAAATAACATTATTGGCCTCTCAGTTCTAGCAGACTTTTGTATACCTTTAACCAAGGGCAGGGGATATGGTGGGAGACTTTTCTTCAAGATTTAATATGTGAGGGAAAATGCATTTTCTGAATAGATTCTCTATTCCTGTATATTCTTGTACAACTCTGATCTTATACAGTTGTGCATAAGGCAATGTGTGTGTTACATTCACTGTTTTGAGTTTGAACTCTATGAAGAGAATAATGTATGTTCAGATAACAGTAATAATCTTAATTGTGACTACAGTGCAGGTGTGACCACAGATGTCAGCATTCACTATTCCTTTATGTTCCCCTACCACCACAGAAAATTCTTGCAAATCAAATGTTCTGTGTTAAATGAACTCCAAAATGCTTCAGAATTCTGTTGGGCAAAGCAAAGTGTATCATCCAGCTTCATTTTTTTGCTGGTCAAAAATAGCAGTTTCACTGTTAGGCAATTGAGATGTGCCATACGAATCAATATTACAGACTTTGAAGTTCCAGGTACAGAAATATTGTGAGCTACAGAGATTCAGAAGTGCTACTGGCAGAAATCAATGCTCGAGAGTTGTGTGTGAAATAAAATGTACTTTTCAGACAAGAGCCTGTGAGGATTGAAATCCTGTGGTGAGATTTATTGAAGAGATTTTATGCAGATTTCCACCAAAGTAAGTTTGAGGTTTTCAAGGCTGTGTTTATTGTGCGTTTTCACTGTAGTTTAGGCAGGCAGATACATCAGGTGCATCCCTATCCAGAGAGGTCTGATCTTTCCTCGGCTGTTCATGCACCAGTGAAGCCCAGGTTAGATGATTGCAGTGCATTCTGTGTAGGACTGCCTTCAAAGTGGCTTGGGAAAATCCAGCTAGTAAAAAATGTGGCCACTTGAGTCCTGGTGGGAGCCGAAAGGTTGCCTCATATGACACGAATCCTATACCCTTCTTCTTCTTCCTTTGTAGTTTCACCTGGATTCAGTTGAAAAGGACCCAGCAAAAGACTGAATTGGACTGAAGGCAAGAGGAGCCAATATTTAAATCACAGTTAGCTTGTATTTCTTCTTCTCTCTTATCAGGATCTCATTTTAAGCTTCTTCTTCCTTTGTAGTCCCACCTGTATGTGATATTTAGGGGAAATGGCCTTGTGGGTCAAAAGGTGCGGCCTGCTGCACCAAATGTGGTCTGTGGGCTGAAGGTTCCCCAACCCTGTCATAGCAGATCACACATGGGTGAAGGAGGGAATGTGGAACAAGGCTTCTGGGGAACCAAGTGAGCTGGGGGGTAAAGGTGTTCACCACACAGGCTATTTAGAAAGAAGCAATACAAAATCTCCAAGAACTGAAACTGGAGTTGAGGGATTGATGATGGAATGGTGCCATTTGCATTGGCGCCAAGCATTCTTCTCTGCAAAGTTTCAAATAAGCTTCAAGAGTTCACTTAAGGATTGTTACAGAGGGGAGTGCAAGACCCAGCAGAGAAAATAAAGCCTACCTATTGGGATTTTGTGATCTAGGGCTTGCAGAACTCTCTAGAGAAATGAATTCCTAATTTGCAGTAACAACCTAGCTAATGTGTTCATTTCATCACATTATGGGAAAAACACGCTTTGTACTTGGAGCCATTATTGCTGCTGTTGACCTGCTCTCCTCAGGGAGTGGTGGGTGAACAAAAAGAAGTTGAGCTGAGGTTCAGAAGCAGCTCAGTGGCGTTTAGCCAGAGGACCCAGAAGTTGCAGAAAGGGAACTTGCTGCTGCATCAGAGACCAGCCTGCCTAAGGAAACTATTGCTGTGTTTTAAAAACAGCCATAGTTTGGTAGGAGGGTTGTGTTGGTAGTTCTGCATCCTGCTTTGGTACCTTGATTTCAAGCCTTTATTTATCCACCTAATTGTTGCTATGGAAATTCAATATTTAAAGAGGTAATTATTGCTGATCTTGTTGCATGTGTCCATTGCTGATGTCCAGCTGTTAGCTCTTTAGCTCCAGTCTAGCAGATTAATTACTGCTATTGATTACTTTGAGCTTCTCTCTTCACACCTGCAGTTTGTGTAATTAGCAAGTGGCCTCCTCCGAAAATTAGGAGCAGTTTCATCCTGGCACTTTGCCATTTCCCAGCCATGTGCTCTGCTCTGCTGAACAAAAGCAAATCTCCTTTAAATAGAGATATCTGGGCAATGAACTCCTTTGCCCCTTTCAAAATGTACATGCTTACTGCAGATTGCCCAGGCTTAGGAAATATTTCATCTAATTAGAAAAACACCCGTAATCACCAGATTCCTAAATGTTGGTGGGAGTGGTGGCCATGCATGTGAGCAGCTCTTAATGCTTGATACGGTTTTGGGAAGACCACAGCCCTAGTTGAGTGTTTGTTCTACTTGTGTGTAAACAACCCCTCCAGCACATCGCCATTATAGCATTTAGAGTGCCCCATGAGTGAAGATCTGAATCTGTAGAACCCCACAGATCTCATAGATAGAGGAATATCCTTACTTCAAACCTTCACCACTCTCAAACTCCTATCATGGTATTGGTAATGCATTGGAGGGAGTGGGGCTGGGCAGCAACCTCCTCCTCCCACTTCCATGTTAGTTTTTATGCTGGAAGAACTAAAGCTTGAATAAGGCTTTCATTTCCTCTCCATCATCATGGGGACTTCCATAAAATTAATGCAATGCCACCAAATTAAAATTGGTGAAGAAACTGTTGCAGGTGTGAATGTGGAAATGTGTCCTTATCAGCAATATGCAGACATTACTTTAAGTGTTATTCCTGCTTGTTTTAAAGAGTGCTTGCCTGGAATATTCTTTAGTTCAGGGCAGGCATCCCCAAATTTCGGCTCTCCAGATGTTTTGGATTACAATTCCCATCTTCCCCGACCACTGGTCCTGATAGCTAGCGATAATGGGAGTTGTAGGCCAGAACACCTGGAGGGCCACAGTTTGGGGATGCCTGGTTCAGGGGCTACCAGTGTGACACCCATGGGTGCCTCTGCTCCTGCTGAATTTAGACTTGAAAGAATTCTATTGTTTCCAATAGGAAAGGTTGTGGGGTGTGCTTGGTTGTAGTGTGTGGGGTTCCCACAACAGTTTCTCCAGCTGGCAGATGTGCCTAACGGTTGGACTCTCCAGTTCTAATTCCTCCTTCAGCATTTCCATAGAAGCTATTTCTTCATATGGGAAGAAGTTCCAAGAAGGTGAAGAAATGCAATTGAACCCTACATCAAAACAGTTACAATCTGGAAGCACCCCCCCCAATTCTGTTGTTTCATGCTGCCTTTCTTTTGTTTGTTTACAAATGTACATGCACCATCATAAAGAGCATAATTCCATGTTTATTTTCCTATGGTGGCTATGCACAATTCTATGTATGGGCATATGGGCACAACAGTGTGACTGATGATGATATTCTTGAAGCCATTCACCAGTCCTGAGAACAGCTTCAGAGATGATGCTCAGAATAGACCAATGTGGGTTGTGTGAATTTTCCCCAAAGCTCAATGTGCAGCCTTAACTTCTAGGTTAAACAGAGCCTTCTTGGTCTCCTCTGATGTTCTTTTTCAAAGCATGACTTACATCCATTCAAACCATCCGGTACTATTCCCTAGACAATACAAAGTAGACACCCTAACAGATCTGGGATGCTGTTGGGATATGGTCAAAGGTAAAGAAAAGATGGCTGAATTTGTTGTTTCTGCTTTCTGTTTCTCCATTTTATAGCAATCCATGCAGAACCAACCAAATGATCCAGGTGGCCTGCAAATTGAGATTCCCATTTCTGCTAATTATCTGTGTGCCTTATTATATCTCTTTCATGTGCATTAATATACTTGTGGCCACTTCCGATCAGAGTCAGTAAAACAGTCTCTACGGGTTCTCGCCGAAGGAAATTTGGGGGTGAATATCTGTTACAAAGAAGGGAGTTGTGGGGTGGGATGGGGAAAGCATTTTTGCTGGCTTGTCAAAATTGCTTGCTTTGGGGAGTTCCGTCTTGGACCTCAGAAGGACCCCACTTGGAATCTCATCACTGTTGCTGTTTCCAGATTAAATTCTAAATTGTGCAGGGTTGTTTAGAGACCTTTTGTGCCTCATATTACTGCAATCCTAAGAGCTATTTGAACAGCAGCCCAATGCCACTCTTGCTTCCAAGTCCCATTTGCCATTATTGCCGCTCTGTGAGCAAGAGAAGCAAACCTAAGTTGCTTTCACAGAGCGCAGAAAGGTTCATGTCCTCATTGCAGCTAAAGTAGCCGAATTCTGTGATTTTCTTCTCCCTCACCTCCAGTTCAATTTTGACCTTTGTTAAAGAACTGGGTTGTTTCTGTCTGAAACTATTATCCTGTGCTGCCCACACAAGGACAGAGTATCAAGAGACAGTGAAATGTGTTTCAACACCATTGGAAGTTATGATGAATGTGCTATCTGGGAGGGATTGTTGCATTTTTCCTAGGTACAGAAAAGTGCAGGTGGAGTACTCAGAAAATGTATTAACCCCACAGCAGAAGCCAAGCCCAGAGGGATGATGAGAGGATAGTGAGCAACACTGGAAGGTGGGTGTGTTAGTTGGGGGGGGTGTCATCTCTATGCATTTTTAGACAAATAAATCCATTGTGAAACTGATTCTCACTGTGGTGGTAAATAGAACCTCCAAGTTCAGAGGCAGTATATCTTCAAGGTAGTTGGGAATAAACAACAGAAGTTAACTGTTGCCTTCATTCCCTCTTTGTGAACTTTCCAGAGACATTGTGGCTTGTGTATTTTAACAACTGATAAGCCGGTGGATTGATAATGTGTTTTTAATAATTTATAATGCCTGTTTTGTGCTGAATCTGATATCTTGTATTGTTAGCATTGTTCAAATGGAATGTTTATTTAGATTGCTAGATTGTTTCTTTAAAAGTAAATTTGTTCTAAGCTGTTGGTTGTACTAATGCTTCGATATGTATTCTGGCCCTTCCATTGCTGTCTGTGTATCACATGATCTGCTTTCAGAGCATCTGTGTGGGAAAGCATAGGCATTAAAATTAAAATTATAGAGCTATTGTCGTGGTGGCCCTATATTAAGGGTGAGTCAGCTGAATTGCAATTCCACCACTGCAACGAGAAATCAGTGGAGGGGGGGTGGTAGATTCTGCAATTTACAGTTAGAAAAATGGTCCAATGGATTAAATTGAAACTTGGCAGGGTAGGAAAGGTAAGTTTGAGGATGCCAAACTGGGGATAGAAAGGATGATAAATGGCGTACTTTGAATGAGTTGAACATCTCTGATGAGAGAAACTGGCATGTTCATAAGGTGCTGTGTATTTTCCTTCCATAGACTTTGCTTTACCCTCCAGAAAGGCCTTGGCCTTCTGAGAATTATGTTTGTGATGTTGATGAATGACTAATATGTGCTTTTGTCTAACAGTAGTGTATGTCGTTCATAGCTTATTTATTTATTTAGAAAGCATATTTTTGCGGCCAAGGTTAGTCAATGGCCTTCCAATAAGACCGTCTCCCACACATACACAGTATGAACCTACTGTGAGAGAAGATGACGTGGATTGGGATTGGGAGGGGTGAATGCTGCAACAATAAGGGAAGCTCAGTCCTGAACCCACCACAATTCTAAAGGAATTCTAAAGTAACTTGAGAAACAGGAAGAAAAATGGAAGCCTACTTTGCAGGGAAATGATTTTTGTTGTTGTTGAGAAATTGGTGTGCATGTTTTGGCAAAGCATTAATTGCCTATTATATTTGGTTTTATTGTATCTTTATTCTTCCCATAGATTAGATTAGTTGGCAGGCTATACAAACTTGCATACCTAATAAAAATAAATAGCTATTTTGGCTATTGTCACTGAAATGAAACTTTCGCATTCAAGGGCCAAGTGCATTTGGCATATGCTTTGACTGATCGTGCAGGAAGCACCTTACAACTTTGATGAACACTTGAGATCTGTCAGAGTATGACATAAAAATGGCACTCTTTAAAAGATTATAAAATTCCCCCTAATGTCTCTGAATGGGCAATATGCATGATGCATACATTATCTAATTGGGTGTTTATTTTGGGTGTGTGTGGAACAAGCAGTATTGTTTTATTGTGTGTGTTTATGTGTGTAACAAAGAGATCCAGAATCTCTGCTCTCACCTTAATGAGTGAAGGTTACATTACTGAAATCTTTGGCAGATGAATTGATTTCAAACCCTGGCTTGATGATCCTACTAAGACACCCAATTAATTCTATTTTGCTACAAGCTAATTTATGGCTTTGTGCTTATTAAAAAAAAAATCCTGAACATACAAACCAGTAGGAGACGAGGTAATGAATAATTCTACCTTTTTTTCACGCTCTTGTCTCGCACTCCACTACAGTGAGAATGGCAGAGGAAAAATGAAAGGAGTGGCTTTTTGATGTATGAAATGTGGGTATTTTCTCATAGTGAGCGGTATCTGGCTGGTATAAACAAACACATAATCAGTCCCTCTAGGAAATGCTTAATTAGTGCAGTAAACATACATTTATTAATTGCTGTTACTTTTTCCTCCCTTTGTTTTCTAGGGTTGTTTTTTTTCCCCACATAAAAACTGCCTTGACACTGAATGTATGCAGAATTAGTTTCTCTTTGCAGTTACTCGGGGGGGGGGGGGGGGAGCCTGATAAAATCAAGATGTTTCTTTCAGTAGAAGCCTGTGTGATCAATATTCCAGTAACTGGGTTTGTGCTAAACATGTTTTTTCTTCTGTATTAAAGGGAAAGAGGAAAGGAAGAATGGCTTGTTCAATAGCAATTTATTGCTTCTTTCTGTTTAGTGTTATTAAAAAAACCCAAACCCCCCAAACCCAAACCTTTCAAAATCATTGGTAGTAAAGCTTTCCCCTATTGAAGTTGCAGAATAAGTTGTCAGGATATACTAGGGAATAAGCCATTCAAAAGCAAGCACCCAGGTAATAGTTATTATGGCTACTGTATAATTTTCACACTGCTTCTTGGTGAAGTGATAGAAAGCAGAGTTGAGAGGAAGCTGTAAGTTAACAATTTCCCCTTCCTACTTTCCTGTTTTATTAGTTGGAATCAATAAACCCCATGTGCTATTTCTACATTTGAAGTATAATGCAATTACGTATCTGAAAGCCTGCCAGCATAAGATCAGAGCTAAGGCTATCATCACATGCTGACTCAAACTCCTCAACGCTGGGAAACTAGAAGCTAAGGCTGATGCCTTCACACATGTGTGCCAACAGGGATGTGCAATCTCACAAATTGTGCTTGCCTATTTTACGTGTGCACTTTGCACCTGCTCAGGGGTTGTCATTGTAGAGCAAGAAATAGAAGAGGAAGGGGGTTCTATGGGGTGAGTTTCATCACAGGGCTCTCTCTCTCTCTCTCTCTCTGTGTGTGTGTGTGTGTGTTTCGGTCTCTGTGTATATGTGTTTATGGGGGGATTTGGTGTGAGCAAAGTATGTGTGGTGTTGTAAAGATCGTCCTGCTCTCGTGTAGGACCCTGGTAGAGACACATGTCTGACTGGCATGTTCTCTTCCTCCTGGTCGATCATTCGGGAGCTTCAAAAGCTTTCTTCTGCCCGAACATCACAGCGACTGATGCCAATAGACATCAGCACACTCAGGGATCTGCAGAGTGTTCGCAGTTCGCGTAACAGACCTCAGCAACTCAGCATTTGACTAATCTACTTTATTTACATATAAACACACACGGAGCACTGCAACATCGCTCCCCCTCTCTCTATAGCGTCGGACTCAAAGAGAGAGAACAAAGGACAACAATCCAATTTCACGGAACCCAGTAACACAAACATCCTGTCTCCATCACTCCCCACTCTGTGGAATGAAAACATACACCATCATGTGATAGACAACAATCCCATGACTGCAGACACGGGGAATGAATCTCCGTAATTTTTCATGTGACTCTATCAGGTCAAGGTTCTAGTCAGCTATGAGGAAACTTTTTCAGCTCAAGGGTCACAATTTCTTCTGGACAGCCTTTTGGGGGCTAAATCCCCGAGTGGGTGGGGCCAGAGGTGAAGGTGGGTGGTGCAACGTATGAAAAGTTTACCTTTGTACAGTAGACTAGTACACTACACACACACACACACACACACACACACACACACACACACACGTCTATCTTCCATCCAGGCATACTAGAGACATTATCAGAGTTCAAGGGCGTATTTCAGCCAGAAAAACACACAAGGAGGTTGCAGAAACATGATAGCAGGGGGTTATGTGTGTCTGGAGAGGGCTTGTGTCCTGAGAAGAGTCCCACTGGCCAAATAGAGAGGCCTAACAGACTGTTTTTCACCCCCAGGCCTGATTTTCTGCCCCCCCGGTAGATCTATCAAGCCTAAAGTCTGTCCCCACTACTGGCGGAGGAAGAGGGGGTGGGGGGAGCGCACCACCCCGGCACCACAATCCTGATGGGGTGCCATCGCGGCCCCCCCCACTGGGCGCCACATCCCCAGGACGCGCGCCACACCGCTGCGGGCAGCACACCACACCCACGGGACGTGCACCACGCCCCTGCGGGTAGTGTGCCATGCCCCTGGGATGCACGCCACATCCCTGTGGGCCGTGGGCCATGCCCCTGCCTGTTCTCTGCCCCGGTGCTGGAGCATAAAGCTCTGCCACTGGTCCCCAGCCCTGATGTAGAGAGTATTACTCATGACTTGTATTGGGCACATAAACAAGCATCCCATGGCAGTTGAGTCACACCATTACTCCACCCTTACTCCAAGAGTACTTCTGTTATTACAGTCTCCCTTGAAGAGAAATTCATGGCTTCTGCTCATGTTTATTTTACAATAGAATTGAAGCTGAGTCTGGTCGAGTCTGAGGTAATGATGGTTGACAGGACTTGTGACCTGAGGGAACCAGGATACCAACCGCTAAGGGTTCAGACAGGCCCCATGTCTGCCCCAGGGGGGGAAACCACACACACACACACACACACACACACACGGGTGTAAGATTGGTATTGTAAGTCATATGCAACACTCTTGCCATATGAATGCTTTCCAGTTTTCATGGCTCATTGCTGACATTTCTCACCTTTGCTCTCTGCCAATATATTTCTTGTCACAGAGGTCCCTCGTTCTGTCTTGCAATGTGCTTGAAGACTTCACAGTGAATCTTAGAATGGCAGGTTATTTCATTCCAGGAGAGCACAGGCAATGTAAGCAAACAATGGAGAGCAAATGAAAAGGGTATGGCAAGTGTGTGGGAGAATATTGTCATTTTTCTAAGAACATGTGCAACGTTGGATGTGGTTGATGGTTTGCTGATGTAGGAAGCCTGTTGGGTCATGTTGTCCTTGCAAGGGATTCTACAGTGCATGCAGCCAGTAGGTATGCATTTATACAGTGGTACCTCAGTTTAAGTACACAATTGGTTCCGGAAGTCTGTACTTAACCTGAAGCGTACTTAACCTGAACGAACTTTCCCATTGAAAGTAATGGAAAGTGGATTAATCCGTTCCAAATGGGTCTGTGGAGTACTTAAACTGAAAGTACTCAAACCGAAGCGTACCTCAACCGAGGTATGACTGTACTACTGTCAGAAGGGTAAATAGCAAGAGAAACTATTTCTTCCTCTTTCTGATTTATCCTCCTTTTAAATCAGTCAGGGCAGCCACTTCTACACAGTCTCCCCCAATCTTGTGCCGCTTTGGATTACAACTCCCATCCCTGACGATGGCCCATACTAGCTGGGGATGATAGGAGTTACAGTCCAAAACAATATGGCAGGCACTAGGTGAGGGATCCAAAACATCTGGAAGACCCCAGGTTGAAGAAAGCATAGCACAGTTACAGCATAGCACAGTTGTGATTTATTGTATGCTGGAATTGTTGATACTGGAGTAAGAGCCATTCCTCAACTGCGCTGAAATGCACTAAACTGCAGGTCTTTGTTGCTACTAAGAACCACAGTGGATACAATGGTAGAGATGCAGGGAAAGGATTTCCTGCAGGCTTTTCAAAAAACATAAAAAGAAAGCAGCTCTATGTTTGTGATTTGGATCAGAAGTATGTATTCTGTCCAGCTGAAAATGCCATGAAGCCCTTTGGGGAAATGCGAGTTTATGTTAGGGATGAAAAATCTGTAGCACCCCAGCCTTCAGAGGTTGCTGGACACCAACTCCCATCAGCCCCAGTCAGCATGGTTGATTATCAGGGATGATGGGATTTGTAGTTCAATAGGATATGGAAGGCCAGTGGTTCCCTACTCCTGTTTTACTCTTTGCTCCATTAGGCAAATTAGGAGCTGTCAGAGGCTTATTTAATTCAGGACGTGTTGACACCCACCTCATGGTCCTCATCTCAGTCTCCCCCACTGCTTGCTTTTACATTAAGGAAACCACAGGAAGCCCTGCTCACAGGTTCCCCACATCGTATCTCGGCTTGGCACTAAAAGTGACAAGGTGGATGAAACATAATCATCTTGGAATGACAGCTGTGTCATCATGTTTGAATTACAATTGCCACCTTTGTATCCCTGGCAAGTTATGGTCAGTTCAGCTACCCAGAGCATCAGCGGGGCTAAAAGAGAAGGACGTCAAGAGGCTTATTGCATCCGTGGTATAATCAGGAGCATTTAGTTGCATAATTTTACTTATTTTTTTTATAGTTGAATGCAAAATTGTAAACAGCACACTAGGTCCTAATTGTCCCGTCTTACAATTTTGTTTGTTTGTTTTTTGACTGGTTGGTAACAATACTATGCATTCCTGTTTCTACATTATTACTTTAACAATGCTTTGTTGTTGCTCTCTGTGACACCAGAAGCCTTTAAAAAAAAAAAATACGTATTTTTGAAACTGGAGGAAAGGTTAATTGAAGTTTGGGATGCACAGTTCTACCTTTATGCCTATCCTAATTGTATTTATTTGCCAAAATATCTATACCGCTGGTATTAAGGGGAGAAAAATCATGGTGGTGAAGAGCATAAAATCAACAATAAAAGTACATTAATAAAATCAATAAAAACACACACCACAAATCAATAGAAGAGATTAATCAGAATATTAGATTAACACAGCTGGATTAGCTCTCAGCAAAAGCCTGAGTGATCAGATGTGTTTTAAGCAGGTGCCTAAATGACAATAGTCTGGGTACTTGGGTATTCCAAAAAAGGAGTAATGTACATTTGTTGCGGTAAATCGAAAGGTCAAGCGTGAATGCTGCAAAAATGGTCAGTGGCTTAAACTGAAAAATTATCTACCAATGCGTTACAAGAGGCAATGTATTTTTGCTCATTTAATCATACCTCTGAAGGGCAAAAGTTTCAGTTCCTCATGCAGGTATCAGATTTAGTACCAGAAACCATAGAGCCTAGAGTTAGGAACCTGGGGCTGTGGACTGGAAGGTTCCCCTGCCTATAATAATCTATCTGATTCTGAGTCGTGTCTGTTTATCAAGGGCTATTTATGTGTTTGACCTGACCTGGTGGGGCTATAAATGATTCCAGATCAAACCCTTTCTGTCCCTCTGCAATAGCCAGTGCTGGCTCTTGCAAAGGCTTTTTTTTTAAAAAAATCTGCCCACTAACTCCAAAGGGCCGCCTCACAATACAGGTACACATGGACACCTATAATACATGCACAACTCAGGGATGCAATGGAATATTATAGATAATGATGGATTATTTAGGACTAGATGACCCTTAGGGTCCCTTCCAACTCTACAATTCTATGGTAGTCCCACAGCAATTTGAAAAAAAGGGGTCTTCCACGCGAGTCCCACGTTTTAAATGCAGGAATGATGTCTGCAGGAAGAATTCAGAATTCTGCTGGTATTCTTCTTTTCAACATTTAAAGGAGATGTAAAAAGGACGGGTGCTCCTTCCATCTATTGACTGTTGTCACATTGCGTCACAGAAATGTGACAGGGGGTGGACAGAAAGCTTTGCAGTGCCTGGAAATCTGGAAAAAGGAGAACAACACATCCTTCGGAGACGTACTCCCATCTATGCAAAATCCATCAGAATAAATGAGCCCCTTATTGAACTGGGAGTGCACTGTGCTTCCCATCTGCAAGCTGAGTGATTACTCCATTTCAGGCCTCCTGACTCCCATGGAGCCATCTGGTATGTGATACTTTGTTCGAATAGGTGAGGAGGATTCCGGCTACGAAGCCGCTTTCCAATGAGTCAGAGCTTTGGTATTTAGCACATGGCTTCACATCTGTATGCAAAGGCGTTAAAACGACAGCAACCCAGCCCTTCCCCAAATTATTATGTAAATAAAATCTCATTTTCTTCAGGAAAACCAGTTGGGACTAGAATAATTAATTCAGTGACATGGGTGTGTGTGTGTGTGGAACAAACCACCACCACTACAAGCCACCACTATTCAGAGCTATTAACTAATACCAGTGATTTCAGTGCTATTCTGATACTATGAATTTATCTAAGCTGCAGCTTGTTCAAGGATGCAGGGTATAGCTTTTGTGTTTTAAAAAAAGTACTGGGAAGTTCACACTGCCTTTATTAATACCAGTTTGTGCTGTATATAGAGGCCACAATTTCTGGCTACTACTGCAGGAGATGGCTGCCGCAATCTTTTATTGCCAGCCTTCTTATAATGTGAGGCTGAACTGGCAGTGCCAGAAATAAAGCAGGGACAAGTAGAGACTAGCATTCCTTACTTACACTGCAGCATGCAAAAAATGGGATTTGCAGCTCTCAACTATAGTGAAACTTCCACATATACACCAAAAAGGTGTATCCTAAGCTCTTGGGACAAAGCCTTGGAATATGTAGCTTGCTAAACAGAAGGCTTTCTACAGGATTTTGTGGGCCAGTGTAGTGCCATGGATAAATGACTCTGTGAACTCTGCTTACAGGACCTGCACCCTTCATGAATGTTTTGGCCTGGCTGGAATGTGCCCCTGAACTCTGATAATGTCTGCTGCTTTTCTAGATGGAGCACAGAGAGTTGTGTGTGCATATAGACCAGCCTACTATGCAAACATAACATTAATTGTGCCATCTACTTTGCTTCTTTCAAGAGGCCCCCAGAAGGCTGAAAATGGTTCTCCACCCTTGTGCTAGAAGATGAGTGGTCAACCCATCTGTGTCTTAGATCAGGCCTGCAGCTGGTAGAGTCTATCCCCTTGATTGCTGTGTCACTTGCACTCAGGTCCCTTGAGAAACCAGGCATCACTTTGAGGTGGTAGTTCAGGCTAAAGACAGTCACATCACCCCATAGCCTGAAGACCGTTGACTGACCCCAAAAGCTGACTGGGACTGGCAGGTTTCATAAAGGCGATCTATTTAAGCCAGCTCCTCAGTCTGAGCAACTCATCTCATGAGTAGCTGGCAAGATTGCCACTCTTTGTGCCCACTCCAAAACTTGAACACCAGCCTGGCCCCTTTGTTGCTATGAAAGGATAAATGGACATAAATCTGACATCAGGAACCAGAAGACAGAAAAACCAGTAGGAGAACACTTCAATCTCCCAGGACATTCTATACAAGATCTCAAAGTAGCTGTCTTACTACAAAAGAATTTCAGAAATAGACTGGAAAGAGAAGTTGCTGAATTACAACTTATCACCAAGCTCAAAACCATGGAGGGACCTGGTTTGAACAGAGATATCGGATTCTTATCTCATTATACATGATAAGCGATCTTCAGCCATCTCAACCCTTGCTTTTTCATGCAAAACCATTTGCAGTCGTTTTCGGTCATCAACAGCTATCAGTCAGTCAATCACCCACTTCCACCACCCTTCTGAGTGATCCCCCCTCCCCTCCCCATCCCCACCCCTTCTCTACATAAGTGCCTGGGGACTTCTATTTCACTGTATCTGAAGAAGTGTGCATGCACACGAAAGCTCATACCAAAATAAAAACTTAGTTGGTCTTTAAGGTGCTACTGAAGGAATTTTTTTATTTTCCTTTGTTGCTAGTTTGCTTGTACCACAGCAGGACTACCACCTGCTTGCTGTGACCTTTACCAGAGCTCAGTTGAGGCCTGACAAATGTGTCACAGGTTGTAGAAATAGAGTAGGAGGGTTCAAAGGATAGGCATGGCCAGCCTCTCTTGAAGTGCTACCTGTCAGCTCCCAGGAGACAAGAGGTAATAATTATGGGGTCATCTTATGTACTTATGTTCACACTACCTTATATTCTCTGATCTTGACTGGTGACACACTTGTCAAGTTGGTCACTGCTATGTAGAGCAGGGCTGGGGAACCTTTAGCACTCCAGATGTTGTTGGACTCAAATTCCCATCGGTCCCAGCCAGCATGGCCAATTATTATGGATGATTGGAGTTGTAGTCAGCAATGCCTGAGTGCCAAAGGCGCCACAGTCCTGATCTAGAGCTTGGTGCTGATTCCCATTAGCAGTAAAACTCCTCTCAGAGAGTTGTTGTGGGGATAAATGATTTGAGAGCTGCCCAAATAATACGTCATCATATGCCCAAGGCTTTTCGTGTTTTAAACACATACACAGCCCAAATGTCTTCTGCTTTAAGGGAACCGCTTTTCTCAACATTATCTAGTCCATTTATCTCCTGCCTTTCCTCCATTTTGGCACTCAAGGTGATGTACACTGAATGCCCCAGTGATGCAGGCTCTGACCAGACCCAAATCTACTTGGCTTCAGCAAGGTGGCTGCACCATGACTACTTGCTGGGACCACATTAGTATCAATAGTTTTATAATATATTTAAATACTACTACTATTACTACTAAATTTTATAATGTATTTTCTCCCGTAACTCTGCATGGTATTGTATCTGTGTTTGTTTGAAAGCCACATTTCTGCTTTGTAAGTCCATTGGAAATAAATATTTGGCCCTGCTTCAGAAAGATACATTGAAAACATTGAATTTGGCAGAAATTGATCATGTGTACTAGTAATTCACAATGCATGTTGTTTACCATTATTGCATGTAAGCATATTGTCATAATATACTCCAGTGCCATTTCACTTTTTAAATAAATTGTTGACCCCACAGAAACAGGATCCAACTACTGCATTCATTATACCATATGATAATAAAAAGAGAGAGACTGCAAGTAGCTCTCTTTGTCTACTTGGAATTCTTCACTTAAGTGCTTGTGGTGCCTGATTAAATTAGTAATCAGGGAAATAGTCCTGCAATTTGGGGACTGAGAGCCTTGATTGTGGATTATATTTACAGACTACAGTTTCTTTCTAAATAGGGCCCTTTGTCTTGAAGGACCTTAAGGGTCTTTTCAGACTGTGATGCAGTCCAGTGTATTTCACAAACAGGCTTTGGCTAGAACACCAAGATTTCAGGCAGGCAAATGGCAGAAAATAGCTTCAAGTTTGAACAACAAACACAACTTGGGAAAATCCATGTGGAGCGCATGGTTTTTGTTGAAGCTTGAACGATGAAAAGCAGCTCTGTGTTGAGTTGGCTGGGGGCCCCCACACCCCTTGACGTTAATGAGGCCACAGGCATTTCTCTTATTTTGTCCGCACTGAAGACAGCAGTTAGTTAGGGTCAATGTGACTCAGCTCTAACTTTGAAGCAGGGAGGCATGTTGGGGTTGCGACTGGGATGATGGAACAAGGAAGGGTCAAGGATAGAGCTCCGCAGCTGTTACATCCTTCAGACACTTTCCAGGGCACTGCTGGATGGTGCCCTGGGTAACTGGAGAAATGCAGCGAGTTTTGAGTTGCATTCTGCTCTATCCCAGGGGAAGCTTTAATCCAAAATGAAACGGGGATCCGAAGTCATTCAGTTTCATGTAGTTATTCTGTGCAAACTGTGCAAACCTGAAATATTTTGGACAGGAGCCTTGCTCAGGTGGCTATTCAGGCAGAAATGAATGGATGGTACTGGTGGTGACATTGGAGCCGATGCAGTGCTGCCGCTGGTGCATTTGCACTGCGCCAACCTTGCCACTGCCTCCCCCCTCCATCAGAGTCCCATCAGCTGGGACTGCTTTTGCAGTGGAGGCGCAGCCAAGAAAAATGGATGCATCAATCCATGCTGTAGAAAGGTCAGAACAAACACAAAACTGGGGATTTGACACTTTGCACTGCAACTTGAGCAGGATTGGCTGAGTCTACACATATCCTCCTTTTCTTCCCTTTTGCCATGCATGTCTGATTAGCCTTTATAATGCTTCATACCTGCTTCCATCGTTGCAGTTTTACTTCCCTGTTTGATATCTGCTGTGAGGTGGCAAGTGGGACTCATAGAGCTCCTTCAGAGTGGTCCCAAGAAGCTATCTGACCCCCTTAAATCTTCCAGTGGGATAAATTCAAGGCGTTCCATGTCCCATACTGCAGTAGACCTGAAGGAAGAAACAGCTCGTCCTAAATCACTCATTCATCCTTTTCCATTGTTGCTTTATACTGGGCGAAGCATCTCCTAGAATGTTTTACTCATACCAAAACACTGTCAAACTTAGATAGCAGGTCTTTTTTTTTAAAAAAAAACCAACAACACAAAGACGATAAGATTTCAACAACATATGCATCTTAGAAACCAATGCATGAATCCTGGAGGAATTCCACGATCATCTAAACTTGTGGTTTTCCCCCCTAGTCTTTAACAATAAAAATATTCCACTATTTTTTCTCTCCCTATGGACCATAGATCACAATATGCGCAGTTCATGGTGGTGATGCTCTGCGTTATTAACTGCCTTATAAAATGTCTTCAAGTGAAGGGCTACCAGACTGCTGCTAAGTGACTAATAAATCTGATTCATCCTCACTCCCTACAGGGTCCTCCTCCTTCTTACTAATGTTTGACATTTTACAGTTTAATTAAGAACACCCTCCAAGCAGGAAAAAAAAAATCAGTCTGAAAATGGCAGGTTTTCTTTCTAGATCAAGATATCAACAAAAGGGCAATTCAGCAGCCAACCAACTACTGGTGTCATTTATTTGCATCGTTGTCAAACATCCTTGAACTTTCCAGAACAGCGAAGGGTGAAGACAAAGATACATTTCCACCTGCAATAAAAGCCATCTCTCAACCCACCCACCATTCTCTACCCTGAAAAAAATATGCTTTGGAATGCAGTGAGTGTACTTCAGACGTCCCTTTTGCTGCTCACTAGCCAGAAGATTACTCTGAGAAATCAGAGGGTAGGCTAGACCCACATCATTTTGAGTTGCATTTCAACAAGCAAGCAGCAGGTCCTTGATCTGTAGGGCTGAATGAGACAACATAGGAATGTGGGCTTGCATTTCATGTATCTTGTATTTTTTTTTAAAAAAAAATGAAATAAGGGGCCTGATCAACACCAGGAAGGAGTGAGTTCACCATTCCTCCCACACTGCAGTTCTGATAACAACCCATCTCTCCTGAAGTTAACTGTTTGTTCCAGGAGAGAATTGTGCCTGACCCCCAAAGGCACAATTTCTTTTGGACAGTGGTGCCATTGGAGTAGAACTTTGGGGCAAAAGTCCAGGGCCACAATCAGAAGAATGAGACGGAGAGCCCCCAAGTGGCTTATCACATTTGTCATAACTCTAGTAGGCAATGTTTTCTTCTCTCTGGGGGAACTCAAGGGAACGCAGCACCAGTACATTTTTCTTCTTCAAATGTTAAAAAGCGTAGACTTACTGTAACAACTTCATGGTGAGTACCAGCACCATTTTTTCTTTAAAAAAGAGAAAAAGCACTGGTAGTAGGATATATCAACTGAACTATGCCACTGATCTCAGAGCAATGAACTGCTTCATGGAGTTGATTTTCATTGGGATCATGACATTGGGGAAAAGAATAAACTCTCTCCCCATATTGTCTCCATGCACCTGCTTTTGTTTCTTTCTTTTTTAAAAGGACATGCCACATGCACTTTTTATTTTTTTTAAAAAAAATGCAAAATGCAATAATGTATTTCTGATGTCCTTGGATCAGGAGTGCCCTGCTATATTTCCATTGGTAAGAGAGGACAGACAAGTTTCTCAGTAAGGAGTGAATGTTGAATCACATATTAATTCTTAAATATTGAATAGTGAACCTCATCTAGCTAAAGTTACCCCCCCCCCTTTGAAGGTAATGGAGCTTAAGTTAACTATGGCTGACTTTTGCAATCCTGTGCCTACGTACTCAGAAGAAAGTTCTACTGAATTTTGCATATGATTGCAGCATCAGTCACAACTAACATTAATTGGACCCAGGGTCAAGCCATTTCAGTGGCATTCATTGTGACTTCTTCATATATCTCAAAGTGACAACCTATGCAAGTCTATTCAGAAGACCTATGGGATTCATGGAGCTTACTCCCAGGAAAATATATTTATAGATTCTCAGCCTATCACAACATTATCAACACAGCCCAGGCAACCACAAGTTTTGTTCAACAATGGGATTTATGCTTTTGTTATGTATGTATAGTAATAATAGTCATTCATTGTCCAGAAATGCCCAGACATAAAGGTGAAGCACTGGGAAAGCCCCTGTAGAAAGCAAGATCAGGCATATTCACTCTACCTGCTAGCAACAGTTGGTCTTGGGATTGGTGAACTTACCTGTTTTCAAAGTAGAAAAATTTGGAGTACTCAATCTCCTCCTTCTCCTCTGGTTTTCACAATGAAAATATTATAAACAATAATACAGCCAATGGAAGGTCATGAATAAATAATGAAATCACTAAAGCATAAAGGGGAAATAGAGTGGAATATAAATGTAGTTAGGAACTTGGCCATAAAGTAAAAGACAGCATCAGGATGTCGATGACTAAACTAATATATGTGCAAAGAAATAACAACCCACACTGAATTAAAAGCTGATGCTCAATAAGTCTAAATTGCTTTTACTACGCTGGGTATTTCATTTAAATGCCTAAGAGACATCAGGTACGAGTGGTAAGATTTATTTATTTTTTGAACACATGCATACGCAACATTATTATTATGGATTTCTGGGGGCCGATAATTGAAACTTTCTCAAGTCCCTTGTTTCCAATTTCTTTCCTTATATTTGGCATGGTAAACCAAATTAATCACTGTTAGGGTTTTTGTTTTGGAAAAAAGAAAATATGACTGGAAGTGTTTTAAAAAAACAGCAGGTTAAAATAGGCCTTGAGCTCAGCTGAATTCCAAGCAAAGAAAGTCATTTAGGAGCAATGAAGAGATATTTATGGATAGATACATTAAGAAAAATGAAATGTAAGATTGAATAATAGCCCTCTAAGACCCAGTACAAATATATTGCTGCCAATCTCTTAACTATGCTTAAGTGTTTGGGCACAGCCCATAGACTTCCTCACAGCCTCTCTCCTCCCTTCTCCTCCTAGGAGACTTAACTGTGATTTACAGCAGAATCCTACACACATCTACTCAGAAGTAATCCCACCGAGTCCAGTGGGACTTATTCCCATGTAAGTGGGCATTGGACCAAAGCCTTAGTTAACCAGGGTTTGCAAAACAGCTTCAAACCTGGGTTTCAAAACACGTTTTACAGTCAGTGTGCCATTTACTGGTATCTGCCAAGTCTCCAGGGGATTCCTCAGAGACAAAATAGATTATTATTGTAAAATTGACCTGTGATAAGACTAGCCATTATGGCCATATTGAATTTAGGCGCAGCTCTGTGAAACAGACCTTCCGATACAAAATGTATCTAGTTGATACAAAATTGAACTAGTTAAGAGAATGAAGTTAAAAGAACATCCAGATGGCCCTTCTGATTCATCTCACCCATCATGATAATCTGACAGAATCAAGTGGAAATGCTTTTCCTGGATGCTGTTGTTCCACATCTCCAGAAAGGGGTTTCATGTTAATAATCTGATATTCGGGCCGGGGTAAGTCCATGATTACAAAAAGATAGCATATCGGAGCAGAGCTGGCTGAAGACATTTTACCGCCTGATGCAGAACAGTAAATGGAGTCCCCAAGTCAAGGTGCATAGTAAATTCTAGAGAAGCGGACATGGAGCAATGGATTCAAACTTCAAGAAAGAAGATTCCACCTAAACATTAGGAAGAACTTCCTGACAGTAAGAGCTGTTCGGCAGTGGAATTTGCTACCAAGGAGTGTGGTGGAGTCTCCTTCTTTGGAGGTCTTTAAGCAGAGGCTTGACAGGCATATGTCAAGAATGCTTTGATGGTGTTTCCTGCTTGGCAGGGGGTTGGACTGGATGGCCCTTGTGGTCTCTTCCAACTCTATGATTCTATGATTCTATGAAATTTCATAGAATCATAGAGTGGGAAAGGTAATTTCCTGTTGATACAAGAAATCTACTCTTACAGCATTTCTGCTTGAAAACATCTAACAAAAGGCTGTCTGTCAAACAGATCATACAGCCAGCAGGGCTGTCTCAAGCCGGTCGGGCGCCATGGCGCGGAGATCGCTCCGGCGCCCCCACCCTGGGTGGCATCTCTGCAGCATGGCGCCACCGAGACTACCCCTAGAGCCGGGCCTGACAGCCAGGAAGTTTTCCCTAATATTTTGCCTCCAAATCTTTGCGGCAAGATCTAATGATGACTACCTACTTGTACAATGGAAGTTTGCTTCTGCAATGGGATTCCTGAATTCTCTTCTTTCCCTAGGCCCTCTTGTGTCCCCCTACAAAGCTGATATCAGGAGCATGCAGAGGGAAGGAGGGGAAGGAGGGGAAGGAGAAGTCCCATTTTATGAGCAGAGGCCTGCTTGTGTTACCTTGGGTCTTCTACTTTTTCTTCTTTGGGTCTCGCCCTCAGGAGCAACAGAAAACTAACTTGCTTCATCATCTATGTGGGCAACCCTTCAAATGTGTATCCCCAAGGTGGCCAAGTTATCTTGGGACCTAAAAGAGAAAAGCCCTACAAGTTCTTATTCACTTCCTTGGCAGTAAGAATGCAATAATAATTGGCTTGATACATAGCAACATGCTGCCTCTTCTTGACACCCAAGTGCTCAGGGAAACATAAAGACCCAATTCTTCTTCCTGGCTTCTGGCTGCAAGTTTTTGAATGTTCTGGATTTTTGTATTTTGTAAGTTAGAATGTATTGTATCGTGCAGTGGCTAGAACAGGATTTTCTCCAATGAAAATCCCTCCAACAGTTCTCTGATGATAATAGGGATGTCCCAAGGAAAAGTAGGACATTCCAGGATCAAATCAGAAACTGGGATGGCTTCTGTAAATCTGGACCTGCTTCTGGAAAATAGGGACACTTGGAGGGTCTGCATCATGCATTGGAGGTCCATCTGTCCAGATCATGCTGGACCCGAGTACTTTGGAGTACTTTAGTGGTCAGAGAAGCATTCAGAGATGCCACCCCAACTCCATCCTCAGCTGTGTAGTTGTTTCAGTCAAGACCTTTCTTGCCACTTGATTCTACTGAATGTACGAATCAGCCCTGCATCTCTGTTGACTTTGTATGTTTGTGTCTAGACATATGCTCAATAGGAAGGAGCAAAAGTTTACATTTCTGAGCAAAATGAAAAAGCATGGGTGTCGGGATGTAAGCACTATAGCCCCTAGTCTAATGGGTAATAGAGTCATTAATTCTTCTGATTAACTTGGCCTTGGGGTTCATGAAAATGACATCCACCTCTTCCCCTCCTCTTCCCCGCTCCTCCTCCTTCTAATCTCAAACTGTGGAACGAGGGAGCATTAAAAAAAATATATCAAAAAAACCCAAGCTAATTAGAGAGAAACCAGGAGAAAAGAAGCAGTGAGAGACAGTTTTGAGCATTAATGAGACTTGTTTGGGGAGAGGATGTGACAAGCTCTTCAAAAGCATTATTGTCAAATGTGTCACTGTTTCATAGATGGCTAGAACTACCTTTTGAGCTTCACGCTGATAGTTAATGATTTGAAACTATAAAAAGATTGAAAAGGTAAAGGGGGAAATGTCAGCCGCAACTGGATTTTAATGAGAAGCTGCTCCCCACTCCCCCATGCAAAAAAAGGATTGGAAAGTAGCAAAAGTTCACTTTCTCTCTACCCCCCTCCCAGCTCTACGGCACATTTTCCTTCCCTCTCATAATAACTGTTTACAAAGAAACAGTAGGGGAAAGAAAATCAAAGCTCCATCTTGTCTTAACTGCTGGAATAAAGCCTTTAACACTGTTGACTTTACTTTTGTGGGAAGACTGGTGGTGAGCAAGGGCGGGTAGGTTTCTGCAAGGATGTGGATGACAAAAATAAGCAGAGATTGATGGGGGAGACAGCAATAGCTCTTGTTTGTTGCTTTGTGACGTGCTGAGCAGAAGCCATCTTCACACTGTGAGATGTAACAAAGAAATCTAAAGTGATTACACAGGTTCATTTGTCAGTATCACAGCTCCAGCTATATTGCAGGGCGCCGCAATGAGATGACAATGCATTTGTTGCCGTTGGTTGGTTATTAGTCGCGTTATAGGGAGCATTAACGCAGCCTAGGATGCATAGACCGGGGAGACAATAGCTTTCTGGGCTTCGAACTCAGCGGGGTGTCCTTGTCATTAAATTGGGTACTGCCAATTTAAATTTTTTTAAAATAAATAAATAAATAAACCGACAAACAAACGGGAAAGAAACTTCGATGAAACTAAAACCGAAAGCCACGCTTAAGGACGATCAGTAGGTTCCCTCTTATCGAGACATTTCAGAAAACAAAGCACATAAAATAGATATATATGGCTCTCAGTAGTTCTTGCAGCTCCTCACGATGATCTGTACTGCATGCTGACTTCCTTATTACCACAGTGTTCATAGTGAATTTGATAGTGGAAAACGTTTTTACCTTCCTGATTTTAGCCAGTAGACACTCTAGGTAGCAAGCCATACCAGGTGTCACCTGTGGCGAAAGGTTATAAGCTTTCCCTGTGGTGTAAGGTGTTGTATTAATCAAATGAGTATCTTTCAAATTCTGTTGTTGATATTAGATGTTAGGCAGGTGATATTTCACCAATTGTTTTAAACTTCAGTGGCTACCAGTGTGTTTCCATGCCCTCTTCAAAAAGACTTGGTTAAGGAACACCTCCACCCAAAAATCACCCTTGACTTTTGAGATTAACCTGTCTGTTCCCAATATGGTCTACACAGAGCAGAGCTTTTTCTGTGATGGCTGAATCTCCTGGATATCTATATATCCTGAATATATTCCTAAATCTATATTCGTTACTGTGTGGTTCAGAGGTAATTACAAACCATGACTGATTATTGCACGTGTCTTCTCCTTCCCTTCCCTCTTCCTTCTCAAAGGAGCAAGCAACTGGAGTTAGTTTAAAAGCTGAAGTTTTATCTCTTGTCATATGCAAAGGGGTAGGTGAGGGCATGAAGGTTCATATGAGCCCAAGGTTCTAATCGTTAAATGTATTTTTTTATTAGTTTGTATACATTAGCATTGTTAATTGTTTTAATTATTTTTATTATGCAAATTACCATATTTTTCCATCTATAAGACTCCCCCATGTATAAGACGCCCCCTATTTGGGGGGACTCAGATTTAAGAAAATGGGGGGAAATGGCCCCGTGTATAAGATGCCCACTAATTTTTGACATATAGGGGGGAAACCTAGTCTTATACACAGAAAAATACGGTAAATTAATAAGAAATAAAATAATAATAATAATAATAATAATAATAATAATAATAATAATAATGGAAGCTTGGTCTTGTAACAACAAACCATGGATTGTTCTTACAATATGAAGTGGAGCATAAATAATTTAGCTTTATGAATATATCCTGATTCAGAGAAGCATGGGTTTAAAACAAGCTCTTAATCTAGAACTATTTGGGGGTGGGACTGGATATAAGCATATGTCATACAGGTGGAGTCATATAGAGAGTTTTGGAGCTCTCTCAAGCCCTGCATCCAACAACCCAGTCCTTGCCCTTTGACTTTCCCATGTTTGAGGGGAAAGCCTGAAGTTGAAGGATAAGCCTACACGTGATTTGGGACCCTGGTTTATCAATGCACAGAGGGATCCACATGTTCAAGCAACTGCAGGCAAATAGTTCCTTTCAGACCTTTCGCCTTCAACATGGGAAGGTCAGGAACAGAGATTGCATGAAGATATTGAGTGGATGCCTCCTACATGGGCAGCTCTTTCCCGTTCAGGAAATAATGCCTGAACAAGGCTTAGGTTGTCTCCACATGTATAGGATGCCTGGAAGGTGAATAACAGAATAATGTGGAAAAATCAATACTGCCAGTGAACAACTTAAACAAATAATCCCCCCAAGGGGGAAATGTGCTTTGGATAACGTGGAGAACTATTGGCAAGGCAGAACCACCATAAGATAAAAGTAGTTCTTTTGTTGCAACTGAAATCCCAGAAACACAGTATGTGCTTGAACGTATTTCAAGAGTTAGCCACCATAGTTCAGTGAACCAAAACTCTGTAGGAACTAAGCTTGTTTTTGGACATTAAAATCTACCGTTGTTCAGTCTTGGCCAAAGGCCTGATTTGTACATTGGGCTACATCCAAGGAAGTCTTGGCACTCGTGTACACACAGTAATAGTTTTGGATTCCATCATGGAAGTTCTTCCATCTCTCCCCACCATACCTGCTCAGATCTACTCTGGAGGGTTCAGCGAAATTATAGGAGCCGTTAATCTGAAAACATACATTCCCCCCTTGATGTCAACATTATATCCCAGTTTATGTCCAAGTTGGGGACCAGACTTCAACACCAAAGTCATGGGCGTAGCTAGTAGTTTTGTTGGGGACGACGACGACAACTTTGTTAGGAGGGGGCAGGACTGGGGGGGGCAGAACCAACGTGATTGGTCAGTTAGTTGAGTATTTCTATTGTTTTACTTGATCTGGGGGGCAACTGCCCTTATGCCCCCCCTGGCTACGCCCATGGCCAAAGTCCTAATGGGAAAAAATGAAAATTATGCATTACATTAAAAAAAATCCCATTTGAATTCTAATATAGAAAAAATGGCTTTCTTAACAACAGTTGTAGAAGTGGCCTTTGCTTTCAGTGCTGTGGTTAATGTTCCAACCAACTAAACTTTTTCTTTTTGGTGTTTTTTCTGCTACATCACTTATTCCTGATCATTTATTCTCCTTGCACCTTTGTCTGTGGCTTTCCCTTTTGACCCTTGTTGATCTCCTTTCCCCATCATTGCTATTTCATTTCCCTGATGGGGTCCTTGATGTTCTGAATCCTAATCACCCTGGAACATTGTGCCCTGCCTTTCTTAATCTCAGTGGTCCAGTGTAAGATTTTGTTTGCATATTATTTCACTAGCTTCTGTTCTAAGGCAGCTCTGCTGCCTTACTGTCAGCAAAACCATGTTGGAAGCCTTGAGTGAAGCCAGTCCACTGGAGTGTGCAGTAAGTTGAATTGCCACTACTTCCTGCTGTTCCTGTGATAGATAGTACCATAAAATGGATGTGATGTGGTTATTAGGCTGTGATTCGGTTCATACTGAGCTGTATTGATTGGTGTTGGTTCAGTGCTTGCTACACATTTTATCAATTGACCTTCCAGACTGTATTCCTGCTTGGCTTCTTTTACCTCTAATTCTGCTTTATCGCCAGTTTCATAGCCCCTCGCCTTTGTTTGCTTGATTTCTCGCCGTTCTTCTTAATGGCATTCTCTTTCTCTCTTTTCCCACTACTGAAAACGACTTTTCTAATAAGACCATATTTCCACACACCAATACAAGCAGGCATACACCCACATACCCATTTATTTAGATGTTTCTTCATTTGTATCTAGCACCCTTACTTTTATGCCATGTCAATTTCCTTATCAGTCTGTTGTTGTTGTTGTTGTTGTTGTTGTTGTTGTTGTTGTTGTTGTTGTTGTCATTAGAATGATATAGGAGAGGAAAAAATCACTATTATGAACAAAACAACAGCCAATTCATTTAATTTGTTTGTTAATCAAACAAAATGTTAGCAATACAC
Source organism: Zootoca vivipara (assembly GCF_965207765.1). NCBI lineage: Eukaryota > Metazoa > Chordata > Lepidosauria > Squamata > Lacertidae > Zootoca > Zootoca vivipara. Next base: position 29,119,520 of record NC_142591.1, read on the forward strand.
TATGAGTTTATTTCCACTTCTGTGATCTTTTGTGATTTCTAGACTGGTCTTAGCAAATCAGAAACATGGAATGATAAATCATGAGTCCTTTGGGGTTTGTGTTTTTATTTTATATTTTTTAGCAGATGTGCAAACAAGTTATGTGGTTTAAAGTACAAACCAAAGGCTGTCATCGACACTTTTTTACTGTCAATGGAAATATGATGGCAAGAAGGTCGTTATTCCTCTCTGCATGCGTCTCTCTTCATTTGGTGGGAACATGATGCAGGAGAAAGGGTCAAAAGTGACTGTGCAAAGTTGTCCTTTCACTGTAAATCTGGAATCGTGCCTCCTGTATATTCTGCGCAGCACCAGACCAGGGCAATGCTGGTGAAGTCTTCTTTTTCTGCCTCTTAGTTTTCAGCACAACTGCAAGTGGATTGAGACAGAAGCACCCCCACCCTCCTGACTAGTTCCCATCTTACGGCCGCAACAGAAAGGCCATATTAAATCCCTCCGCATGGTGGCAATTGTGTGGCAAGTCATTTCTATGCAGCAGCTCATCACAGGAACAAAGCACTTTTCACTGTAGTATTACAAGCCTCGTTTTTTGCACCTTTGTACTTGAGAACGAGTTCCCATTCCATGTGCTGAGTTGTTGCACGCAAATATAATAACAGCCTTGTAGCAGCACTGGTGATTTAAAGCACAAATTGTCCCCTAATATAGAATTATATATTCCCCCATACATCTATACAGGTGCTGTTGAAAGCACCCCTTTCAAAATATGTCTCAAGAGATCAGGATAAGGACACCTGAAGAACTCTTCGGATATTTCAGAGAAACCATGCAAGGTCAATTGTCTTAAAAGCACCTCTGTATGATAAATGGCATTTTAAATGTCTAGGGTTTTGTATGGAAGGCAATTATTATCATTATCAAACAGCTTTTAAATTGCTATTATAATGCACATCTGATGGTTTCCTTTTAATTCAATAGTATTTTTCTTTTACATTTCCAGGCACACAGAAACCCCTTTCCTGTCTCCCTTTGTGCAGTAATTTCCCAAGGCTGATTATCTCACACTTTCATAATTTGACAGTGCTTCAAATGTGTGCCTGCTTTTAAAAATACTTCATAACATATTCAGATTTATAAGGCTGCAAGTAGCCACCAGTTTATCAGCACTGACCTCTACAAAAGAGCTGTAGGATTTCAAACCCCATAAATCTATTGGAGTAGAACCCACTTCAGGAAAAAAGTTCTTACTGGACCAAACTGTAGTGGGGGACGTGTGTTTCTTTTTCGGTGAAATGTCCACCCCTTTTGCAAATAAAGCAGTGACCTTTCTCCATCATGTCGGAATTCATGGAAATAACTTCAGTATTAATACACCCTTCAATAGCATTTTTATTCCACTAAAACCCCGAATCCTATTCCTGCTTAGTAAATAGGGGCAAGCACAGTTTGCCTGGCATGTTTTGCTAGCTGTCTTGAACCTGAAAAGAAAAAAGAAGAAGGAAAAAAACCTTTACCTTCTGATCTCTTGCCTGCCACTTTTCTTTTCTTTGGTAAGTGTTTTGAGAAAATGAGAATAAATGAACAGTTTATGCAAACTGGCAGTTTATGAGGCAGTGGCAATGTAATAACTGCAAGTGTGCACCCAGAATTAAGGTAGTGATGGCCACGATACTTGGCTGTGGCCTTCTCTGATCTAATGGTGAAAAAAAAAGTGGTAGATGTCCTAGGCACTCCCAGCCAATGAAGGCACACTTCTGATAGCTAATTCTTTGAAAGCACGGTGCACTGGATAATATGCATTCATGCTTCTAGCCTCTAGGCAGCTGCCCTGAGGCCTGTGTCTTGTGGAGCAGATGCAGCAAAAGTGGACCATGTCACCCCAACCCCAGCTCATGTACCCTCATCTGATGAGGGGCTCACGTGCAACCTGAGGCTTCTCCTGCACAGAAGTAGTCTCTGCTCTTACCTCTTCTAACCCCTCCTGGTTCTAGGAGACAGTGGGGTAGGGGGGTAGCAGGGATTTGGCTGGCATGTCCCTCACCTGAACAACATCTTCCCCCAACATGTCCTGTGGACCCATCTCCATCTCTGATGCCCATGTCCCCATAAATCATCCCTCCTCCTGGGTCAATCCTCTCACCTCCTGTCTCTGGAACACACTTGTCAGAGCCCTGCCAGTAGATGAGAGAGTGCAGGATATTAGTCAGAGTTGAGGAGTTGGGTTTGGGAATGGCAAGATTCGTCTTCAATCACAGCCCTTGAGAAGGTGGCTTGCTGGAGGAACGGGGCTTCCCAGATGATGCTGAACTACAACTTCCATTGCCCCTGAGCACTGGCTATGCTGGTTAGCGATTATGGGAGTTGGAGTCCGACACCATCTATATGGTCACATGCTCCTCACCCTTGCTGTAGCAGGTGGAAAGTCCATCACTTCCAGCATTCTGTTTCCGATAGCTTCTGGTTGGCCTAGTCAGAGGTTCACTTCCACTGGACATGGAGGTTCCATTTAGCTAGCATATTTAATATTAATCCTACCATAAGGCACAGGCTCATTTTGGGTCATCATTAAAGGATGTTAATTATCTTTTATTTATTTATTTATTTGTGATTGTTTCAGCTAGGGAAGGGACAATTAGATTTTCTGCCTCCTGTGCCAGTATGTCTCAGGCAGGGCACCTCTTAAAGATCTGTGAGAAATCTAGCCCTCTCTATTAAAGGCCCAATATTTTCCTTCATAAAACAATAAGAAGGCAGATGTGTATTATGCTATGGAGTGATCAAATGCTATAATAATACATGTTTGTCTGTCTTTAAGATAGTAGATGCCTAAGGGTTGTTGTTGTCTGCCCATAGTAGTCCATCCCTCCTTTTTTTAAATAAAAAAAATCAGTTTTAGAGAGAAAAGAGAATAGCATATTCTTCATAAATCTGTTCATTAAAAGAGGAGAGAAATTAGCTCCATGAAGCGATCTGCTTTTATACACAATACATTTTGTTTTCTCTAGATGGGAGGTAGTATAACCAATGCGTGTACAAGATCAGGAAATAGGCTTTTAGTGATGAATGGTCAAATTTTCAAAAAGCATCTCACTTCATTCCATTTGTTCATAAAAGTCATTATGGGAACAAATAGCATTTTCCTACCTCAGGCACTCTGCAGCTCTTGGTCACAGGATGATGGCTTTCCACAATATCTCTAACAGTGGATTAAAAAAAAAGAGAGAGAACCCAACAGACAGAGCATCTAAGCAAATAGCCTGAACAGCAGGGTGCATTGGAGGGGACAGGGTGGGGGAGATAACGGGGAGAGGGTGGAAAGAGGAGAAAAGGAAAGGAAGGAATACAGTGGCCTTGGACAGTTCTCAGCATTATTCTGCAGTCAGGAGTTAAGTTTAGGTCAGTGATTCATATGAAGACGTACTGGTGTATACTGACCTACCTAGAATGATGTATTTAATAAACAAAAAGAGGAACAAGCACAGGAAGGAGAGGGAGGGAGGGAGGGAGGGGGTGTGCATTATACAAGTCCAGGCTTGAATCAGTGAGATCCATTCGTTTTTATTTCCATTTGCTGGAAACAAACAAATCCTCCCCATGATTTTAAGATAGGTAGCCTTCCTGAAGGGGTTCATGGCATTTTGCCACGTGCAAGTTTCTCAACTTATTATTTCATCTACCACTGTTGGAGGAAGCACACCCCTGAATGCTGGTGGCTGGGAATGGCAAATCGGGACAGTGTTGCTGCACTCAAGTCCTGCTTCCGGCTGTGAGAATAAGACTGGCCATCGTGATAACAGGATGCTGGCCTGATCCAGAGGGGCTCTTCTTGTTTTAACAGCTCCAGGTTGTGCAGATTTTAGAGCAGGTGTAGCCCTTTCCTCACACGCTTTGCCTGCTGAAGGTGTATTAATTGGAGAGCTGTCAAGGGTGCAAAGGTCTTTGAGGTATTAGCTGGTGCTGCAAAACGCCAAGGTTTCGGAAAGTACAAAATAATATTTGGGGAAAGAAACTAAGAGGGGGCACACTCCCAAATAGCCCAATGGAGACTCAGCATGTTCAGTCCCAACAGAATGATGGCTGACTGTTGTGGTGGCGGGGATGGAAAACCAGAAAGAAGGGGGAATGGAATGGAGCAGCTGGAACTCTAGAAACACCCCATGCTGCAACACTTTGTGGCAGGACCCCACATGAAATCCAGCATTCAATTCCATTGCAAACACTGGCTCACTAGATTCCTCTGGGAAGCTTACAAGGTGAACACAAAGGTAACAGCCATTCTTGTTTATCTGCAACCAGCTTCTGGTGTTCAGGGGTATATTGCCTTTAAATGTGAAGGTTTAATTCAACTATCATGCCTGATACCTGTTGATAATACTGAATTTTTCAAAACCATTTTAAGCCAGCGGACAACACTACATTTTGTGGCAGCGAATTCCATAAATTAAGTATTCCTTGTGCAAATAAGTACTTTCTCTTGTGTATCCTGAGCCTACTGCTAATCTATTTTGTTGGGTGATTCCAAGCTCTCTCTAGTATCATGTTTTTGTGTTCCATATCTGTCACCTCTAAGCAATTTTTGAAAACCCACTATAGTGCGTTTCATGACTCTGGCCAATAATCTCAGGAAGAGAAATCGTGTGCATAGAGATGTTCATGTTACATGCAAAAACCTTGAAAAGATGGTGGTGAAAAGCCCTTCTCCTAAGATTTGTTTTGATACTGTGGGCCATCTATTGAAGAACAGGATGCTCTGTTCACATTCCAGGAAACAGCACAAGGTGTCTCAGAGCCACACTAGACATGGCATTGAATGCGTATTTGCATGTAAAATGATTTTTACATATATATTAAAAAACATAAATGGCTTGAGCTGAGGTTGGTAATTATCTGGATCACAGCAGCAGAGGATAGGGAAGTTTAACCCTTTGTTCTCCTGTCATGGTCCTGAGGAAAATCCTTCCTAGGGGACAAGTTACAAAGATAGATTTTTGGTTGTTTACATAGAATCAGAATCAAATATATAGAGTTGGAGGGGACCCTGAGTCCAACCTGGTCCAACCTGAATATGCAGCTGTCCCATAAGGGGATTGAACTTGAAACCTTGGCCTTATTGGCACCATGTTCTAACCAATATCTGCTAGAGTTTGCTTACCGTTCATCATGCTGCCATTAGAATCCAACTCCCATCAGCCCCAGCCACCATGGCCAATGGTAGGGGATGGTGAAGGTTGGAGTCCAGCAACAACTGGGGAACCAGCAACTCCCCATCCCTCTGTTAAAGATTTGAATCTACATTGTATTAGGTCATTGGGCAGACCTACTTTGGGTTCTGCTTACCAGTACAATATATTCAGCGGGCCTCATAAATCAGATGTACCAAATGTGTGTTCCACATGAAACATTCTCGCATGGTTTGAAAGTAAGAGCCGTGGGAATCTAATACCTCCTTGGGTTGGAGGACATTATCCACAGGCACATCTCATCTGCATTTCATTACTGGAAACAAGATCCTGAAATCTCTTCCCATCTTTGTGGTCCAGTCGTTGAGTTGTCAGAATTGCTGAAGATAATAAAGGAACCTGCCTCATTAGCATTCTCCATTCTTGATCAGTATGCTGTTCACTAACAAAACTGGAATCTCTTTCTGTGGTATCTGAGCAGGCTAAAAGTTCACGTGGTGGCTAATTATATTTTGCCTTTTTAATATAGGAAGGCAAGATAGATGTGAATAAATTGGGGGAAATGAATGGGGAGAACGCTGATTAATATTCATAACAGGAAAGGTGACAAGAAGCCAGGTCCTCTGATAGGCAGTAGATGAGAAATTGCTTTTCATCATAGTACCTTCTGGCTGAGTATCTTACAAGCTTGTTGAAAAGTATTCTGGGCTTTGGGAGAGATCCAAGAGTTAAATTCAAAGTGAAAAATAGTTCTTGCTTTTGCTGCTGCAATTTTGCGTATGTGTGTTGAATTTTAGTCTTTATTTCCCAAAGATAATTACAGAAATCCATCCTAGCAAGAATAACATAAAATCAAACAACGTGAGATTATCAGTAGAGGCGACCAGCGCTATGTAATGGAGAGAAGAATAGCCACTTTCCCATTTTCACTTTCGGTAGGGAGCATCATGAAGGTCTCTGTTTCCATCTTGATTTCCCCTATAGATTATCCATTCCTTTACAGCTTTCAGTGTTTATTATTACTTTAGCTCTGCAAAGCTGCAACCCAAAAATATTGCTATCATATACAGCAGGACACCAGGCTTGCTTCATATACATAATTTTAGTTTTATGTGTGCTCACAGAGTAACAACAAAAGGATACATTGTATTAGATAGAAACTGCTTTGGAGAAACTGGGCAATAGGCCATAGTCTAAAAGTTGTAGTCCCCCAAGAAAAACTGCCACCATGCCACTCCTGCCCCCCCCCCCTTTGGGCTTTTCTGGGATTTATTTGACCATAATACTTTGTGGATTCTGTGCAGAAACTCTGATGATACTTACCAGTGAATTTTGACAAAAGCAGGAACAGAAAATGTGGAGGATCCTTTAAAAAAATAATAATAGAATTTCAAGGAAAGATAGAATCATAGAGTTGGTATGTAGGTCATTGAGCCCAACTGCTCAATGTAGAAAATCCTACAGGATCCCCAACATATGACCGCCCAGCTTCTGTTTGAAGACCTCCAGAGAATGAGATTCAGACCACTCCTCTAAATCATTGGCTCCCTTGTCAAACTGTCCTTACTGTCCAGAGGTTTCCCCTACTCTCCAAACAAAATCTATCCTCTTGCGGTATAAGCCTGTTAGATCTAACACTTTCCTCCAGGGCAGTGAAGAACAACAGCTTGAAGTATCCCAATAAAATTTGTGTATATTTTTTGGTGCATATGTGTATGAGTTGCATATCACAAATTTCATATGACGCAAAACTGGTGGTGTGCTCCAGCAGAGGGGTTTTTAGAGTGGCATGACTGGTGTGGTTGCCCTGGGGGCCGCCCTGCAGGGGGCTCCAAAACAATGCTGTAGACCGGAGCATGATATGTGAATTTTAGCGTCACACATGGCTCCACTGAAATTTGAGAGCCCAAAGTCTGCCACTGCCTCCGGATTGTCTTAGTCAGCAGATCAGCCCCAGCCAGCATGATCAACTGGCAGGGATGAAGGGATTTGCAGGCCAACAACATCAGGAAAGCACCACATTGGCTACTCTTACTACACATACAGAGAGAGAGATACAAGTGTGTGTGTGTGTGTGTGCGAGAGAGAGAGAGAGAGAGAGAGAGAGAGAGAGAGAGAGAGAGAGAGAGAACACAAATGGTTTCTAATGTGCTCAGTATCCGCTCACTGAAGGTTCTGGCCATGACAGCTGATTTTTAACAATGCAGAAGAGAATATACTTTCCACATGTAATGGCAGGGACATTTGCTATTTTTGCCATTAAATTTTCAGTATAAAAGGAAAAGGAAATGCCGTGCACGGCTTCATTCTACCACCACTACCCTGACTTTCCCTGTCTGTGCTTGGTAATTTTTACACCGTTAAAGGAGCTCTGCTCTTAGCTGTGTGGCAGGCAAGTCTCTTTTATCCATCCCCATCTTAAGGATCAAATTGCTAATTCATGTACAGGATAAGACAAGTGCCAAATTATTATAATACTACAAAGGGAAGATCCGCAGACACCTGTCATCTTGATGAAAGCACCACCACCACCAGATGACCTTTGCCAGTTCAAGGCCAATAATGAGACAAGTCAGGCAGGGAGAGCAGTGTGTGCCGGCTCCATTAAACGTTAGCGGTGTGTGTGCACTCAGAAACGCCGTGTCTCCTGTCAATTAGTGTGGGTAAACCAGGGACTGCTGATTACCAGAGACATGGCATAGTGAGCTGTGGCAGCTACCTTTACTTCTACACCCTGCTGCATTTTAATTAGCCGCAGTCCCCTGACTATTTCTTCAGAGCTTCATTACCGCTATCTTCAAGGAATTCAAGGCAGGCTTTCTTTTAAAAACACACACACACGAAGATTTCACATCGTTAATGAGGAGAAATATTGAACACATAATAACAGAGTTTGATAAGGTTGCATTTTGCGTGTTGGGGGGGGGGGAATTAAAGAGAGAGAGAGAAATAAAGAAAGAGAGAGAGAAAGGGCTTCCAGAACATTCTGTACATCGTAGGTCCAAGTTCAGGAAGGCCAGCATGAAAATAAGCCACATAAGCTCATCTAGCAGCATTTGGGCTGAAATCAAAAGCTGTGGAATGAAAATGTGACTGAAATAAATGCACAAGATGGGTTTTTTGCATGTCTGGAAGATATGAGAGGCACAGCAAGCTGGAGAAAATGAGATCTGAAGAGCTGTGTAGGGAAAAATAAAATGGAGGGAGGAAGCAATTCAGACAGAAAGACTTGCTTCCAAGGTGAGGCTGCTGCCTCATGAAAAGTCAGGAAATTGTTAGGTATTTAATGTATTATTGTTGTGTTTTAACTGTCAGGGAGGTGGGGGAAGCACTTGTGGGATTTTCTGCTTCAGGTGCCAGAATAATTTGACTAGTCTTGGATGCTTTGCACTTGGCGTTGTAAGGAGGGTGCCATGCATTCCTCTGCCTGAAGGTGGCAAAATGTCTTACGCTGGCCATGAAGATTGCAAGGTGAAATAACACGTATGAGGCATGCAGGTAAGATCAGTTTTGCACGGCAAAATTTGGAGAAGTTCATATTTCAAAGGATGGCTGTGTTTTGGTTCATGTATTGTTTCAGAAAGCACAGATTCAGTACTTTCAGAAAGTACAGATTCAGTACAGATTTGTCTTTAAATGCAAACTAAATTGAATGCCTCTCCCTCTCCCTTACTTATGATACGGTGATGTGTAACATAATGCTAACCACCTACAAGAGGAAATCTGACGAAACTAAAAAGAAACAAACCCAGATACTTTGAGGATTCTAGAAGATCCCACCAGAAGGATTAGTTTTGTGGGATGATAGCCAAAAATCCAGACAAACTATATTGTACCGCTATATGGAAATAACAGTACTTGGCTGGTGCAAAATACAAAACAGAGACACAATTTTTGCTATTGTAGCTATGAAGGCAGACATGTCAGTTCAGATGTGTAGGATTGCAGAATGAGAGACAACAGTACATCTACAGTATCATAATGCTGCCCTTAACATAGTAGATTGAGAGGGACACTGCTACTTGCCTAGAGTCTCTGTAAATATATTATTATGAATATGGCAAATTAATGCAAATTATAAACCAAAATTCTTTCCTAACAGCACAATTCTGTGTACCTTTACATGCGAGTAATTCCTGCTGTGTTCCATGGGAATTACTCCCTAGTAAGTGTGTTCAGAATTGCAGCCTAAGTAGTGCACAAGCACAGAGGTATATTGGCTCCCTGCAGGACTTCTGAAAAGCAAATATCACTAAAAGTCCCTTTGAGAGGTGTACTGGCATTACATCATTGAGCACATAACTGTAAAATACAAAGGGAAATGTCCTCGATTGTCTCCTATTTTTTCAGTGCTCTGCAAATCACAGCTGTATTGAAGAGCTCTCACTACTGCACATAATCATATGTTCAACTGTGTCTTGGAAAGGAAGCAAAAAGGTGCTTCCACCCCACAGTCTCAAATGTTTCGTAACGGCTAATGATATAAAGAAAGAGTGAGTCCTAATACACTGGGTAGTTTTTAAATGCAAAATAAACGAATCTATCGCAGATGTTGCAAAATCACAATCATATGGCCCTGAAAGTATAAAAGGCCTCGGGGCTTATCTACACTTACCTTTTGCCCTGCTCTTTCTAGGCACAGGTCCATGGATTGCAGTTTGTTATTATTCAGCAGTAAAGAGCAGGTTTTTACAGGGAAAGCTCTGGGGGGAAACGAAACAGTGTGTGGACAGGGAGCTTTATAGGCATTGGCCATGTCTGAAAAGAGTGGAGGAAAGGTAAGTGGAGATAAGCCCTCAGTTTAGTTCTAGGTGTCTTAGAAAATGTCTCTCACTTGGAGCTGTCCAATGTACTGAAGTTCTAACCTGTCTTGGTGCATTTTGCCTGGTGAGCTTCCAGTCAATGTCAGGACAGAGCAATCCAGGTTATATTTACATTGCAGTGTACAGTAGAACCTCGGTTTATGAACACCTCGGTTTATGAATTTTCGGTTTATGAACGCCTTGGACCCATCTGGAACGGATTAATCCACTTTCCATTACTTTCAATGGGAAAGTTCGCTTCAGTTTATGAATGCTTCAGTTTATGAACAGACTTCCGGAACCAATTCCACCCATGCTTCGGGTTAAGTACGCTTCAGTTTAAGTACTCCGTGGACCGTCTGGGACAGATTAATCCACTTTCCATTACTTTCAATGGGAAAGTTCGCTTCAGTTTATGAACGCTTCAGTTTATGAACAGACTTCCGGAACCAATTGTGTTCATAAACCGAGGTACCACTGTACAGACATCCATGGTTCCTTGCCATAGTGCACAAACCATGGGCATGATCCAGCCCAAAGTTACATCTATATGATTTCACTGGCATTTAAGCCTGTGCTTAATTATTTCCTGGTTGGAATCAACAGGACTTTAAAAAGGACTTTTGGCTGGACCTTTTGTTCTTTGGTAACCTGGCTAATAGATGTATAATTTACACACTAAAGAGTCATAAGATATTTGCCATGTGGTTGAAATAAAAACGGTCCTATTGCCAGAAGGGTGGAGCTTAGACTATTGTTGACATCCTGCAAGTGGATAGACACAGTGGTGGATCAGGGCTGGTCCAGTGCTGAATGTGCTAGTCCAAGGCTGGGCAGGGGCTTACAAGGTCAATCTTTCCTGTTCATTCGTGGTTTTTCAGTTCATAAAATAACCATTCACTTGAAAAGAGATTAAGCCTTGGAAGATTCCCCCCCCCCTCTCCAGCATTATTATAATATATTTTTTTGCTCCTCGGTCGTCATCTGCTTTTGCAAGAGTTCAAAATAACCTACCATATTTCATTTTTTCCCTGGACTTTTTTGTAAAGATTTTTCACTTCATAGACTTAATTATGTAATTACACATCAGTCCAAAATCTGTTTCAAAGCAGCCATTTTAATCTATTGGGTACCTAAAACAGTCTTTAAAAACTGCCTAATTACATAATTACAATACCTGATAGACTCAAATAACAAGCACAGAGAGCATCTTTGGGGCTGGAAGTGAAGCCCCTGTGGTCTTTTGAGCATATAATACCTGTTAGAAAAATAGCTTTGCCATTATGTAGTTAGATGATATTTTGTATTGCAAAGGAGCAATTACTGACTATGTGATAAAGACTCCCTTTTCCCATTTGCTTAAATTAAGTGCATTTATGAGAGGTTCTTTAGCACTGTGAAATGAAACACACACATTGATTAGTATTAATACAACACAGAGTTTCACAAGCTTCAAGAAATATATAAAATCCAAGGACTGGTGTGATATTGTGGCTAAAAGTGTGAGCTGTGTGTGTCCCAGACAAAATCCCTGGCTCATATTTTATCTTAGTCATGAACTTATTAGGTGGCCTTAGATCAGCCTCTCCCTCCCACCTTGGGGTATTGTCCTGGCCTGAGCTAAAGAGGGCAAAACTACACATGTAGAATAATTTCACAAGCTGGCTATTAAAGCAGACTTTCTTTGCCTCAGTTAGAAAAAGGAGCAAGGAATTATTAGGCTTAGGGCCTAACTACACAATACATTATTAGCTAAGTATCTGTGCCAGTTCCCAGGGCCATAAAGTAAAGACTCACAGTATGTGACAGACTTTCAGTGTTCAGTTTTTTCATTTGGTAAGATTTTCTGAGGAGGCATTGCTTCAAATGCTATGTTCCTAGACTAATAAAGGAGTGCTGAAGCAAGCAGGGCCAGCCGACCCAGGAGGCAAAGTGAAGTGACTGCCTCAGATGGCAGGATCCATAGGGGCAACAGATCCCAAATGCAGATATTTATTCCCCCCTTATTTCTGATGTAGATCTTCACTCACCCCTTTTTCCCTGGTGGGGAGGGGAGACGCCTTTTTGTGGTTCACCTCAGGTGCCAAAATGTCTTGGACTGCCTTGGAAGCAGGCCTGGGTGGAACCATCAAAGAATAAGAATTTCAAATGCAAATAAAAACCTTCTTATTCAAAGTATTTAATGTAACTTTTAAGTGAGCTTATTGCATGTGTGTGTGTGTGTGGAGTATTATGAGTTATAGCCAATTAAATTCTACTTAGAGTAGACCCATTGAAATTAATGGATCTAATGTCTTTTAATTTCAATGTGATTACTCTGACTAACATTGGATATAACCCTTTATTTTGCACATTTTAATCTTGGTAGCCACCAACATTTGTGGAAGAAAGGTAGGTTAGTTGTTTCTGAATATCTAACTACTGTATATATTGGCTAAGAGAGGGACATATTTTAATTTAATTACCGTAATGCATTTCAACTAGTTTAACTTAAATACACTTTAAATGCCGGCTAAGCTATACTAGCGTTACAAAGGATGTCAGGAGTGGGGCTTTTAGAATGGGGGAAAAAATGAAGAGATGGGAAACAGGACAATTTTATACATTCTTCTTCTTCTTTGGAGATTACTCGTAGCTGAGTAAGATTGTTTTCCATTAACACGGTTTTAACAATGAGTCCGTAAGTGACTGTGGAGGCCAATTCTGGATCCACACATCCTTCCACTGTGGGGACATTGGTTTCCGGACGGGAGTTGATCACGGTGTGGATTTGTCACATTATGCATTATACATTATGAGAGAGCTAACATGTGTCTTTGAAAAACAAGTACTGGCTCCATGTGGTACATGTGCAGTATTTTATATAAATGTGTAAGACTGTCATTCAAATATGTTAGTGTTTTGTTCACATACCATGTATGCATGCCACATGTTAATGCTAAAAATGTAAAGTGTGAAGAAGTCCACAGAGAACTTGTGTTTTCCTCACAGGTAAAGGTAAAGGGGCCCCTGACCATCAGGTCCAGTCGTGTCCGACTCTGGGGTTGCGGCGCTCATCTCGCTCTATAGGCCGAGGGAGCCGGCGTTTGTCCACAGACAGCTTCCGGGTCATGTGGCCAGCATGACAAAGCTGCTTCTGGCGAACCAGAGCAGCGCACAGAAACGCCGTTTACCTTCCCGCGGGAGCGGTCCCTATTTATCTACTTGCACTTTGATGTGCTTTCGAACTGCTAGGTGGGCAGGAGCTGGGACCGAGCAACGGGAGCTCACCCCGTTGCAGGTATTCGAACCGCCGACCTTCTGATCAGCAAGCCCTAGACTCTGTGGTTTAACCCACAGCGCCACCTGGGTCCCTGGGTTTCCTCACAGACTGATGTATATAAAGTGTTTTGCACATATATTGTCATCTCACGTGTACATTTGTCTTGTGTTCTCCACCCATTTCTAGCTAGAATGCTGACTTGATTGTGAACACTTTTTACCACAGTTTTCTTTATTCCTAAAGTCCTTACTCGTGAACTTGGATAACTGCTCCATTTAGATACTGATTGATTTCCCTCTCAGGGAAAAGGCTGGGTCATTGCAGAAGTCAGTGCTGAAGAGCTGTTGCACATGTTGAAAACTGCACAATAATACACTTGGGGCGGGTCTACATCACAGTCGATTCAGCGAACCAGATTATTATTTTTTTAAAAGAAAACCTGTGGATTGCTACAACCATCTAATAGCCTAAGCTAGCAAATAGTAATACATTTGCTGGAGACAGTTAATTCCTTCCTGTCTCCAAATGACCGGTTCATCTTGCAAGTAAATTCCTTAAGCTTCTATTTTTTTCTGGAACAAAATATGTAAACACCCACAACTTTGGCAAAGTTCTGAATGCTTCAGCTGGGTTAAAAATTAATACTTCAGTAATTCATCTTAAGAGAGAGAGAGAGAGAGAGAGAGAGAGAGAGAGTAATGCTTGCAAAAGGCAAGCACCTCTGTTGCTTTGGGATTAAAGGTAAAGGGGCCCCTGACCATCAGGTCCAGTTGTGTCCGACTCTGGGGTTGCGGCGCTCATCTCGCTCTATAGGCCGAGGGAGCCGGCATTTGTCCGCAGATAGCTTCTGGGTCATGTGGCCAGCATGACAAAGCTGCTTCTGGCGAACCAGAGCAGCGCACAGAAACGCCATTTACCTTCCCACGGGAGCGGTCCCTATTTATCTACCTGCACTTTGATGTGCTTTCGAACTGCTAGGTGGGCAGGAGCTGGGACCGAGCATGGGAGCTCACCGTGTTGCAGGGATTCGAACCGCCGACCTTCTGATCAGCAAGCCCTAGACTCTGTAGTTTAACCCACAGCGCCACCTGGATCCCTTCAAAAGGTAAAGGGGCCCTGACCATCAGGTCCAGTCGTGTCCGACTCTGGGGTTGCGGCGCTCAACTCGCTCTATAGGCCACGGGAGCCGGCGTTTGTCCGCAGACAGCTTCCGGGTCATGTGGCCAGCATGACAAAGCTGCTTCTGGCGAACCAGAGCAGCACACGGAAACGCTGTTTACCTTCCTGCCGGAGCGGTCCCTATTTATCTACTTGCACTTTGACGTGCTTTCGAACTGCTAGGTTGGCAGGAGCTGGGACCGAGCAACGGGAGCTCACCCCGTTGCAGGGATTCGAACCACTTGCTACACTACAAATGTGCCACCATTTTCTGTCCCTTGTCACTTTTTTTTTAAAAAAAACCTTTTTTATTATGCATTTCGAGGATGCTTTGTTTAAAAGCTGCTTGTACGAGCTGCTACATTTTGCAAGCTATTGGTAAAAGAGTGTAGAACACCCCTCCCTCTACCCAAAAGACAGACAGTTGTGCAGGGGTCCTCAAACTACAGTCCACAGGCCAGATCTGGCCCACCAGAGTCCTGAACCCGGCCCACCCCGCAATTGCAGAACCCGCCGCTGTCTAATGGGTCTATGGTGAAAGGAAGTATGGCGTCCCTTGCACAAGCGCAACCTCTGCATCCGGCCCCTCCCCATCACTAGCCCTGGTGGCAGCGCTGAGGTGAAGCAGCCAGGAGGAGGAGTGGCCGAGTGCAGCCTCAGCGGTGGTGGCATCGCCTATGGGGATAGCAGCCATGCTGCTGTGCAGCGCCAGCACCCGTGGGCTGGTCTTCCTGCTCAGTACCGTTCTTTGCCTGGCATGCAAGCAGCTGCCTCACCGCCTTTCTCCTCCTCCTGCCCTCCTCGTCACCATGAGCCTGGCCGGAGCCACCACCCTCGAGGGGCCCTGGCCCTCCACCCCCGCGACCACCCCGACGTTGGCCGGCCCTGGTCCCGACACGTACAAAGGCTGGCTCTTCAAGTGGACCAGCTACCTGAAGGGCTACCACTGCCGCTGGTTCATGCTTAGCAACGGGCTGCTCAGTATCCTGGTACAAGTATCGTGGTACACTTTTTTTGCCCGGGTTGGCAGGCATCCCTTTTGCTAACGTTTGTGAGTGTGTGAACTTTAGGGGCAGTGTGGTAGTTGTTGAAGGGAGGGGGGCAGTTGCATTCCCAAACAAAACATATTTTTTTCGAACTATAGTCTGGCCCCCAAACAGTGTCTGAGGGACAGTGAAGTGGCCCCCTGTTTAAAAAGTTTGAGGACCCCTGTGGTTGCGGAATGAATGGATACAGTGAACAGCAAACAGAGAACAGCAGAACAGCAATGCATAATGCACAGGATTTGGCTCTTCTAGACATGAGAACATAGGTTTTGCATGTGTTTTGTCTATGAAATGTTGTCATATATGATACTCTGAAAACGAAGAACAGCTTTCTGGAGCACCCTCTATTGAAAGCTAACCTAACCCATCTCAGCCCCCTGACTTCCAGTTTGTTTCTGGGGTGAATTAACAGCTCTAGCTCTGACCTTCAAATCCCTTATCCATATGTTCTTGCCTGTAAACTAAGATATTCAGTGAAGGCCTACAGGTGTGGTGGAAGGGCCTGCCTAGTGATGACATCCTGGCTACAGGATGCTCTTGCCAGGGAGATTTGTCTAGTGGTGGCTTTTGGGTTTTTTTTGTGTGTGTTGTTTTTTAAAGAATCTTTGGATTGCTGTTAGACTGCTTTTTATAATGCGGTGTTTTAATGTTTTTGTTTTATTTCATTGCAATTTTAAACTTCTCGTTGGCCGCCCTGAGAACATTTTGAAGGTTGGAGAATAAATCCCTCAAATAAATACACATGTGGCAGATGTGCACAAAGCTTTTGATACATCAAAATGGCCTCTTAACATCCTGTTCTATCTGAGATCTGAAGCACACTTACTAGAAGGAAAATTCTGCTGAACTCTGGTGGGTAAAACAAATCCTGAGGATGAGGCCGTATCGTATGACTTTTCCTTCTGGTGTCATATCTCAGTTGTACTCTCTGATGTGAATATCTTTGTGTTGTGTTTGACACGGTTTGCTCTGTTAAGTGTAAATTTAGATGAGGCATTAAAGCATTGGTTGTTGTTTTTTAAACTGGGGGTGGGTAGGCAGTTTCGGGGGCTTGTGATCAATTTTTGTTCTTTGGGTCTGATTGTCTCTGTTTGTTTATGACTGTCACTAATTTGCTCATTTGCTTGCTGGAAAATAGCTAATTAAAACCCACTTCAGCTAACAAGCTGACTGGGACCATGCAAATGTCACTCTCTACTGTCTGCTATTTCCGTTTATACTTTACATTATTAGTGTTGTTCCCCCCCACCCTTCCATCGATAGTAATAAATGCAAGGAGAGATTTAGTGCCCTCTTCACAGGTGTGTGCTTGCACATCAGTGTATCATCCCCAGAAAAGTGCTGCTGTTCTACTGCACTTCAGTATTTTGAGTGTTATTACCCCTGACAGTTAATGGTTTCAGACTGCATTGCTTGTTAGCGCTAGATTCTGAACAGCTTCATCTATCTTTTTGTTTTTACAGTGACTGGTCACATTAAGTATATGTGTCTGAGCTATTAGTCCCGTCTGTTCATTGCGTGCATTTCATTTGGTATGGGCTCCTCCCCGCTTTTCCTTGCTAAAATTAGTATGTATTGTCATCTGTATACTTCAACACATAGACTTTTGTTATAATTATGCTGTCATCACTGCGCTTCCACACACTTGCTAATTTATTGTAGCTAAATTAGACCTAATATTAGCAATTTTGCAGCTGTTCCCATAGACCCACGCACAGCAATATATTTATACATTGTTGGGTAATTGGCTTTCAAGGCCAATTAATGGACAATGGCACTCCTAGATAGAAAGAGGGCATCAGAAACATTTTGGGGGGCTCTAAGGTAGACAAGGTGACTTCCCAAAATCTGGAATCCCAGGACGACCATTTTCAGAACAAAGCAAATCAGAGTGCAAGACTAGCAGATCTGACTTTTTTCCAAGGGAGAGGTGGCTTGTCTGGGTAGACAGCTTAAATTGTCATTTCCCTTAATATGTAGTGATGTTTTTAGCCAGTGGCTGAGCAATGGCTATCTCTAGGAACTGAGGGAAGAGTTTGGGAAAGTACTTCATGTTAGACTTGCGTGGCTATGGTTTGTGGCATGAATGAGACACATTTCAAATGCTCGCGTAGCCTGTGTATAAATGTACACAGAGGAGGACTACATAAGCCTGTTTCAGGCTTAATGCTAAGCCAAACTATGGCTTAACATGAATGGACAAGTGCCCTGTGGCACAGAGAGAAAACAGGCTGCTTCACTCCTGTTATTTATTTTATTATTTCAATTAATAACCACCTTTGCACACCAGGCTCTTAAGGTGGCTGCTGCTGCTGACAACAGCAGCAGAAGCAATAATAATACAAAACCAAATCTTGAAAAAGTCAACCCCAACCAATGTAGGTATGGGGGTAGATTACTTCCACTGTGGATGGAAACCAAGCACAGCAGTGAGGAAGCAGGTGACAGGCCAGGCCCATAAGGACCTTTCTGAGCCCTAGAGCTTTGGTAAGTGCCTGAGCTTCAGGGTTGGGAAACAGGGTGGGATACACAGCCCCACCTCCCATTTTTGTTGGACTATTTTAATTGAATTGTTTTGTTTCATGAGAATGAGATGTACTGGGCACAGACACCAATAAGGGTAATAATAATAATAATAATAATAATAATAATAATAATAATAATAATTGTACCCTGCTAATCTGACTGGGTTTCCCCAGCCACTCTGGAGGCTTCCAGCATATACAAAAACGTAACAAAACATTAAACATAAAAAAACTTCTCTATGCAGGGCTGCCTTCAGATGTCTTCTAAAGGTTGTATAGTTACTTATCTCCTTGACATCTGATGGGAGGGTATCCCACTTCTGAGAAGGCCCTCTGCCTGGTTCCCTGTAATGTCACCCCTTGCAGTGAGGGAACTGCCAGAAGTCCCTTGGAGCTGGATTTCAGTGTCACGGCTGAACGATGATGGAGATGCTCCTTCAGGTATACAGGGCCAAAGCCATTTAGGGCTTTAAAGGTCAGCACCAACACTTTAAATTGTTCTTGGAAACATACCAAGAGCCAATGTTGGTCTTTCAGGACCGGTGTTATATGGTCCCGGCAGCCGTTCCCAGTCACCAGTCTAGCTGCCGCATTCTGGATACATGTTTACCATAAATGTATTTGGCTTAAAATGGGAAGCTACAAATAAAAGATGTTCTGTAAATGCCAGTTTCTCAAGCTATTCTTCATGACCAGAGGCCAATGCCTGCAGGCATCTAGATTCTGTGTCAAGGGAAATTCAGATTTTACCCCAATGAAGGCTAGCTTCTTTCTTGAATTAACAATGCAAATGTGTATCATCAATCAAATGCAAAGGTGCCTTATGGTGAGCCAGACCACGAGTCCTTCTTGCCTAGTATTTTCTAACTGGGTCAGCTCTCCAGAATCTTTGGCAGAAGTCTTTCCCAGCATCGACTGCCATATCCTGTTGAAATGGTGAATGCCCGGAATCAGTTATGGAAGCTCTTTCATATAAGCATGTGCTGTACTACTGAGCTGCATCCTCTCTCTATGAAGTTACTTTCTACCAATTCAATCCCATTGGTCAACCTCCCCATGCCCTGTGCTCTAACTGTTAATAGGGCCTTAATCCAGCTTTTGCAGCCCAGCTCAAATCCATTAACTGGGGTTTCTGGGAATTAAGGTTGCACCTTCTGCATACAATGCACGTGCTTTATCCTTGGGTTATGGGTACTTCTCTCTCCTGCCCTAGTCCTGCTCCCACTCCCAAATCCACCCCCAACCAGCATTTAAACCCACATACCCTAGCAAGAATGGCAGGTCTAAATCATGGCAATGCTTTCTCAGAAACTGATCCTGCTTCTGCTCAGCATGGGGGCAGGGAGCTACACAAGGACCTAAAGACTAATAAAGGGCTGGTATGATGCAATTGCAGATGCACCAAGTGTGCAAATCACGAGGGCCGTCTTACCCATAGGCGCTAGGGGTGCGGGGCACCGGGCTCTCAGGGGCGCCAGGCCGAGAGTCCGGGGCCCGAGAGTTGAGTCCGGAGAAGAGCCCACCCATCGGTCGGAATGCTACAGTGGGCTCTTCTGCTGCGGGAGGCTCTGCACTGCGAGTTGAGGGGCGACCGAGCCAGCAAGATGCTGAGATGGGTGGGCGGCTCTGTCCTGCTGCATGCTTGGGACTGGGGAACCTGGGGTGGGGGGTGCAGGGCGGATCTTTGCACCCTGGCGCCGCATATGCTTAAGACATCACTGCAAATCACACACACAGAGCCCTATTTACAAACCATGCTCTTCATGGCTGTTACAGAGCAAAAGTGATTTCACTTTGTGTCTGGAATAAGAATACATATTGTTTTACCTGCTGTTTCTGGTTAACAATGTCATTGGTGTTCTCATCGCAAATAGTGGAGCAATATTAGTGCTTTTATTGCCAATTCAATTGTAATGTGAAATGGGTACATGAAGTGTTTAATAATACAAAAATCTTGTTTGGTGATATCAGTGGTGTTACATGATATTCTTCTAAAATAAATCCTACCCAAACGTCTAAACCGGTGTACTTAATTAGAATTGATCTTACTTTTTAGCATCAGGAAGTGCATAATGGAAGATAAGATTAATTGTAATGTTGTATCACTTCATTTAAAGACCGCTAATAGGCAAAAATGACATAACCAATCTAAAATTATAATTTTGGAATCAATATAATTTTTATAACCTTGTCAAATGTGGAAGAAGTCATCTAAATTTATGCTCGGAAGGCTACATATCCTTTCTAGTCATTATATGCAAGCAAAACATTCAGTGCTATTAATTTCCATTCTCATTGCAGAAACAGATAATTGTATATAGAGCTGATAGGATTGTGTGTGTGTGTGTTTTGTTCCTTATGCAACTAGGGAAGTGATCTAGGCAATCATGGTAGTAACAGGTTCTGCAAGGCTATGCACACTTACCTGGGAGTAAGCCTCATTGAACTCAGTGGCACTTAATGTCTGAGGAGACAGGCATAGGATTGCACCGAGAGCATTTTCATTCATGAAATCATAGATTCATAAACTCATAGAATTGTAGAGTTGGAAGGGACCACAATGGTCATCTCGTCTAGCCCCCTGCAATGCGGGAATCTATTGCCCAATGTGGGGTTTGAACCTACAACCTAGAGATTAATGTACTAAGTAGCCATGGAATAACTGCTTTTGCATAGAAGCACCAAAACATTTCCTAGATCAGAGATGGTAAGCCTTTTTGTAGCCAGATTCTGAGCATTCTTGTACTAAAGTAGCAGTGCATAGGGTCCAAAAGCAGTGTATACAACCCAGTTTGTAACTGTGCCAGAGCTGGCACAAGGGGGACAACTCACTTTCCTTTCGCAGTGCCTAGATACAACTCGACCAGTGCAGCACCATTCAACCATTCAGATTAGTCGATATTATTTCTAAGCCACTTAAACCTGCTAGGCTCTCCAGATGTTGTTGAGCTACAGCTCCTATCATCCCTGGCCATTGGCCATGCTTGCTGGAGCTGATGAGAGGTGTGGTATAGCAACCTTCAGAAGGGCAAAGCTTTACCACAATTGTTCTACAAGCAGGGGAGACCAAGATTAGATTCTCCTCCAATGGGACAGGATGGATGGAAAATCCCTTCTGAACCTTCAAATAAGATGCAGCTTTTTCCTAGCCATTCTGGATAATATGCCTGGATTTCCCCAATGATAGGTGTGTATGGGAGTTTGGTCCCCAACCATTAAGGTACTTTAAGGCTGCAACCCTATAATTGCTCACATAAGAATTAGCTCCACCAAGTTCGATGAGACTTGCTTCTGAACAGACACATACGGGATTGCGCAGCAAGCAGTCCTTCTCATCCCTTTTCTTTCCCAGACCTGATTCCTTCACAGCAATCACATAGAAATCCAATAACAATATATTTCTGACACTGCCATCAGGAGCAAATGTATTGTCCACCGCTGTGTTAAGCTCTTCAAAGCAGCTTACACTACTGATGTCATCTCAGTTTGAGCATCAGTGGCCTCTTTCCCCTATAAATAACACTGAACCATTGGTTGAGAAACCACAGGAAGAATGCAATGCCGCTGTTCTTTGGCACAGAAGGTTCCAATGGTCCTAAGATGGCAACAATCCTGTTCAGGCTATTCTTTGTGATCCAGAATTTCCCCTTTATTATTGGATACCGTTGTAAAAAATAAATCAGGGCTGTGGATTAATTCTGCTTTATTGGTACCTTAACAACTCTTTTTACTGTCACTTTTTAATGAGAGAGAGAGAGAGAACACGGGTCTAAAACCCCCAAAGAGTATTTCTAAGTGCTTTGTATTTTTAAAATATATATTTAATGTATTATAATATAATTTGACACCAAGAAGTTCGGGAATAAGAGAGAAATGCAGAAAAACTAATCACTGGAGGCTTAGGGAAGGAAACAGCACTTTAAAGTTTGTGGCTGGAGAGCAAAATACTTTTTTGTGAGTCGGGATGCAAGTGAATATGAAAAAAAAAAGACAGAGTAAAGGAACACTTTAAAAGGGTTTTATTCCCTCCTTGAGTCTGTCTTTTATTTTTTAAACATCCCTGAGACTTATCAGGGAGAAAACAGACAAAACCTTTAGATTAGGAGCCTTGAGCAACACTCATTGACTTGAAAGACTTAAGCAGAACGTGAAGGAGGGAGGAGGGAAATCTTGCAGCAAGACAAAAGTTAATGGTCTTGCTGTGAGTGCTGAGTCCATGGAGGCGGCCCTGAAGTATCAATCAAATGGTAGGAAGAAAAGCAAACTTCCTGCCTCCGTTACTGCAGCTGCTCGCTACCTGAATGTCAAGCCCCAAACTTGGCAGGAATAAGATGAAACTTGCGTCAAGTGCTCCCAAGTTTTAGAATGAGAAATGGAGGAATGTTTCCTTATTCTCTATTTAAAATGAGAATTATGTCTCCAGCCGTGGATTTGACTACAAGCTTTGTCTTCATGGGTTAACTTGATTGGTGGGCATAGAGAGCTGAGGCTTTGACAGCACTAATGGCTGCTGCTGAGCTACCAGTGTGGGGAAAAGAGTCGTAGTATGCAAAGCCCCCAAAGAGTTGAGATGCTCGGTGTCTGACAAGAGGCCCCTGCAAACCAGGACAGGTATGCCTGTAGGCCGGGTATGGGGGAAGTTTTGGCTCTCCAGATATTGTTGACCTACAGTTTCCATCAGCCTTAGCAAGTATTTCCTTTGGGCAGGGATGAAGGGAGTTGCAGTTCAGCAATGTATTGAGAGCCAAAGGCTCTCACACCTGCTGCTGGCCTTCCCCGTTGGATTTACTGGTAATCCTAGGGCCAAGTAGGCGCATTATTTGTACCTACAATGTTTAGTGATACATCTCCAGATGTTTTGGGCCACCCTTCTGTCCATGCTGGCATCTGGGCAAATGCACGACATTGGGGAAGGCTAGTTTAGACATATGTTTTCCCTATCAGGGCATTTAGCAAGAGGTGCCCTGGTAGAACCAAGCAGGAGAAAAGCAAAAACCCTTCCCCTCCTCCTTAATGTGTAATCGTGATCTATAATTCAACCTATTTTAATGTATCAATTCTATGTATTGATTTTACTGTATATCTCTTTGGATCAGTCAGCTTGAAGTGGTATATAAATAAGCAAACGCTGACCTTTGCAAATGGTGCTATTTTCTTTTAAATAGTCTTAAAAGTCATATCCAAAATATCTTTATCTGTAACTACATAAGACCAGACCCTACAAGTGTCCCTATTTTCCAGGGACAGTCCTGCATTAACAGAAGCCGTCCTGGTTTCTGATTGGATCCCAGAATGTCCTGCTTTTCCTTAGGGCATCTCCTCAGAGAAATGTTGGGGGGTATGGTAGGATAAAATGTGTGTGTGTGTGGGGGGGGGGGCAACTAAGTCCTGCTCCACATAAATGATCACATGACATGATGCACACACACCATTTGAATGGCAATGCCCATCAACTGGGGGGTTGGCCCCCTCAAATATTTTATTGGGGGGTTAAAGCCACCTTGGCCCCTAAGTTGGCTCCAATGGTACGTAGGATGTCCCTATTTTCATCGGAGAAACGTTGGAGCCAAGGAGATAACTATAGCTATACAGCCTTTAGAAGACACCTGAAGGCAGGCCTGTATAGGGAAGTCTATTTTTTTAAAAGTTTAATGTTTTTAATGTTTTTATATATGTTGGAAGCCACCCAGGGTGGATAGGGCAACCCAGTCAGATGGGCAAGGTATAAATAATAAAACCATTACAATAGGACACCCCTATTTTCATTGCATACATTTTGGAGCTCATGTCAAGACTGGATCTATAGGCTGCAGGCCAATTCACAGTTACTTGTGAATAAGCAGCAGTATGGAACACAGAGGTTCTTCTGAGCAAGTATACTTAAGGTTGGGCTACAAGTCTCACAACTATCACAGTAACGCAATGCTAGCCTGCTCCCAGAAAGCAACCCCCACCCCAATCTACATGCATCCATTGAAGCTATGTGGAGCCTTAGTTTGACTTCAAAAATGATCAGTCTCTAGATCAGTCTTTGACAACATGATGCTCCCCAGAGGTTTTTAAACTACAATTCTTATCAGCCCCAGCCCACATGCGCACTGACTGGGACTGGTGGGAGCTGTACTCCTTAGGGTTGCCAGACTCAATATAGGACAGGACTTCTGTGCCTTTAATTGCCCTGCTCTCTTTTGAGTCTGGAAACCTTAAAGAGAAACCAGCAGACATTTTGTTTAATTTCCAAGCAAAGGGTCTGCTGGTTTCTCTTTAAGGTTTCCAGACTCAAAAGAGAGCAGGGCAATTAAAGGCACAGAAGTCCTGTCCTCTATTGAGTCTGGCAACCCTAGTACTCCTGGAGGGCACCAGGTTAGAGAAGGCTGCTCTAGAAGAAAGACATTATTTCCTTCTTCATAGCTACCTTTAACGTTCCCCTTGGAATCACTGTCTAGGGATGGTATCTAACACTGCAGACTTTATTAAATTTAATTCCTCCTCCTCAGGAAGTTCTGGGAAGTGTCGCTCTGTGGCTTATTTATTTATTTATTAAATACATGTCTTTCTAATTTAAATTTTATTGATTTTTTTTCAAAGTGGTTAAAATACCAGCCAGCAATAGTGACAACCCATCCCACTTCCCTCCTCCCTACCCACCCATCAACCTTAACAAACAAAGCTAATTAAGTTAAATTAAATTAGACGAGATTACTCACAGATTCTCAGCAGCACCAAGAGCACAAGTAAAACTCAAAGCAAAATACTCAGGCATAATAAATTTTTAGAACATCAGAAATGACTTCTAAAACCAGGGCCAAGCAGAATTTAAACAGTTGCTAAAGGTGCCTCTGAAAGGCCTGGGCAAATTTACCTGGTGCCAAAGAGATAACCCACAGTATACAGTACACATTTTTAAGAAAATCATGGGAACCATAGCTTGTTAAGGGAGCTGGGAATTTCAGCTTTGTGAGAGGGTAAATTACAGTTCCCAGGAACCCTTGGGAGAAACCATGTGCTTTAAATGCATGGTGTAGATGATATCAAAGCTGGCATAGGAGAGCATCTCTCTCTCTCAAAAAAAGCCCCTTCTCAGGTCACTTCTTCAAAGGCAGGACCTTTGGACAATGAAATCATGTTTGTTTAGGCAGCCCTATCCAGACATATTCTGACATGGAATCATAGAATTGTGGAGTTGGAAGGGACCCGGAGGATCATATAGTTCACCCCTGCAATGCTGGAATATGAAGCTGTCCCATTTGGGGATCGAACCTGCATCCTTGGTGTTATCAGCATCATGCTCCAATTCCGTGTTTCCCAACCTTTTTCCGACTGTGGCCCCCTTCTGACCTCGTTTCCTTCCTATGACTCACACATGCACGACCGTCCTACCGGTAGAAAGGTAGCTATGCTAACGTTTTGTTTGAAAATGGAACATGTTTTAATTATAATTTTTATAATTTATTCAAATTACAATTACATAAAATGATAGGAACACAATTAAATATTGCTGAAGCATGAAAACATAGAACCCTAGAGCTGGAAGGCACCCCAAGGATCATATTTCTAGTGCAATCCCTTGCAACGTAGGGAACTCAGGTGAAGCACCCATGATAGATGGATGACCATCCAACCCCGTAGTGTAGCTGGGGGGGCAGGGTGCCCCTGGTGGCACTTACTTTGGGGGCGGCATGCCAGAGCCCAAGGTGAAGCTGGGCTGGCACACGCACACCACTTTCCCCCCAGGTGGAGGGCACTGGGATGAACAAAGTTCTGGCAGCACGCCCTGCCCCAGGTGTGCTCCAGTGGCTTCCTATGCCGCTGATCCAACTTCTGCTTAGAAACCTCCAAGGAAGGAGAGTCCAGAACCTCCAGAGGAAGATCAATCTTCCATGTATTATAAAAAGTAAATAACACTTATTTGATCCCAGTTATTTGACACAGAGGGGGAAGCCTACAGATACTGTCCAAAAGGTGCACAGGGAGTTCTGTATATACAGGAGAATTTTAAAAAGCAAGTGGTCCTCACTGATATTGCCTGGCTGCCTAGATAAAACACTATCGCTCCACACACCCTTACCTGGGCCCCGCTGAACTCAGGCCCACTGAACTTAGTGCGGCTTTCTTCTGAGTAGACACATTGTTATTTACTAGATGCAAGTCAGCAGCACCAGACGCCCCTACTCGGCGAGGCTCTGGGATGGATTGTACCTGGGATGGATTGTACCAGCCTTGCAGAGCTGGGTCGGCGCTGCCGACAGGCTCTGTGCCCCTTGGCAACACCCAAAGGCTCCGATCCGCTAGGTGCTGGGGTGGATTGCACCCTGCGCCTGCGCCTTGTGGAGGTCAGGCCAAGGCTGCTATCAGGCCCATCACTGGCAGCAGCAACAAGCAGCTCCAGCTCGCCCAGTGTTGTGATGGAGAGCATGGCTGGCTGATTGGAACAGTGAACAGGGGAGCTCCACATGCAAGATTCTCCACATTGCAGGTTCTATTTGTTGCAGTCCTGTTGAAGTCGGTTGCCGCTATGTTCCCATGCAGCCGAGGGACCTTATCTTATTTCTGAATGTGCCAAAGTACCTCAGACTTCCAGCTGCTGGTGTCTGTGTGGTTCTTATGCCTTCAATTAAACCTACACCAAAGAACATATTTGATTCTCATTCTGAGGTCTACGGCATGCGCCTTTCCCAAATAGAGAGGTTACATATTTGCTCTAGTCTCCTGGCATGTCAGCTGACTTTAATGAAAGGCTGCATATTTTTGCTAGCATTTAGCTGCTTCATTCTGAAGTTCCTTCAGAGGAACTCTCAGATGTATGCCATCTGGTCCGGGTGACTTGTTGCTCTTTAATTTGTGAATTTGTTGCATCACTTCCAATTCTGCCACCTCAATCACTGACACTCATCTTCACTATTAGACAAGAATAGATCAGAGGTAGCTCTTTCTCTCCCCACCCTCCTTGAATGAGAAAGAGGAAAGAGGAATCAACCAGAATTTGCAGCCTTTCCAAATTGGAAACATATATAGTGCAGCCCCACTATATTGCAGTCAGATTCTTCTTCATAATAGGAAATGCTATATGTGTAGGAATAGGAAAACTATTCCAAAATGATAATGAATAAGAAATCTTCGCCTTCACGATGCTTACTTTAAAAAGCTGTGTGAGAATTGCCCTTGAAAGATGAGAGCAATGAATCTCAGTCATATGGACCAACGGCAGCTTCCTAAAGATTCTCCTTCGTGAGCCACCCTATGTTGCCATTCCATTATGTGTTAATCATTACTTCCAAATACACTATCTTAAGATGGAGTTGGCTTCATGGGTTCAGAAGTACTTCTTCCTAATGCAGAAGTGGGGAACCAGTGCCCCTCCAGATATTGATGGATTTTTGTATTTATTTATATTTGTGATATTCTGCTATGGTATACGGACTAATGCAATACATGGTATTCTAGTCTATATTTGTGATAAAAATAATAATTTTGTAATCCCAGTTCTACGTTATTTCATTTTGTTTGGTTTGGATATTTAGATCACATTTTGTTGGTAATTACCTTGTTTGCTTTATTGAGACTCGTATCCCTTTTGCCCACTTCCTTAGATGACTTAAGTCCATTGATTTCAGCGGATATAATCTGAGTATGAATACTGTTGGATATTGCCTGAAATAGGCATCGTTCCTAGAAAAGGGCATTAAGGAATATCACTGCTTTTGTCCTCCTGACAAATTCTGGATATTTGCAGACACTGAGCTCTCAATGCAAAATGGGTAGGAAAGAAGGTCTCCAGGCGGCAAGGAATATTTTTGTGATAGACCACCCATGGAATAAAGACAGGTGTCAGCAGAAGTACTAGGTTTAAATATGGGGCACATTTCAATGAGTTTGGTGAGATCTATTGGGAATATGTGAGCTCTGCAGATCTTGTTCAGTCCTCGTTTGACACAGAACATTCTGGACCAGTTAGCAAATGAATGGAGCTGAAAGTTATCTTAGGCTGTTAGCATCTGTGGGTTCCCTGAAGACAACCTAATAAGTCTGGGGTTCACCTGTAGCCCTCCACTACAGTTCCCATTATCCCTGAGCATGAGCCATGCTGGCTGGAGCTGATAGGAGATTGGAGTCCAACAACATCTGGAGGGACATTGCTTCCTCATCCCTGTAACAGTTTGGTCCAAACTTTGAGAGAGTTTTTCTGACATCTTTTATAAACATTAAGCCTGGCTGAGAGAAGGAATGTGCAAGGACATTGGACAAAATGGGGATTTGTGGTAAGGGACTGCAGCAATTTAGAGCCGATCTTCCGTTCCTCAACGCGCCAGCACAGTGACAGACGCACATGTCTCTCCTGACAAAGTGTGAGCGTCTCTAGCGACGTTTATGTCACTGGAAAGGCCTATAACATGTACATTGTGATTTAATTTTATCTTAATGAAACAATATACATATAAAACTATCCATTAAATATAAAACAGTGCAGTAATTTGCAAATTTTCCTACGGCATAATAAATTAAGCATGGAGAGCACTAGGAATGCAATTTGCAGTCATTTATAATGCAGTATTTTATGTTAATAATTCAAAATCACATGCTATTTGGAGACACTTCTAATTAATGTATTTATGAAATAGTGAACTGTGACTGTTTTGGTTCCATTTAGCTAAACATTTCAACAGAATGTGCTTGTTGTTGATTTGTGTTTGCTTGATGGCACCAGCAAGCATCAAATGTACAACTGGGGGAAGTTGTGGGAGGTTGAGTTGTTGCTGTTTTTTTTTTAAAAAAAGTGGGTAACACTATTACACTACACTGATTGTGCTAAAAGTGTATGGGGGTGGAGGAAAGAAGAAACCCTTTGATAATTTGTTTGGAATATTATGAAGCAGGAAAGTTTTGTGAATGAATAATTAATTGGAAGAAAAGTTCAGAGCCTTGTTAAAGGCTCCCTTAAATATTAAGTACTTTTTGCATGGCAAATCTATACGCAGTGACATGTCTCCAGAGTAGTCAATCGTAGCGCATATTACTAGCGCATTTGGTTTCTTATTTTTATTTAGATTCTATTCAGCTGAAGTGCCAGACTAAATATTTATCAGGCTTCTTCCTGATCACAGTTTCATAATAAGAGTTTGAGCCATATTTATACCTCCCCATCTCTGCAATTAATTGAAATATCCCACAGATCTATCTGATTTTCAGTGGGGGCATTGAGGGCTACAGGGAGAAGGGGGAACTGGCCAAAAAAAACCACAACCAAACCCTTCCTCTCCTCCTCTGCTCATGGATGCCTTACACTGGATCACAAATTGGATACAGTATTTGGGATGAGTTTGTGCTCAATCTGCAAAGGATCCAATTAATCACTGTATACTGTACTGTAGATTTATTAGAGATACTAACACTGTATGGCAAAACATTTCAGCTTTGGCCTTCTTTAGCTGCCCTGACGACACTGTAATCTCTCTCTCTCTCTCTCTCTCTCTCTCTCTCTCTCTCTCTCTCTCTCTCTGTGTGTGTGTGTGTGTGTTAGATCTCTTCCCCTTGCCTCCCCCATCTCCCTAGTTCTCAGCTGTTTATCTTGGGATTAGTTAGGACCCTTGGAGGAAGCACAAACCAGTGTTCTACCAGAAGAAAACCCTTTGAACTGTATTAGAAAGGTTTGTAGGGGCACAGGATGGTGAGTGGACTTGGCTCAAAGCTGACCCATGAGATCTAGTCTGCCTTCAGCCAATACATTGTAACTTGATGTTAGAAACCCTTTTCCAGGATGCTTGTCAATAACAAGAGATATGCATCTTAGTATCAAAGACTAGGAAGGTTTTCCCACCACAGTAATTTTTACTTAGCCTCTCTTAGAATTGCCACATCTAGTTGGGATCATGTACCTGCAGGACATGGTGAATTGAACTGATTGCTTTTCTTTGCAGGTCCTTCTTTGGGGCAGGCAATTATATCAGTGTCTCACTGCCTATGCCTGGTGCAGACTGTGGAAAGGACAGAGCTACGAGGAGAGGAAAAACAGGGGCTCCTTCCATCAGTGCTGTGCAGTTGCACACCTAAAGGTGAGGAGCTGTATCTTGTACTCTGTATTTAGATATATTTAGGCATTGATTTACATAACCTTATTTTTATACTCTGTATTTCATGTGTTTTTAAGTTGCTCTGGGTCCATTCGGCAAAGGATGGGATTATAAATCGATTAAACAATCCAATAAAAACAATGGTAAAAAATAATATAAGGTTGATTTTTTTTTAAAATGAGCAAGCTAGGAAACATTCCTTCAGAATCAAGATCATGTTCCTTGCCCTCCGCTTCAAAAATACAGAGTGTTCTTCTTAATGAATCGAGTAATAAAAGCTAGAGGTTATTCATTTTATCTAATAATGCTCCTTGCTCATTTCAACACCATCCATTGGAGACAAAGAACGTGCATAATATGATACTCTGTTATATTAGTGGATTATGCTTTGGTTTAGCAGAACTGAAATCCTAGCTTTTGTGGTCTTATAAAAGTTGTATACAGAGTTTTACAGCAAGGGCATAATGTACACAGAGATGAAAATATTCCTTTTGTGTGATTACACGTCACTGTGGTAGAAAAGTCCTGGTAAGGAAAAACAATGCAGGGTTTGTTCCAGAATGAAAACTATTGTGATGCTACACTTAACCTTGTATGAACTAGCATAGGTTAGCTATGAAGAAGTAGGCAGGCAAAAAGTCTATATCTTTCTGCTCAGATGAACATTAATGAGAGGCTTGCTTTTGATTGATTGCTGGCCAGCGTCTCAAAACTACCTTTCCTTTAAATCACATGATCAAACCAAAACAGCTTTATGTTCCTTTCATTTGTCTCCCCAATGGGAAAATGAAGTGTGTGCTTTTGTCATATTCAAGCAATAGCAGTTTTAAAGTGCCCAATGTTTATTGTATCATGCCAAAAGATTTTGAAAATGTTTAATCCCTCACCTCCAAACTTTCCAGTTTGCTATTCCCACCTTTTCCTTTCCTGCAGGTATTGCTGTTATTTCATTCTACTTTTTCTTTATGGTAGAGGGTTTGTAGTCTACCCCCCTATCAAAGCCTTCATACCAGCAGGCTATGTTCTTAAATCAATAATAGACTTCCAACATTCTTTAAACTCATGGATATGCATAGCTACCATGGTTGGCATCCAAGACTTGACACTTGCGGACAGATTCATGTGATATTCTGTTGCATGCCCATTGTAAACCTATTTAATCAAATGTGTTACGGTATATCTGAAATGTAAGCGTATATCAACATGTTTAGCTCCATCTATGCAGTCCAAAAATGTATCCAGGTTGCTACATAGATAGGCTGTTCCCCAACCTGGCCATGCCTTGCCCCTCTTTCCATTTGCTGAGCCTCAGTTCTGCAAAATGCCATTACACCAGACATAACAATGTTGACTGACATTAGAAAAGCAAGTGAGTACTAGTTCACAGGGTGGGCACATGTGCTACTGATGCAGCTCCTTGTTTGTACCATATCCTGAACATCTATTCA
The DNA here is from genome assembly GCF_965207765.1 of Zootoca vivipara. Taxonomy (NCBI): domain Eukaryota; kingdom Metazoa; phylum Chordata; class Lepidosauria; order Squamata; family Lacertidae; genus Zootoca; species Zootoca vivipara. Next base: position 29,151,009 of record NC_142591.1, read on the forward strand.
TAGCTGCCAAGTTTTCCCTTTTCTCACGAGGAAGCCTATTCAGCATAAGGGAATTTCCCTTAAAAAAAGGGAGAACTTGGCAGCTATGCATCTATTTGCCAGCCCAGCAGCAAAATAGCATATTCAAAATATCAAGTTGCATATATGCACAATTTTTTATCACCATTACCCCACATTTGCGTTATCAGGCTGTCAGCATATTCTCATAGCTGCCGAGTTATCCCTTTTATAAAGGGATTTTCCCTTATGCTGAATAGGCTTCCTCGCGAGAAAAGGGAAAACTTGGCAGCTATGCATATTCTTAACAACTCTGTTCATTTGCGTAAGTGAAGCACTTTGAGACACTTAACAGGCAAAGGTAGTAGTTGAGATCGTTCTTGATTCATAGAGTTCGGACGAAACTTTTTCAGGCCATACATTAGAGAATTGGCTGCTGCCAACAATGCTGTAACACAGTTTGTTTAGTTAAGGAGGTTTTTGAGTGGCTTGATAAATAGTCTTGCTGCTTTTGGATTAAACTACGATATATCAATACTCTTTGTTATGTTGACCCAAGAGGGCACAGTTGATGCTACTTAGAATATTACAAACCCTCTGCCATATGCATGTTGTCTAGCCTAGACTTCAACCCTATCACTTTTCAACAGATTGTTTTAGACAACAGATCTCATGGGCAGGGAATCTGCAATGCATATAAGCTTCCTTGCTCATTTAATACAAAGGAGTCCTAGACGTTGACCTTGTCTGCGGAATCCAGCTTGGCAGGGATGTAACATTGCAAAGACCTGCAAATCCCTTTTTAACAAGGCTACCTGAACCCAGTGGCCAAGTCCAAATAAATGAAAATGTAAAGATGCTCAGTAGATCTGTTGTTGCTAAAGTCAGGGGGGGAGGGGGGGGAGGAAAAAACGAGAGCTTGTGTCTGCTAAAACAGGAGTACTGTACCATTTTAACACAATAGGTAATCAGCAATAAAATACTGTTCATATGGAGGTTTCATTATTAAACCAAGGAATGCCGGTTCATTAAAAGAAAGGCTTATCTAAATTTATGTGGCTATTCTGAACGATACTTCATTTCTAGCTACATTTTAATGTTAGCTGTTAGAAAATGTAAGCCAAATTCAAAATTACACTGAAATGACCAAAGGACCTGTTGAGACAAATGACATCCTGTCTATTGTGTTTCCGATCACTGTGCTATAAGAGCTTGTTATTTTAGCAAAAGAGCTGGTGTGTTGTGGCCATGAAAGATATAGTCAGGCTGTGGTCCTAAGCATAGTTATCTGGAAGCAATGTTAACAGAGCAGCGTGGCTGACTTCTCAGGAATCTTGCTGAGAATTGTGCTGCAAGTTACAGTATCCCCCTGAGCAACTGCATTCCGCTTCAGGATATTGTTTCTTCCCCTTTCCCAAGAACCACTGTGTGCATAATGAATGGAAGAAGGGAATTAAATCAATTAGATGAAAAATTGGGAACAGACTAACTTGGCTGCAAACCTAGATGTCATTAAGATTTAAAGCAGTCTTTACACTATGCAAGAAAGATACAGGCTATCCGATAGACCCATATATTAAATGGCTCGCAGCTGTATCCTATGCATGTTTACTTAGAAGGATGCCCCACTAAGTTAAATGGAGCTTGCCCCTAAATAATTATGCATAGGATTGCAACTTGGTTTTACTATATAGAGGAAAAGAAATAAATAGCCAGAGATAGATGTGTACTACCCCATATAGAGTTTTTTTAGATTCATGTATAAGGCAGAACACTTTGTAAAATTGAGGTTTAGGTTTAGGGTTTCTGTATTCTCTCTTTCCTTGCCGTTTGTGGCATCAAGGTCAGCAGAGTATTTGTAGGGAGATGGAGCTGATAAAATATGTAGCAACTCACAGAAAGCTTAAAATAATAATAATAATAATAATAATAATAATAATAATAATAATCAGATGTTTCTTTGATTGGGAAGAGAGGAAAATTCTTCCTTGCATGTTTTGTTTTGTTTCGTTTTTTTTGCGGTAGCAGCAGCTAAAGCCGGGGCATTCCACATGAAACCTGCTTAACATTTTTCAGCCTGTGGGTCACAGTTCCTTCTGCGCAACATTCCGGGGACAACATGCCATTGATTGGTAGGCAGGCCCAGAAGCAAAGGTGGGCGGAGAAATGAATATGAATTTACCTTTTGAATGGTAGGCTAACCTCTTTTCACACATCCTTGTCTATCCTCCATCCAGGCATGTAAGAGGCATGATGAGTACACATTCCAACCAGGCAAAAATGCCTAAGAAAGTTTCAAAGTGGGACTAGTGAGGAAAGTGGCTTGGAAGGGCATGTGGCTGAGGGACAGTCCTCTCAGGCCTCAGGTCTCCATCCTGGAAATATTTGGAATTCTTCTTTTGTTACTTTTATCTTTTACTGATAGACATTTACAAAAGTTGCAGTTGCTTTCCCCTTCTAGTAATAATTGTATTTAATAGAACGAATACAGTATCCTCCTGACTGTAAGTGGTGGTTGAAGGAAGCAAAATTGAGCACAGGTCTGAAAATGGAGGCATGCAAGGTGCTTCAGATGTAAATGTGTTTTAACAATACTTTAAATAGTTTGTTCTTGTTTGGATAATCTATTTTGAAAACCACATTGGGATGGTTTGCTCTGAAAAGCGGGGAATAAATATATTGACTGACGTCCAATGTTAATTGTACTCAGAGTAGTAAGATACAAGTTCATTGCTTTCAATCGATCCACTCTAAATATAACTAACCTTGGATACATAGCTGCCAAGTTATCCCTTTTTTAAGGGATTTTCCCTTATGCTGAATAGGCTTCCTCGCGAGAAAAGGGAAAACTTGGCAGCTATGCTTGGATGTTATCCATCAAATAAATACAATTATACCCTACCCCTGAACTTAGGTGTTTGCCTGCTTAATAAATTTAAAGACCACTTGCTGTATAAAAGTATAAAACAAGGTAAGTGATTATTTGTTTAGTGATCAAATAATTGTTATTCTTAATACCAGCTCAAGGCAACATAATTGCATTAACTAACTGGAAATATAAGTGTTTTGTGATGGATGACCTAATGTGTTTGAAGGGAAGAGGCAAATGTGCACATGAGCTAAGCAAATTGTCTTGAGATAAGAGATCCTTCTTTGTTATTATGTATTACAGTAACTTTAATTCAAGCAGCCACAGTGGGAATAATTGGTTCTTTAGGTACAGGTTAATGGGACAATTAGGCAAACCACATCACTCTTGTATTCTACGCAGAAATGGATGGTTCTTGTCTCTCAACAAGTGTAACCTCTTCCTTACATGCTTCTGTACTCATGTAAAATAGGAGATGGATTAACTGAAGGTGAATATGTCCATTTGTAGTTTATAAAGTGGAGCAGTGCTGGAATGTATTTGCATAGATTCAAGTACTCCTGTAATGCTCTTGGGGTATTTCCAGTGGACTGAGCAGGCAACCCTTTAGAGTCCTTATTGTGTTGTGGAACAGTGAGACACATGAGGCTTTTGAAGTGCCTCCTCTCCAGCACTGCAGAGCTCATTCTGCCTGATCACTGTTGTCCATGTATTGGTAATCTCCAGATGGTCATACCTCGGTTTAAGTATGCCTCGGTTTGAGTATTTTCAGTTTAAGTACTCCGCGGACCTGTCTGGAACAGATTAATCCACTTTCCATTACTTTCAATGGGAAAGTTCGCTTCAGGTTAAGTACGGACTTCCGGAACTAATTACACTCATACCTCAGGTTAAGTACGCTTCAGGTTGAGTACTACGCAGACCCGTCTGGAACAGATTGATCCACTTTCCATTACTTTCAATGGGAAAGTTTGCTTCAGGTTAAGTACAGACTTCCGGAACCAATTGTGTTTGTAAACCGAGGTACCACTGTACTGCAATATGCTCAATGTGGAGCTGCCTCTGAGGTTGGCCTGGAAGTTGCAGCTAGCGCAACATGCAACAAATGGACTGCTCACTGGTACAGAATATTCAAAATGCTGCTGTTGGTGTACAAAGTCCTATACAGCTTGGGACAATAACACAGTACTTAATAGATTGTCTTACCACATATATGCCAATGAACTGATCAATTCACTCTGCAGGAGAAGGGTCTCTTGCAGATACCATCTGATTTATTTTATTGATAAGCCATATGATTTTGTTGAATCAAAGTTTTATTTTGTTATGTACACTGTTGATGGTATTTAAAGTTACAGAATATTTTACTAAACACACTGTGGTAATATAGATTCTTTTCCTAATCCACAACTTTTGCAAATTGCATGAAGCATAAAGTTATTTACAGCTCATAGTTAAAACAAAATAAGCTTGTAATTACAATTTAGCAAATGCATGCAATGGAACTTGAGCAGAAACATTAAAAAAGACACTCTTTTGCTGAGGCTGAAAAATCCGTTTGCCAGCAAAAATAAATTTGTTATTTAATAATTTTAATAATAGATAAAGTTGCCTAAAGATGATTTGTTATCACTGACGACCATTTTATTAAAATATTAATGGCCCAAGGCAAAAGCAAACTGTTTCCTTAATCTGCCAAAAGAACTACTTTCTCAGGAATTACCATACACCAGAATGCTTTGGGATATGTGATAGATATAGTAAGCACAATGAAATTTGGACCATGACTGTACGTGAGATCTTAACTTGATTAAAATGGGGTTCATTTCACCAGTTTTCCAAATAGATGGTATTCTCTTCCTGAAAAGAAAAGAAAAAACAACCTACCTTACAATATGCATACAGATTCTTTAAAAAATGAACAGCCATTGAATAGTGTTTCTGCATGCCAAATGGCCTACATTTTTAACAGCTGGAGAAAAAAACACCCCTGTATTAACCATGTCCCACATGATAAGGAAGTAAAAGTTATAATCCCATGAAAGTAATACATGTAGTGGAATGCACTGGTACAACAGCAGCTCGAAAGGAAATAAATATCAGAATCTTTAAGTGATGTTATTGTTTGAGGTAAAATAGGTTGAGCAGGTCCACTGAATTGCGATGGATTTGGTCTGTAATTTGTTTAGGAGTGCTGCAAAAAAGTGGGCAGGGCAGGGAGAGGTGTATAGAAAAAAAGGCCCACAGATGTACATACCCAGATTCATTTTCGTGGGTGAATTTTAACTCAAAGCAATAGCACTCCCATAGTATGTATGTGAGGGAGGAGGAGTGTAGAACAAATTGTTGATATGTGTGGGCCGCTACAGTATTTTATTTTTAAAAAATGATAATATAGACACTTGCAATCAAATCTATGCAAGCAGAAGTTCAAATGAGAAAGTTATGTGCATGGTGAAAGGCAGTTCAATGTAACATTGATTGCTTTGGCCTTCTGGAGAGAAGCTGCACTCTGATTTTCTTGCACAAGTATTATGTGGATAGTTGAAAAACATTGGAGGGAATTGTTAATTTTTTATTTTTAGCATGGTTGATTCTGTTTCGTTCTGACTTATTGCAGTATAGATTTTCTAGACCAATATTATCCTGTATCTTTTCATATACCACCTCCCTTATGATGAGATGTTGCCACATTTCTTCATACTGTCAGATTTCCATAGAGGATTGCAATTTGCCCCATATACTGTAGAGTAGGTTTGCATCTGTTTTGTTCCATAGAGATGAATGGTTCTGGGAAAATCACTTTTTTTTTTACCTCTCTTGAATCTTCCAACATTAAAGATAATTGAACTCCAAGTGTGTATACACCTCTATAATGTCCCTTGTTGCTTTCTTTTACTCTAAAGTAAAATGTCCTCAAAGTTGTATCCTTTCTTCATACAGAAGTTACTCCACCCCCTTGATCATTTTGGTTGCACCTTTCTGAACTTTTTCTGACTGTACAGTATCCTGTTTGAGGTAAGGCAACCAGAACTGTATACAGAACTCCAAATGTAGTCATACCATAGATTTGTTTAATGGGACTATATTGGCAGCTTTATTTCCACAGTTACCACACAATGGGGCAACACCTTCATTGAGCTGTCCAAGGTCCTGTGCCTGGTTATACACTGCCGTTCAGGTCCCATGCATGTATATGTGAAGCTAATACGTACAGTACTTTTTGCCCCAACATGCATCACTTTACACTTTACACTTATTTACATTGTGGGGGACTCCACTTTCTACTTCCTCCACTGAGAGAACTGTCAATTTATTCCTGTTCTCTGCTTATTGTTTCTTAACCAGTTACTGGTCCATAAGAGAAACTCTCCTCTTATTCCATGACTACTAAGCTTACTCAGGAGTCTTTGGTGAGGTACTTTAGCAAACATATTTTGAAAGTACACAGTGTTCTTGTTCTAGTGCTAAACTATTGAATGTTTGGATGATGGACAGTGAAATTACATATTGACAACTTTTTTTACCATTACATTAAAGGATCCATCCCATCTACTCATTAGTTCATTTCAGAATATTTTTATCACGAAAGAGTAAGGAGTAAATTGGAATGCTGCCATTTTCCTTTACACAACAAGTGTACCTTCACAAGTACACTTGTTGCATTCATTGCATTTGTGGTTCAGTTGAAAACGCTGGCTTACAATCTATGAGATGAACTGGCAATGGAAGTTGTAGGTATGTATATCAAGTCACTCTGCTAACAACCTGTATTGTTTTAAAGTGACCTCTTCTATATTGACACCTGCTTCCAGTTCCTTTTTATCTGAGCCTAATGTGCAAACCTAAAGCTTTTACAAAATGTTATATGTTTTAACCTATTGATCCTTTTTTTAAAAAAAAAAGGTAAAAAGAATAGGGTCAGGGGGGGGATGTGCCATGAAAATAATGAAGAACAGTGAAGAGAATTAGTTTCCTTTGTGAGAAATTCTCAGTGCTTGTGGGAAATGACATCCTTTTGATGGGGAATAGGGCTTCTAGTGCTTCAGTCACAATGGCTCAATTAGTATGCCTCTTCCCTCTAGTTGTAAGACTCTCTTAAGGATGTGGCCACCTGCAGACACCACAGTGCAGTCTGGGGGGGGGAATTGCAGCAGAATCATAGGAGAACTGAGATGTCCCTACTGCCTCTCACTGGCTGTTATCCAACTGGAAAGTTTTACTCCCCTGATGGAACTGTGGAAAAAGTACTTCCGTAACCACTGCACCCTGGCAGATATAGTATCTGCAGTTATTATTACTGTTATTCTTAAGATTATTAATTGCATTTCTAAAGTGCCCTTTGTCAAATGAGCATCTCAGATAAAAGTCCATGTCTCACAAAATGGATATTAAAACATTAAAGCCTCACTTAAAACAAATTACAATAATAAGAAATTTCAGTTCCACAGCAAATCAGATATAGGCTGCTGAACTTCAGTTAATATTTAACTTCCCAAAGCCTTAACTCCTGAAAATGTCTTCAATTAATGCTGAAAAGCTACTGAAGCAATGGGAAAATGTACTTCCATGGGAATGGAGTTCCACATCTGGGGTGCCATGATGGAGAAGGCCCCGTACTGTTTCACTGCAGACCAAATATTGCTCATCAATGGGACAATGAGCAGGTTTTCCACTGAAGATATGAGGTCTGGGGTCAATAGATACTGGTTAAAGCACTCTTCTAAGTGCTCAAATCCCAAGCTGTTCAAGGCTTTATACACCAGTACCAAGAAAACCATTGAAACAGGCCTGGTTACAAACGGGCAGTTGACAGCAGCTGCCATGTATACACCACCATATGATCTGTTTACCAGTTCATAATAGCTGGATTAATGGGATGCCAATCACTGTATTGGGATACCCAGATGATGCAATGGGAGGTCTGCCCACAATGGGTTCTAATTCAAAGCCCACATTCACATTAGATGGCTTGTGTCTCTAAATAGCAGTTTAGATTATGCCAGGCATCCCCAAACTTCAACCCTCCAGATGTTTTGGACTACAATTCCCATCTTCCCCAGCCACTGGTCCTGTTAGCTAGGGATCATGGGAATTGTAGGCCAAAACATCTGGAGGGCCGCACTTTGGGGATGCCTGGATTATGCTGAAGGTACTATGGACGGAAAACTAGGAAGCTTGTGGTATCTGGAATTTCCACTAGTACAACAATCTCAAAGGTGACTTTTGACCCACCTCCTTCCAGAAATGCAAAGGCAACAAAGAGCAGTAAACACTGGCTGCATTTTGCCTTTAGGAAGTCAATTTTAGAATATTGGAGATACAATTTCTGAAATTTTGAGCTTGAGCCTTTAGCACACACACACAAAAGTTTTGCATTTGTGGAAAGCCCTGTGACACGACATCAGTTCCCTCTTACTCCATTGTAATTCCATTAAAATACACTGGTTTGTGATCAGGTTATAAGCAAGAGAAGACAGATACTGTTAAACAAGGTCTTCAGAAAGGGACTAACACTGAGCAGTGGAAGCTCTAGAATGGCTACACTTAGGAACTCATGATGCAAACATGAAGAGGTCATGAAGGGGTTGATAGCTGGAACTATGGATCTCGGTAAATCTTAGAAGTGACTATGTATTAAAACTGTTCCTGATTTTCCAGGTTCACCTTAAACATCATTGCCTTGTCACCACTTATGCCAATGTGGGTTTGTGTGTGCTTGGGGGAGGGGAGTTACTCATTGAAGCTTTTCCATTACTGCGATGTAAGAACCCAGGAGGTTCTCAAAGGAACTGCCAACACAAATAGGATGTAATGCAATACACCCATTGCTTTTGAAGAAACAAGTTTGCCTCTAGATTGGGGCATTTTGGAGGGTAGTAGGAGTAGTAGTAGTAGTAGTAGTAGTAATAATAATAATAATAATTTTATTATTTATACACTACTCATCTGACTGGGTTGCCCTAGCCACTCTGGGCAGCTTCCAGCAAAACACCATAAAGCAACAAACATTAAAAACTTCCCTATACAGGAAAAGCCCCCATCCCTGCCCCACAAAAGGTGGTATAGCTATATTGCTGTAAGAAATTGCCAGTCCCTGCTCTGCAGATGTCTAGAGTGGTTTAAGTTGTGAGATTCAGAATTGGCTCCATTTATCTTTCTAAGATGTCCCCACTTCTGAAATGGAGAGAATGTGCACCAAAGCAGTTTAGAAACACAGTACCACCAACAGAGCTGAGCTGTGTCCTTCAGTCTTCTGTGCTAGGCATCCTTTTTTTTCATGCTCAAATGCTCATTTGCCCTTTGAGATTATGTGTCCTTGCAAAAAGATGTGAGCGTGTGTTGGGCAGGTGTGTGTGTGTGTGTTGTGGCAGCGGGTATGTGTGTCCTTTGTCTAGTTCTTTTTTAAAAAGAACAGACTGCGAAAAGGGAGTGATGGGTCTCTTAAGGAAACATAAACACTGTGTACTCATTAGAAGGCTCATTATAAATAAAGTGCAGAGAAGGTGCCCTAAGAGCAAGCTCTTTCATGGGTGTTTATTAGGACAAAGAGCTTCTTTAATAGGGCAGCTGAAAAGAAAAGCACTCTGTTGCAACCATTAATAAACGTTGCCACTTTTACTGACTTCTTGGGAACAGCTTTGCCCTTGCATCTTTGTTTTTAAAGGGGCAGGCACCTCTTTCCTGTGTGCCAGCGTTCGTTGTGTTATATATACACCGTCAAATTTCTGCCACACATTGTTTCCGAAGCTCTCACTCTGAAGTGTGGTGACACCTTGACAGAAATGCCTTCATTGAAGCAGGCATTGGATATGCCTGTAGGTGATAGCAACTGCAAATGCAAATGCTCTTGTGGGTGGAAATAAAAATCAAGATCACCTTGACCATTTGGAGAAATGGGCTGAAAGACAAGTGCAAACTTCTCATTAAGGGGAAGAAAAATCCAAATAGCAACATGCAAAATGGATGCAATGGGTCTAGGTTTCAGCACTAGTGACAAGGGACTAGGGAGTTTATACAGTTACAGCCTTAGTTAGCAGCATAATATTCTTGTTTCTTAAAATCTTACTGTCTCTGGGTTGCATTTGTGCAAGCACAAATAGAAGTTGTATTATTATTATTATTATTATTATTATTATTATTATTATTATTATTAATTTATATGTCACCTATCTGACTGAGGTGCCCCAGTCACTCTGGGCAGCTTACAGCAAAATATAAAAACACCGTAAATCATCGAACATAAAAAACTTCCCTATACTGGGCTGTTTTCAAATTTCTTCTAAAAATCGTATAGTTGTTTATCTGTTTGACATCTGACGGGAGGGCATTCCACAGGGCGGGCACCCTACTCTGTTTGTAACGGTTAGGGTTCAATTAAAATGCTGCCTTTATCTACGGATCAAACAAAAGCACATTGTTGCCCTGGGGATGCAAGAGTTTTCATTCACAAATTGCTTAGGAATGAGCCTGATCTAGATCACAACCCTGAAGTTGGACCCTTTGTCTCTCCTTCCCCCCACCACAGTCCTAATCAATTTGTTTTGGGGGTAAAGCTCCTATTCATTTAAATGATTTATTTTCTAATGGAAACTGAAGGGGACCAATCCAGTTTGGGACCACATTGGTGGCAAAGGGATTTAAGCTTCCCAACCACTGAGCCTAGGGCTTGCCGATCAGAAGGTCAGCAGTTCAAATCCCTGTGACGGGGTGAGCTCTCGTTGCTTGGTCCCAGCTCCTGCCAACCTAGCAGTTCGATAGCACGTCAAAATGCAAGTAGATAAATAGGAACCGCTACAGCGGGAAGGTAAACGGCGTTTCCATGCGCTGCTCTGATTTGCCAGAAGCGGCTTTGTCATGCTGGCCACATGACCTGGAAGCTGTACGCCGGCTCCCTTGGCCAATAACGCGAGATGAGCGCACAACCCCAGAGTCGGTCACGACTGGACCTAATGGTCAGGGCTCCCTTTACCTTTACCTACCTTACATGTCAGGGTCCTGATCTTGCGTTTGTGTTCTCACAATTACTATTTGTGAAAGAAAATGCATGTGATAAAGTAAGAATGTCATGATAAACATCTCATGAGTTTGCATCTAACTGGGGAGGATTTGTAGAAGAACGGTGAAAACTATTTATTTTATTAAATTTGTATTTGTTGATAAAAATTTGAATTGGCCATGGTTCAGATGTCACACTAACCCATAGTTTAGTGTGATGAGAATGAGCTACAGTGAGTCTTTGGTTTATAGACTGTTCCCACTCTAGCACATCCAGAAGGAGTTTTTGCTTCCTTTTTTTGCTTAACCACAGCTTGTTGTGTCATCCTAACTGACAAACTGTGGTTAATCTTCACCGTGGCTTGTTCGAAACAAGCCAACTTCAAATAATAGGTTATAAATCTGGCTTATTTAAACAAGCTATACTTAATGCTAACCACAATTTAGGGTTTGGTTGACATGCTAAACTGAGGTTAATGGAAATCGGAATTGAAAGCTTCTAATATCCTCACAGAAGAGACGGAAGGTGGAGAAGCCCGTGAGCCTGCGCATCACTGCAGCTAATTCTCATCAAGCTAAACAATGGTTTACCCATGTGACATCCAAACATGGTCTTTGTCTATGGGTTATTATATCTGACAAAATGGGAAGCCTAATTCTTTCCACATAAGCACATTTTGTTTCTGCTGCTTTTCAAATTACAAGGATTGATGTCTGAAAATTGCAAACACTTTATTTGCTTGGCTGGGTATTTCTCTGCTTGGGATGCGACAAAGCCAAAGAAAAATGGCAGAGTTGATTTTTCTTTCTCCATGGAGGTCTCATAGGATAAAAAAAGGATAGTGTTCAGCTGAGATTCCTTTCTTACTTGGGATAAAAATTAACAAGCTGCACCTGACCGTGTTTGTGAGAGAGCCTGAGCTTAATAGATAATTCAAATCCCCTGCATTTTGATCCTGTTTGTGCCCATGTAATAAGCACTTAGAAATGAGGGCAACATAAATAGATTTTTCTAGACAGACAGATAAATAACTGAAGGCTAGTTGGGCATTTTGCACAAGTCTCCAATTTAATTCCTTTCACATATACACAACTCCTGTGCTGGGGTTGTAGCTTGAAGAACTGCAAAATAAGGGGCATATTTTTGAGACTGTAAGGAAATGATGTATTATGTGCATCAGAACATTGATAGTCTTTTATTTGAATATATCACCCCTGTAATGCATCAAATGAAGGTTGCTTTCTGCAGTGATGGTGTCTCATATGCAACCTTATGCAAATAAGGTTCATAGTTAAGGAAATGTTCCTTGAGACCAAATGTGAGTGCAGGAGACATAGAATTCACAAAAAAGCATCATTGTTGGCAGGTGGAAAGAAATTAAGCACAGGAAAGTGGACAACAAAAAAGAGAAACTATGTGAACTGGGAAAATGAATGAAAATGGCTACGAAAGCAAAATGTAGTTTTCTCTACCACATTTTATTATGTTTTACCACCACCCATATTCTAGTTTCTCTTCAGATTGTATAAATCTTTCCCATCTTTCATCCACAAAACATGTCTCTCTCCACTTCTCTGGCCTCAATAAAATTGTGTCCAATTTCCCCCTCATCATGTCCCATTCCTTTTCCGTCTCCCTTAGAATATTACAGATTCCCAATAGAAAACACCAGTAGTTTCCTGATACTTCAAAGTGTAAGCATTTCTTAAGCTAAGGTACTTGAGGATTGGGACAGTTAATATTAGTCTCAGTGAAAATCCCTGAAATCTCTGACCCCCTGAAGATATTGCAAAACTTTAATTCTTGTCCTGTGTTTGGCTTTAGTTTGTCCAAGTGGATCTATAAATTATCATCTTCCACAGCCAGCATCAGTTATATCATAAAGGCATAATTCTCTCCTCTCGTAATTCTTTCCACCCTATATCCCATGATGAAAAGTATGCTATGAAGTGGAACACAACAGTCTACAAAAGTAACAGAGACCATCTTTCATCTGTGACTTTTAATTTCCCTCCAAGGGACACTACATCTTTAACAACAGCTTTAGCTGAATCCAAACCCCTGGATTGTTTAGTGCAACCTTTGCCAACCTGGTGCGTTCCAGATGTTTTGGAATACAACTGCCATCAGCCACAGCTAGCAAGGCTCAACTGGAACTGTGCACATGTCCTATTGGAAAGGAGTTAGAGGAAGCTGCAGTGGGTTAAGTGAAGTAAGGTAAAAAGGTAAAGGACCCCTGACTGTTAAGTCCAGTCGCAGATGACTCTGGGGTTGCGGCGCTCATCTTGCTTTACAGGCCGAGGGAGCCGGCGTTTGTCCGCAGACAGTTTTTCCGGGTCATGTGGCCAGCATGACAAAACCAGAGCAGCGCACAGAAACGCCATTTACCTTCCAGACGGAGCAGTACCTATTTATCTACTTGCACTTTTGGCCCTGCTTTCAAACTGCTAGGTTGGCAGGAGCAGGGACCAAGCAATGGGAACTCACTCTGTTGCGGGGATTCGAACTGATGACCTCCTGATAGGCAAGCCCAAGAGGCTCAGTGGTTTAGACCACCCACGTCCCCACTAAGTGAAGTAAATACTCCCCCAATGGTGAGTCCCACCAGACATCTTCCTATAACAGTGATCCTCACATTGTCCACAATATAATGGCAAGTCTAAATAGCCCAAGAACCTTTGCTATATCCAATACAAGCATTTATATCTATACCACTATATATTAGCACCAATAATTATCCCTGGGAAAGAAACAGATTGGTTTCCTCCAGAAAGTGATAAGATTACCTGGGGAACAAATGAGAATATATATATTCATTCAAACTGGGCTGGGCCACAGCAGTAGGAGTCTCTCTTCCTCCTCTCCTGCTCCCCAGCAGCCGCTATGAGCTGCCCAAGGGAGGAAGCCAGCAACAGAGGCCATGGAGAGGCAATGGGAAGCTCTCTGCTCATCCTCCTCCCTGAGCTCTGGGACAACAGCACCGGCGGGGGAAACAAGCGCCTGCTCATCCTCCTCCCTGAGCTCTGGGACAACAGCACCAGCGGGGGAAATCGGGACATTCTGGGATCAAATCAGAAGCCGGGGTGGCTGTCACAATACCAGGACTGTCCCTAGAAAATTGGGACACTTGGAGGGGATGAACTAGGCATGTTTCAGATCAGGGACATGAAAGCAGCGATCTATTGCTTATGTACCACTTGCAGTCAGATAACACGGGCATTTTTGGAATAGGCTGACCTTCTCAACAATATAAACCATTGCACATTTCTCAAAGAAGCCCTCGAGTGCAGCTCATTTTAAAGATTTCAGAACTGTTGATGTTTTGTCGTGAGACATATCATTAATATTCTTTGTTTCGCTAATTAAAAAACAAACAAACTGAGTTTAATATGGAAGATTATGCCGTCTGACCACCCCTTTTTGGTGTCTTCTACTGTAGAAAGCTCAGTCAAGGCCTGACCTTGATCATGAATTGGGCGCTCTGCTCCTCTCTGTATGCAAATGACACTAATTAATCCAACACAAACATCAATATTTTTGCAAAGCATAACCCCAAGTGCCGTTTTATGACCATGTAATTTACAAGGCCTTAAACTACATTAAAATTACCACATACAGTGTTTACAGTTTAATTACACGGCTATTTGCCTTACCCAATCAAGTGTTATTCATATAGTCCTTATCCACTGGCCCTAATCTTACCTAAAAAAGAAAACAAACCTTTTTGCGGGCACAATAAGAATAGCAAATATTTAGCAAGAGGAATTCTTCCAAATTGCTTCTTCTGTTTTAGTGAACATAAAAATTGTGTTTATTCTAGCAAAAGTAATTGTCATCTGTCCGTTTGCACTATTTATGGATGTCTGCTTCTTCTGAATAATTTCCAGTGTATAAAAATGGCACTAACAAAGGATTTTCGAATTTGAAAAGCGTTAAGCCTGCACATCTAGAAGAATAAGGAGTGAATAACTTGGTGCTAGAATGGATTGTTTTATTGCAGATTTGCAGGTGGGAATCACATTTTAAAATGCTCCTGAAGTGAAAACACGCTCTGCCAGTATAAACTATCACAGCAGGGAACAGGCTAGGCCACAACCATTCCTCTTGCCATTATAGTGTTTTACTTGCAGGGAATTTTGACTACATCTGCACTATACTTTTGAAGCAGTATTCAGAATTCAAGTAATAACCTTACTTTTATTCTCCAAGATGACACCAGTGCAATGGACCAGGAGCTGCTAACATAGGGCCAGGGCCTTTTCAGTACTGGCCCCGACTTGGTGGAATGCTTTCTCACAGGAGACCAGGGCCTTGCGGGATCTTTCCGCAGGGCCTGCAAGACGGAGCTGTTCTGCCTGGCCTTTGGGTTGGACTCAGTCTGACCCCTATTTTTCCTCCTTATGGTTTTGATTTGGGCTATTTTAAAATGAGGCTGCATTTTTAAAATTTTAAACTTAAGTTGCATCTTAACCTGTACTTTAATTAATTGTTTTTTCTTTTATGTCTTATTGTAATTTTAATGTGTCAGCCGCCCTGAGCCCGGCTTTGACTGGGGAGGGTGGAGTATAAATAAAAAATTATTTATTTATTTATTTATTTATTAATTTATTATTATTATTATTAGCTGCAGGCATCTGCCATGACCTTCATTATTCCTCTAGGCCCAGAACTTCCTTTTTTCTTTTTCTTTTTATACAAAAGTAATTCCCTAGCTCTCTTAGAAAGAATGCTTAGAAATAAAATGTTCAGGAACCCTTCTAAGCCAGTTGAACTACAGACCCTCCAAGGACTCAGCTATACTGCTGCAAATAAAACATACAGTGGTCCCTCGACTTACGAACTTAATCCATTCTGAATGCATATTCGTAGGTCAAAAAGTTCATAAGTTGAAAAGCCGTTTCCCATAGTGAAAAAAATATTCGGAAAAATTTGTAAGTCGAGGAAACTGCATTAAAAATTCATAAGTTGAGGAAACGGCATTTAAAACCGCCAACGGTTTCCGTTCGGATGTAGAAAAATTCGTAAGTGTGCGGCTATTTGTCCCGTTCGTAAGTCGAAAACTTCGGATGTCAAGTAATTCGTAAGTCGAGGGGCCACTGTATTAAGTGTGTTTTAAGTGTGATATACACTAGATGGTGATGGTGAGCCTTATGGAAAAAGCATTTTCAGAACGGTTTTTATATGTGTGTAGACTCCACCTAAGAGTCCCTATTTTCCAGGGACGTCCCTGGTTTAGACAAGCCGTCCCAGTTTCTGATTTAATCCCAGAATGTCCCATTTTTCCTTAGGATGTCCCTATTTTCATTGGAGAAATGTTGGAGGATATGGAGTTATCTGACCCCTGAGCCGTCTGAAGGCAATCCTGTATAGGGAAGGTTTTGTAATGTTTAATGTTTTATTATGTTTTTTTATATATGTTGGAAGCTGCCCAGAGTAACTCTGGCAACCCAGTAAGATGTGTGGGATATAAATAGTAACATTATCATTGTGGAATGGGATGTCCCTATTTTCATTGGAGAAATGTTGGAGGGTATGGGACTGGTTCTGCCTCTCAGTGTTTTAGCCGATGAGTGAAGTACAGTAAGAGCTGTGATTGATAGATGAGTCGTTTGGACACTAAGCAACAGGAATCCCTAGGGTCCTGAAGAATTTCCACTTCCCCATCCCCTCTGGTGCACTGTTCCTGCTTCAGTCTTATTTTCTACTGCTTAGAGCAGGCATAGGCAAACTCGGCCCTCCAGATGTTTTGGGACTACAACTCCCATCATCCCTAACAGGACCAGTGGTCAGGGGTGATGGGAGTTGTAGTCCCAAAACATCTGGAGGGCCGAGTTTGCCTATACCTGGCTAACAGCCTCCATAGTCTGCCCTTCCTTTTTTCTTAGTAACTATGATGCATCTATCCTGTAATGGGTTCGTCTGAGATCAGGTAGTCCCTAGATGTTATTTTCTCCAAATTTCTCCAAATTTGTGGGTGTGGATGTTAAAGAATACCCCTTTCCCCCAAAATAGCAAATGTGAACTTTAATGTTGATTCTTGCTCTGGGATTGTGTGGACAATGACGAGGAGGTTATAAGTAATTTAGATAAACAAATAGTATATATTAGCAATAGTTGGGGCACAATAATTTTTAGTGTCTGCATATCCTCCAACATTTCTCTGATGAAAATAGGGATGTCCTAAGGAAAGGTGGTTCATTCCAGGATCAAATCTGAAACTAGGACAGCTTCTGTAAACCCAGGACTGTCCCTGGAAAATAGGGACACTTGGAGGGTCTGTGTCTGCCACTATGGAGGGGATTGCTGTGTCTCAACCACTGATATCTTCTGATTCTACTACCTTTGCAGAATGAATTTGAGATTACAAGATTGTAATGTATACAGAACAAAAGAAGCAATCATCTGCAAAGTGCAGTTTCAGAGCAGTGATTTGCTTGCAAGTCCCCCCTTTCCCATTGCATTTTAAGTGCCTTTGCTTGCCCTAATGTATAATGCCCTATCAAAGCTTTTAAGTAGGTCCTTTATCCTCTATCTATCTATCTATCTATCTATCTAGAGTGCACCACAGAGCCAGCAAAGGTATACCATTGATATGGGACATGGGTGGCACTGTGGTCTAAACTATTGCGCCTCTTGGGCTTGCTGATCAGAAGGTCGGCGGTTTGAATCCGCTCAACGGGATGAGCTCCCGTTCCTCCGTCCTAGCTTCTGCCAACCTAGCAGTTCGAAAGCACACCAGTGCGAGTAGATAAATAGGTATCACTGCGGCGGGAAGGTAAACGGCACTTCCATACACTATGGCACTTGCCATGATGTCCCATTGCGCCAGAAGCGGTATAGTCATGACCTGGAAAGCTTTCTGTGGACAAACACCTGCTCCCTCGGCCTGAAAGCAAGATGAGTGCCTCACCCCATGGTCACCTTTGACTTGACTTGACCATTTAGGGGTCCTTTACCTTTTACCTTTACCTTTTACATTGATATGCAGTGATGGTGAGAGATGAGGAAAAGAACTCCAGTATCAAGTAGCTTTGGTTTCTATGGAGGCTTGAGGTGGTGGTTTGTCTTAAATTTAATGTGCCTTCGAAGTTGGCAGTCGTTTGTGTGCTTATCTCCCAATATCTTATGTATCTAAAATTGGATTTTTGAGCACAAAGCTGACATGTTATGTATAGTTGCATATAAAATATTCATTCTCAAACTCTTGCTGACACAATGCTTTCATTCTCCGTGGGTCTTGTGGAATGTGGTCTCAGATATTGTGGCAGATTAGAAATCAGTCTGCCTCAACCGTTGTGTCCTTTACTTCAAGGTCTCCCAGGGCATCTACCCATGTGATAAGGCATGAGAGACCAGTTTTCAGGACGGAATCCATGCATGACACAGCCTGCCTAAACCAGAGGGCAAGGACTGAAAGATTAGTAATATGCGGGAAGATGAAACATTAATTTGATGGAAAGGGCAATCAGAGAAACCAAACTGTGAATTGATCTGTTTATAGTTGACTAGAGGGGGGGGGGCGTGGAGAGAAAAGAAAAAAGGTGGGCGCTGATGAAAGAGCATGCTTTTCAGAGTGAACTGCTTTTGAAATGAATGTCAGCTCCTTGATTCGTATTGAGAGGTATCCAGGAATCCTTTACTAGGGAGGCTGATCAGATGTGGCAGTTTCTGCAACAAGCAGCTTGCCCAGTGCTATGAAGAAGAAACTGCTCACAAGAGTGTGTCTGCGATGGTCATTTGTGCTAAGAGTCAAAGTGGATGTCCTCATCAATGAGCAGATGACATGTTAAATAAGTGCTAGGGTCGAATGACTGGCAGGCAGGAAACAGGGCATGAAGGCGATTCCAGATTGCTAGTTTCTAAATTCGATCCAACTTTTATCAAGCTTCTATGGCCAACACTTATTAAGCACTATGCTGGAGCAGTAGTGGGTTTATTCCATGGGCATAAAAGCAAGGAGAAGGCAAACAGACATGGCACTTCTCTGCCAAGGCAGAGAATGTAGAATGACACCAGCACTTCCTTCTCCTTCAGCATCCTCCAAAAACCCAGAGAGGTGGTCTCCCCTCCCCTGTCCTACAACAACTGCCCAGGCAACGCATACCCTCCAACATTGCTGCCAAGGAGTGTGGTGGAGTCTTCTTCTTTGGAGGTCTGTCAGGAATGCTTTGATGGTGTTTCCTGCTTTTGGCAGGGGGCTGGACTGGATGGCCCTTGTGGTCTTTTCCAACTCTATGATTTCTCTGGGCAGCTTCCAACACATATAAAACATAACAAAACAACAAACATTAAAAAACTTCCCTATACAGGGCTGCCTTCAGATGTCTGCTGAAGGTTGTATAGTTACTTATCTCCTTAGACAGCTGACTACTGGGTTGTTGTTGTTTTTAAATTGTTTTAAAGCTTTTAATTGTGACTTGGAAGGAACTTTGGCCCTGTCCTGTAGCATAACAATATCTAAGTATATAAGATAAAGATATTTCCTTAAAAGCAAATTTGATTATAAAAAATTCACAAATCAGTCAATGGATATTACAAGTTTAACATGGGAAGAAACATGTAATGCCCATTCTAAATATATTCTGTGAATATTTATTTGAGAGATAATGATATAAAATGTACAGTACAGGCTATAAATTGTAGAACAGGTGTAGCTGGTGTAAATATATTTCCTTATCTCACTGATTGGATTTTGCATCTTCCTACAAGATTTCTGTGTACCGGGAGAGAGAAAGAGGTTATGTGTACAGATGGTTAACTGCTGAAATGCCCAGAAGGTTCAACTCATCTGTGCTTGCGAAGATGAGGAGAATTTTCCACTGACTAATTCGCAGGTGTTTTGAAAGCCCTGGATTACATTCAGGTATTGCTGTTCTGTTTTGTTTGATCAAATGCCTTAGGTTAGATGTTGAAAATGTGAATATTTTATTATTATGATGATGATGATGTCCAAGTGGTTATAAGAGCATCAGTACTGCTCTCTAGAGAAAAACGGGGTGCAGAGAACCCTTTTGGCACTTGGACCCCACAGCCATTACAAACCAAGGCCTTGGGCTTCCACTGTCCCTGGGCTGCCTCTCCTTTTCCATGACACATTGCATCGCCTCAGGTCAACGACTTAGATCTTGCCTGCCCATCATCATCATCATGGTCATAATTTGGCAAGCAATAATAATTATTTTCTGCCTTATGCTACGCCTTCCTCTTGCTCTGCCCTGCGCTCTTTTTAGCCTACAACCAGAATGGCAGCAAAAACAAGCAGGTGTTTAGGAAGCTTGGCTGCTAGGCTGGAAGAAAAGCGATGCGCAAGTGTCACTCTCCGCTAGAGTAGGCTGTGTTGGCACTGCACTTGGGCTGCTATCAGTCGACAGTGAGCAGGAAGAGGTAACCCAATGCTTCTTTTAATAACAAGTTTAATAGTGAGCTGGATGAGTAAAATTAAGGGCTACACTCAACACCACGGCATGATTATGGGCTTATGCAGATGAAGGGTGAATCTGTATCTCAGGTTATCATCCTATGCATTGCTTACATGAGATAAATCCCTGTTTAACTCAGTGGTACTTATTCTGAGTAGACATGCAAAGGTACAATACTGTAGAATGCCATCTACCTACAGTGTGTGTGTGTGTATGTAGATACACCTGTGCTATGGTTTACACATTTTAAAAATCTAGGTAGATGTACTGTATACTGAAGAAGCGGGGCTGTGTGTGCGCACAGTCTTTCTAGAACTAAAGAAAGGACCAACCTAGTTAAGAAATATTAATCTTTTTGGTTTTCATGTAGAATAACAACCATGGTTTTATATCTTCACATAACTAGGGGCGGAGGAAGGGGGTGTGGTGGGGGTGGAGCGCCCCGGGTGTATTCGCTGACTCCCAAGCTGCCTGTGACTCCCAAGCCTACCCTGAGCCATTGGGGGAAGGGGGGAGCTGCACTGCTTTGCCGGCAGGATTCTTCCCTTCCCCCTTCATTTTGACAGCTTGGGGGAGGCTTGGGAGTAGTGGGCAGGCGGCATGCCAAATGTCCACCATTAGTGGCTTGCTCCGCCCTTGTGGGTGGCTCGCTCCGCCCCAGGTGGCAGGGCGCATGCACCGCTCCGTGCACCCGAGCAGCTATCCTGTGCCTGGGAGGGCACCCTCCGCCCCCCGCACCCCTCAGGAGCATGCCCGCCCTGGGCAGCATGGGCATATGCTCCGCCGCTGCATATAACATCTTCGTGTCTGGAATTTTATAAAAAGCTTTTCTTCAAAACATTTAAATTAGCACTCATTCACTGGAAGAGTACAGCGGATGAATTCTTAACTTTCAAAAAATTGTTTCGCATAACAACTACTAACAAAATTTGCTGCTTTTTGCCTTTCTTTTTAAACATAAGATCATGAAATGTATAGGATTGTCTATCCCAAACTTCCCCAAACTACGGCCCGCGAGGCTCATTTATCTGGCCCACGGCACCCCCCGCGCCTACTGCCACCGCCTGCTCTTATTGGCATGGTGCGGCACGGCTGCCCACTTCCGGGTTGGAAAAGCACTGGAAATAGCTTGCGCATATGCGCAAGCGTCATTTCCAGCGCACTTCCAGGTCAGAGGAGGCCAGTGCGCATGTGCACAAGCTATCTTTGTCGCTTTTCCGATCCGGAAGTGCACTGGAAATAGCATGTGCGCATGTGCACGTGATCGGCGCTGTGGGCACCGTCCTGAAGCCAGGTAAGTTTGGGGACCCCTGGTATCCTATACATTTGTACTCAGAATTAAGTATAATTGGGTGTTCCAAACATAGAAGCATAGAAGCATAGAATTGTAGAGTTTGGAAGGGGCCCTGAGGGTTATCTGGTCCAACCCCCTGCTATGCAGGAACCTCAACTAAAGTATCCATGGCAGATGGCCATTCAACCTCTACTTTGAAACCTCCAAGGAAGGTGAGTCATCTGAACATGGTTTGCTATGGGAATGTGGTATACAAATAAACAGTGATGATACTGAGAACATACACATATGCTAATAATGACTAAAATAAGACCCATTGATTTCAATGGGTCTACTCAGAGTATGAGAAACTTGGATGCCACCCATAACTTTCAGTGGGTATTCATTCATTCATTCATTCATTCATTCATTCATTCATTCATTCATTCATTCATTGGGCACTTATTCAGCCCAATTACCTGCACTTCACAGTACAAGATAAGGAGAAGGAGAAGGAGGCTCTGCGGCTCTGGGCAGGGGGCAGTGGACTCCCAGGTGGGAAATTGGGGTTATATAATAATGAGGTTGAGGCCATTCTGGAAAAGAGGCATTGGTAACACAGAAAAGTATCCTGGCCAATGCCAGTTTCACAGATTATAAGACAGTTGGAGGCAGGACCGTGCATGGAATTGCTTTTAGGAATCTCTCTTTTAATTGTCACATTTCATTGTTAGAAATGGAAGCTGGGCCCGAAGCCTAATGAACAGGGGTTCCTGTGTGGAAAGTGAACTGGGAAGGGGCTGTGATTCTGCTTTCTCATTCTTGTGCAAATGGTGAGGACACAGAAGTCCCCTTCAGTTTCTCATGAACGCAGCATCAAACAACTCCGAGCTTCTCAAAACAGCATCAGCAGAATCTTATTTCGGCAAAGAAGGGGGGACAAATAATGAAAAACAGCTTCCGAAAGGTTGCTCGGCAGTGTGAGAACTTGGCCCTGCAGTTCACAGCATTCCAGTAAACAGAGTGCCAGAAAAATAATAATCGGGATATACTGAGCTGAGGTAATGCTGGCAAGAAGCTACGAAAGCCTAACAAAAGACCTCCCCCCCCCTCCCCGCCCATAAAGAACCGCTCTTCATTGCTCCTTGTGTTTTCCTGTCAGAAGAGGCTGTGGGGCTTGTTTCCTGGCAACGTGCCCCAGCTCCTTCGCTCCACTGAGACCCATCTACCCCTAGGGGGAGCCCATCGGCTGTCAGCCTCCAGCAAGAACCTGTGTTTAACTAGCTCCTTCTGGGATGCAGGCGCGCTTTCTGAGAGCACAATTAGAGCATCTGTCATGAGTAGCAGAACCAGCGCGAGGTGGCGAAAGGTTTTGGTGGCTGCTGGAGTCTTTTAGAGCTAAATCATTGGGAAGCGCAGAGAGGCCAGTTTGGATGACCTGTCCCTCTTCCTCACCTATCTTTTTTATTTTAAAGGGAAGGTGGGAGTTGTGTAAAAAAACCCACGCGATAAATCTTTCCCACTTGTCAGAGATTTCAAGTAAACAAAATAATAGTTCTCAGGAGAGGTTTATGCTAAAACATAGAAATTTCCTCTCCTTTTAAGTGTGCGGGTGTTTATTGCTTTTTCAATGTACGTTAGCCAATGGTGCACTTTTTCTTTTCAACAAAAAACACCTTAGGGATTCTATAGGCAATGTACAGCCTAAATTTATGCAACCAGCTTCCCAAGCCTCCACTGGTTCTCCATTTCTCCCTCCACTTTTCTTTGGATCGTGTGGCTGCCAGTGGGTACTGTGACCAGTGTGGAGCTTTTACCTTTGAGAATTTTGTAAAAGAAGGAATATACAGGTGCAGAATACAATGCTGCCATCAACAGAGGTGAACTTGCTGAAATTCCCTCTTCTTCAGCCCTGGCCTGCATTGCATCTGGTCACTGTGCATATAATATCACTGTCCAGCCAGCCAGATTTGCATTAGAAGGAACCATTGCTGCAGAAGCACAGACACATAGAACAAGTGATAACTCCCCGAATTGCCCAGCCTACAATTTATAACTGAGTTACATTTCTATGATTGAACAACAGAGAAGGGGGGCATAGCATAGAAGAGGAAAGAAGTGCTTTACTCGAACAAAACATTTATTTCAGGATTTATAAACCGCTTCCCAACATACGTTCTCAAAGTTGTATACAAGAGAACTACTTATATACAACATACATAACAATCTAAAAATATATTCGAAGCATCCAATTACGAAATTCTATATAGCATACAATATTCGGGGAAAGCTCTCTTAGATAATTTATCAAGAGCTGCCTAGTTCAGTTGGAATCTGAGTCCACAGATCAGCTCTATGCATGTAAGAGGCGGGGCCGGTCCACCCATGAGGCGGGGTGAAACCGTTGCCTCAGGCAGTGGGAACCCCCGAACTGGCATCTCCATGAGCACCCCACCCACCCTGCCACCTCCACCAGTGTCAGAGAAATGGGGCCAGCATTGGTGCCAATTTCCAGCAAGTTCTCAATGACAGAGCAGTGGCAGCAGGGTGGCGCTTCTCATTTCACCTCAGGTGGTGAAACGGTATGTGCCAGCCCAGTGAACAGGGCCTTATGCTAGAGCTGGATGTGCTGGGTTGCTCTTGAAGAAGGATTTTTAAACAAAGAGGCATTAGGCTCTGTCAGTTCAGATCAATAAACTCGGGGGGAGTTCAATGTAACTCCCAACACTTCAGAGTGGATTTAGAGGAGGCCACAGGGGCACACAGGTAAAGGAGAGGGGGAGAGAGTCCTGTAGCACTAGTGGGAATCATAGCTCTGGCTTCCACTATCAGAATGGGTTCGTTGAATCCAGCTCCCTGTATCTTGGCATTCATTATGGCCTTGTGGGGTTTTTTATTCTATCCAAAACACCTCCTTTAGGCATTCACTTCCACACTTGGTTGCAATGCATGCACAAGGTTGTACCTTTGTACTTGTGTTAATTTATCCAGCATGGTTAACTCTCTATAGTTCAGCACCCACAATTATTAAATGGAAAGCTTACGTCAGCTGCAACTGTGCAGTAGGAGAGCCAAGGTCATCATTTAAGTAACTTATTGCATTTCCAATCAGATATATTAATCAGACCAAAATGTGAAGCAAAATGCTAAAAGTCACCAAGCATTTCAATGGCAGATTTCCAGCAAGAGGCCTTATTTTTCCTCCTGGCTGTGTTTCCTATAGATTCAGTTATGTAGGTTACATATAAGTTTACTTGTAATGCTGATATATAAAATGGGTAGTGATTTATGATCTTCATAATATATTACCCTTGGCTGCTGCCAAATACCACGAAATTTTCCCAACACAGTAATTTGATTAGTAGCTGATTTGTCAATGCAAAACATAAGCAGATACTATATAACTGAACAATAAGGTGTGCACAGTGTCCCCCAGTTTGGCTGGAATACTAGCCTGTGGATGATTTTCCCAATACTGAAATGCTTTAGTCTTCAATAAGGGGAACTGATGTAATACCTTGTGAAGTTTGCCAGAGAGCTGTCAGGCTGGACTGAATTTGTGATCCAGAGTATATATTGGCACATAAAAAGGCATGAGATCAAAATGCTACAGCGCATAGAATAGTTTCAATGTTCTGAAGTAAACTCATTCACGATGCTTAAGGGGCAGTTTATCCAGTAACCAAACAACACATATAACATTTTCTCAGAAATTATTTACTTTTGTAACCACTTTGGAACCTTGGTTTTCCAAGAAAAAGGATGAGAACGTAGTTGTATGCTACAATGTGATTCCATTACCAATAATAAATATTAACTAGAATCTATGTTCTTCTACATGCCAGACATATTTACTATCTGGGACGGCAATGCTACGGGGTTGACAATATTTTGTAGGAACTTTAATCTCTTTCACTATGTAAAAAACAACAACACACCCAACACTTCCAAACCGAATGGCTTACAATGAAAAAATGTGTCTACAGTGATAGAAAGGCCCACAGGATGTAGATGTTGGGAGTAGATGCCACAGTGTGGAATGGCCTTGCTGCATACAATGAAAAAATTACTTAAGCACTGGTGAGAGTGAGTGTAGATCCTTCACACAAACAAACAAAGGCAATCTTGTGTAAAGAAGAGTTTGGAAGAAGAAGAGTTTGGATTTGATATCCCTCTTTATCACTACCCAAAGGAGTCTCAAAGCAGCTAACATTCTCCTTTCCCTTCCTCCCCCACAACAAACACTCTGTGAGGTGAGTGGGGCTAAGAGGCTTCAAAGAAGTGTGACTAGCCCAAGGTCACTCAGCAGCTGCATGTGGGGGAGCGGGGACACGAACCCGGTTCACCAGATTACAAGTCTGCCGCTCCTAACCACTACACCACACTGGCACAGAAGCTTCAATATAGGGGTAGCCAAAGTGCTGCCCTCTGCTTTGTTGGACTACATATCCCATGATGATCACTGTTCATGTCCGCCAAGATGGATTGTTGCTGCAGTCCACCAATGCCTGCAGTGCACCATGTTGGCTACCCCTCATTTAACGTAGCAGGTTTTAAAAATCTAGAAATTTATTAAGGTAAGTAATTGAATGACTGCAAGGACTCAGTCTGCAGGATGCAAAGGTAGCCTTTTTTTTTAAAAAAAAGGAGCATATAAAAATAGGTAAATTGAAGAAGATTTACAGGTGCAAGTCCTGGGGAAAAAAGTATATCAGATATAGCTGGCTTGACAACCCCATTTAGAGAGCAACCCAACAGGGAAACTATGGCATTGTGAATAAAAGCCTCCAGAAACACTAAAAGCAGCACTCAGAGGCAGAGATGGAAAAGCTCTAAATTGCTATGATATGTCACAGCCTGTCAATGTATTAATAGATGCTTCTAAATCAGGCTTGGGAGTGGGGCATAAAAACTTCAACGGAGCCAAAATAAAATTCTGCTCAAAAAGAAAAGAAAGATTAAGTACAGAATATTCACTAGTGTGTAGAGGGATGCTGAGACAACGCAGATCACAAACATCTGGTGTTGCTGTTGCTTTGTAACAAAACAATTCACTAATGACATTTGGGGAAAGAGAAATGAAGTGACTCTTGGAGAATACACTTCTGTCGTGGAAAATCTAAACTGGCAATGGGAAGTACAGCTCCTTGGCTCCTCAGACTTTGGCCTCCATTAGCTGCATGTACAAACTGTGTGCCTTCTTCATAAATATCCAGCAAGGCCAACCGGTGTGAATCAGAGGGAAGGCACATGTGCCATTCACGCTATCAGGTAAAGTTTCCTGGGGCAAAAAGCAAGAAACAGGTATTCTCCCCTGCTTGCTGCCAGTCTCAAATGTTACTGGAGTTGTTTTGGAAAGCAGCTGTAGGGAAGAGATCCTACAAATGATCTAAAATAAGGCCAAGTCGGAATTTGGTCATGATGATTGAAAAAGTTTAGTTTGTAGTAAGAGAAAATAAATAAAGCAGCTGTTTTCTAGCAGCAGATTCTTAATTCAACAGACTGAAAAGAGCTTTCCATGTAAGTGAAGTTCCTCCAACCATCACTATCAAGTTTACTTTCAAAGAAAGGAAACCTGTTGGCTGCAACTCCCAGAAGATATTTATCCTTCCAATTCCTATTGGTTTATCTTAGGGCTTATCAACACTTACCTTTCCTCTGCTCTTTCTGGGCATGATATGTGCTTTAAAGCTCTGTGTCCTAGCACCCTTTTTTTGCTCCAGAGGTTTCCATGCAAAAACCTACTCTTAAACTCAGTTAGAGCAAACAGCAATCTGTGGAGAACCCCAAATTGATGTTAGCTCTGACTGAGCACTAAAGAGTGGGTTTTCATGAGAAAAGATCCACACTCAGACATAGAGCTTTTAAGTGTGGACCTGTGCTTGGAAGGAGTGGGGCAAAAGCTAAGTGTGCATAAGCCCTTTAGTCTTAGGTATCACCCTTAATCCCTCTTTGTGACTTCGTAATTACAGATCATTAAGAAGCATTTTAAAAGCAGCAGTGAGAAACTCGGATTTGCCTATCCAGTAAATGGAAAGGAAGTAGGGGTCCCCCCCTTCCCTCTCTCTTTTTCTCAGATGGCCTGAATGTGTCGCTAACTAGCAATTTGGCAGCAGACTTTAGCAAATAGCTGCACACTAAATGGGTTTATCCTTAAACATAATGCTCTTTTCCATTTTAACTGAGCATAAAATTGTATCTTTAAAGGATCTTCAGGCAGGGAATCTTGATGCCTCTTGAGTAGTTCAGTGTGACATATGGTCCGTCTTCCCGAGCAACGGTTTTATCTGCCACATATAGTTTCTGCAAATTTGAGCTAATGTTGCTGGGAAAACAAGAAGGGATTTATGCCCAAAAACTAAAGAAGGGAATAAAAATAATCTTTCCTCTACATACCTCATGTACTTACCAAAACATTTTGGCCATGTTCCAAGGGACATGGAACTCTGTTCTAGCACGGTCTTTGCCATCATCAGGGAATGTTCCACCAGCACAAATCTTCCTAAGTAACAGGATAATTTCCCATATGTAGATGTTTCCATCACCTTTCTGCACTCTATAAGTCAGGGGTTTGTTCATGCTCCAGGTTTGTTTGTTGGCTCAATCCATTCTTTTCTAGATGCTCACTTCTCTATAGGACACCTTAGGCACCTTAAGCTCATCCCAGGAATCTGACCATGTGGACAGGATTGGAATGATTGCTCTGGCCCTACCGCATGTTAGCTTTGTGGGATGGCAGGACCATTGGGCCTTTACCTAATGGCAGAAGCACTAAAATGTACTTGACACTTAGCTCTTCTCTCATCCCTTGATGATGCCACCTCTGAATTTCTCCCATTGGAAATGCTTTGTTTTTGAAGTGATGCTAGTTGATTTGAAAACTCTAGAGATGTGGTCTGGAGTTAGGGATGAGCAGGAACGTGGCCAAGTTGGTGGGTTAAACCAGGCATCCCCAAACTGTGGCCCTCCAGATGTTTTGGCCTACAACTCCCATGATCCCTAGCTAAGAGGACCAGTGGTCAGGGATGATGGGAATTGTAGTACAAAAAATCTGGAGGGCCGAAGTTTGGGGACGCCTGGGTTAAACTAAAGATTCTACAAGAGGATAAGGTTGCATGAAGCCTGACAAGGAACTCGTGAAACCGAGTGAACAGGAAACAAATTGGGAAATGTGGCTCAATGTAAGTAAAAATTGGGGGCACTGGTGGGATCTGAGCTGGGGGTGACTGATGAGGAAAGAGATCATGATGTCACAGTTGGTAGATCAGTGAAAACATCAACCCAGTGCTTGGCCACTGTGGAGAACAGGATCCTTACATAGCCCCTGCCCTGATCCATCAAAGCTCTTCTCTTCTGTTTCCTGTCTGTGACGTTTGATCAGTGATGGCTCCTTC
Source organism: Zootoca vivipara (assembly GCF_965207765.1). NCBI lineage: Eukaryota > Metazoa > Chordata > Lepidosauria > Squamata > Lacertidae > Zootoca > Zootoca vivipara. The sequence goes on from NC_142591.1 coordinate 29,179,960, forward strand.
ACATATGTCCTATAATAATAATAATAATTTATTATTTATACCCCGCCCATCTGGCCGGGTTCCCCCAGCCACTCTGGGCGGCTTCCAAAAAAACAAATTCTAAAATACAGAAATCCATCAAACATTAAAAGCTTCCCTAAACAGGGCTGCCTTGAGATGCCTTCTAAAGGTCTGGTAATTGTTCTCTTTGACCTCTAGTGGGAGGGCATTCCACAGGGTGGGTGCCACTACCGAGAAGGCCCTCTGCCTGGTTCCCTGTAACTTGGCTTCTCGTAATGAGGGAACCGCCAGAAGGCCCTCGGAGCTGGACCTCAGTGTCCGGGCAGAACGATGGGGGTGGAGACGCTCCTTCAGGTATACCGGACCGAGGCCGTTTAGGGCTTTAAAGGTCAACACCAACACTTTGAATTGTGCTCGGAAACGTACTGGGAGCCAATGTAGGTCTTTTAGGACCGGTGTTATGTGATCTCGGCGGCCGCTCCCAGTCACCAGTCTAGCTGCCGCATTCTGGATTAGTTGTAGTTTCCGGGTCACCTTCAAAGGTAGCCCCACGTAGAGCGCATTGCAGTAGTCCAAGCGAGAGATAACTAGAGCATGCACCACACTGGAGAGACAGTCACTGGGCAGGTAGGGACTCAGCCTGCGTACCAGATGGAGCTGATAAACAGCTGCCCTGGACACGGAGTTGACCTGTGCCTCCATGGACAGCTGTGAGTCTAAAATGACTCCCAGGCTGCGCACCTGGTCTTTCAGGGGCACAGTTACCCCATTCAGGACCAGGGAGTCCTCCACACCCGCCCGCCTCCTGTCCCCCACAAACAGTACTTCTGTCTTGTCAGGATTCAATCTCATTCTGTTAGCCGCCATCCATCCTCCAACCGCCTCCAAGCACTCACACAGGACCTTCACCGCCTTCACTGGTTCTGATTTAAAAGAGGTAGAGCTGGGTATCATCAGCATACTGATGGACACCCAGCCCAAACCCCCTGATGATCTCTCCCAGCGGCTGCATATAGATGTTAAAAAGCATGGGGGAGAGGACAGAACCCTGAGGCACCCCACAAGTGAGCGCCCAGGGGTCTGAACACTCATCCCCCACCACCACTTTCTGAACACGGCCCAGGAGGAAGGAGCGGAACCACTGCATGACAGTGCCCCCAGCTCCCAAGCCCTCTAGACGGTCCAGAAGGATGTTATGGTTGATGGTGTCAAAAGCCACTGAGAGATCCAGCAGAACAAGGAAACAGCTCTTACCTTTGTCCCTAGCCTGCCGGAGATCATCGACCAGTGCGACCAAGGCAGTTTCAGTCCCATGATGAGGCCTGAATCCTGACTGGAAGGGATCCAAATGGTCTGCTTCTTCCAGGCGTGCCTGGAGTTGTTCCGCAACCACTCGCTCAATCACCTTGCCCAAGAATGGAAGATTTGAGACTGGGCGATAGTTGGCCATATTGGCCGGATCTAAAGATGGTTTTTTAAGAAGCGGTTTAATAACCGCCTCTTTCAGTGGGTCTGGGAAGGCTCCCTCATGGAGAGAAGCATTTACCAACCCGCGAAGCCCATCGCCCAGCCCTTCCTGGCTAGCTTTTATAAGCCAGGATGGGCAAGGATCAAGGAGACAGGTGGTTGGTTTCATTCGTCTAAGCAGCCTGTCCACATCCTCGGAGGTAACAGATTGAAATTGATCCCACAAAACTTGACTAGACAGGACTCTAGCACTCCCCCGCCCCGGCCCTGCTCCCACGGTGGAGTCTACCTCTTCCCGAATCTGAGCGACTTTATCTGCAAAAAACTTTGAAAAATCATTGCAGGAGATCATGTGGCCCGTACTGGGCCCGGATGGAGCAGGTGGTTCCGCTAAATTGCGAACCACCTGGAAGAGTCTCCTGCTGCTGTTTTCTGCAGATGCGATGGAGACGGTGAAGAAGGTCCTCTTCGCCGTCGCCATTGCCACTTGGTAGGCTCGAAGTTGAGCTCTAGCCCGTGTCCGGTCTGATTCAAAATGAGTTTTCCGCCACCGGCGCTCTAGCCGTCTCAACGACTGTTTCATTGCCCTCAGCGCCGGGGAAAACCACGGGGCTGTCCGGGCTCCATGCAATCTGAGAGGGCGCTTCGGAGCCAGACAGTCAATAGCGCTGGTTAACTCCGCATTCCAGCGGGCCACCAGGGAATCAGCTGAAAGGCCATCGACATGGGATAAAACATCCCCTACCACTCTTTGGAAGCCAATTGGATCCATTAAGTAGCGGGGGCGGACCATCCGAATCGGTCCCACCTCCCTGCAGAGGGGAAGGGTTGCGGAGAAGTCCAGTTGCACCAGAAAGTGATCTGACCATGGCACTTCTTTTGTTTCGCTTTTACTTAATGTCAGATCACCAACATCCATAGAGGTAAACACCAAGTCCAAGGCATGTCCGCGGCTATGAGTTGGGCCAGACTTATTCAGGGACAGCCCCATGGTGGCCATGCTTTCCACGAAGTCCCGAGCGGCTCCTTGTAAGGTCGTGTCGGCATGGATGTTAAAATCCCCTAAGACAACCAAGCTAGGTGTCTCCAGGAGCACATCCGACACGACCTGAAGCAGCTCAGGCAGGGAATCCTTGGTGCAGCGGGGAGGTCGGTACACCAAAAGGAATCCTGTACTGCCTCTATTGCCCAACTTCCAGAACATGCACTCAGAGAACTGGGTCTTCCCAATAGGACGCCTGGTGCAAACTAATGACTTCCTAAAAATCACTGCAACCCCCCCTCCCCGCCCAGATGGCCTGGGTTGCTGTGCATAAGAGAAACCTGGTGGGCAAGCAGCGCCAAGAACGGGCCCATCGGCTTCATCCAACCAGGTCTCTGTCACACATGCCAGGTCAAATCCTCCATCCACAATCAGGTCGTGAATGGCGGTGGTCTTATTCATCATCGACCTGGCATTGCACAGCAGCACCTTCAGGTCATGTGGGTATCCCTTGCCTATTCCAATATCCGTCCGGTCAGGACCAGACCTGGAGGCAGGGATAGTCCTCAGACAACGACTAAGTCTGCCTCCTCGGTAATGACATGGTCTGGTCTTAGCGTAACTCCTCCTCCTACCCGTGACCACTGAGATCGGTTGTTCCAGTGCACACACCCCTGTGGAATCTACCCCAGCCATTTTGCTTGCTGGGACCCCCTCCCGGGCAGCCCTGACCCCTCCCCTTAAAAACAAAATAAAACCTCTGTAAAAAACAGCAAAGAACTCAACAAAAGAAGAACACAAAAAAGACAATAAAACAATAAAACCAAAAATAAAAATTACAAATACACTAAAATTTAACAGATTCCCACACCCAACTAAAAATCCCTCCCACCTGCCACCCCAAACACAATAAAACAATAAAACCAAAAACAATAAAAATTACAAATACACTAAAATTTAACAGATTCCCACACCCAACTAAAAATCCCTCCCACCTACCACCCCAAAGAAGATAAAAACATAGAAAATTCTTTAAAAAGCATTTTAAAAAGAACTCTGTGCTGTTTCAAGTTCCCCTGGGCAGCACCAGCAGCAGAGTGGCGGCAGCAGTCCTTTATGAGGCCTTCCAGGCCCCGCCCTAAACCAGGTGGAGAGAGGTAGGGACAGGGCCTGTGGGCACTCACAGCAGGAGAGAGTCCTGGGCAGCACCAGCAGCAGAGCAGCGGCAGCAGTCCTTTATGAGGCCTTCCAGGCCCCGCCCTAAACCAGGTGGAGAGAGGTAGGGACAGGGCCTGTGGGCACTCACAGCAGGAGAGAGTCCTGGGCAGCACCAGCAGCAGAGCAGCGGCAGCAGTCCTTTATGAGGCCTTCCAGGCCCCGCCCTAAACCAGGTGGAGAGAGGTAGGGACAGGGCCTGTGGGCACTCACAGCAGGAAGAGTCCTGGGCAGCACCAGCAGCAGAGCAGCGGCAGCAGTCCTTTATGAGGCCTTCCAGGCCCCGCCCTAGACCAGGTGGAAGGAGGCAGGGACAGGGCCTGTGGGCACTCACAGCAGGAGAGAGTCTCTACATTATTTGGAGTTGCAGCCATCAAATAGTGAGCATATGACATATGGGTGTCTGGATGAGATTTTGGGAACCAAACTCTAAATATCACACACACACCCTACTGTGTTCATTTTATTTTGTAAATTTTAGCATTCAAAGTCAACTGCACTAAAATACCAACTTTAAAGCTACAATTCATCATGTGTTCTCAACCCTTTTCTGCCTTAAGTAGTGACCCATTTGAGTTGAATTAGAGAGACAGAGGGGGAAATGCTTTCTGCAAATCTTTTCCTTCTCTTTACCTTTTTCAGTCAGTTGTGCTTTGTTCGTAGATAATTTATTTAAGGAACAGATGAAGGCAAATTCAGTTCTTGCTGCTTTTAACAAGGAGCAAGCTTTGACGATTTGAATGAGAGTGATTTTTGAGGGGGGGGAGGCAAAAGATTTTTATTTTTTTTTAAGTTTTCAACAAAGATAAGTAAAATCTGCCTCTGTCAAGCTACTGTTCTTCAGTCAGCCACATGGTAAGTAAGTCTGAAATGAAAGAAGAAACCATATTTTTAAACACTGTAATAGGCATGTGAAAACATCTGCTTTTATTATGCATGTATGAATTTTCTCTAGTTATTTCCACAACTAAGCCACTAAAAAGCGGCACCGAACATTCAGGGCACTTAGACTCCATCTTATACCCCCCCCCCGAATGCAATGGGGTTCTGAGTAAATACACACTGGAATGCACTTCATCAAAAACAGACCAAAACAACAGATTTCCATAATTGGTATTTTGCACATGTTCAGTAGTTTTCTAGCTAATGCACAAAACACTCGTGGGTTTTCTATTGTGACAGGCTATGTCCTGTTCCAACGGATGACTGCCTTGCCTTTGAGCAAAGTGCTGAGCTGATGTCAGTAGTTGTCAGAGTATCAGTTGTATTGGGGCAGCAGTACTTACCTGACTTTCCACCACCACTCTTGCTGTGCCTTACCAGGAGAGTTTGGTGCAGTATAGACGCACTGGCAAGAGCTCCAGATTGGCTGCTGCACACCGACTGCGACTGGCTGTTGTATATATTTGGGTGGAACTGACTTAATTACACAAAAGCTCATATGACGTCACCAGTTTTTATCTTTTCCTTTTCTTGGCAGATCCCTGATTACAGCCAGAAAGTGTGTTCCTGTATTCAGAACACTTATGTACAAATTTGTGGTTTTCCTGGCCAAAAATTAAAATCGTGGATATTCATTTACTTGACACAATCATAAACTTGGGGCATTCCTCGATAATAAAAAAAAACCTCTGACATTATTCTTAGCACTGTCAGCGCATATGCAGTACAGGTTATTCTGTCTCAAAAAATGGATGTGCTAGCTAGCAGGACACATCTGGCCTCAATTGCTGGAGAGGTAAAGTACAAATATGACAAAAACTACATCAGGGGTGGAGAACCTACTGGGAAGGTCTCTAGCTCAGTGGCAGAGCATCTGCTTTGCAAGCAGAAGGTACCAGGTTCAATCCTTGGCATCTTCAGGATGCGCTGGGAGAGAACCATGCTTGAAACCTCGCAGGACCATTGCCAGTCACAGGAGACAGTTTTGAGGTAGGTGGACCAACGATCTGACTTGGTATACAGCCGCTTCCTATATTCTTATGAACTCCAATTCCCATCAACCTCAGCCTGCAGGGTGAGTGATTAGGGGTGGTCAGAGTTGTGGTTCAGCAACATCTGTAGGGCTCCAGGTTCCTCACCCCTGAACAAAATGAGCAAAACAAATGAAAGGCCAAAAAAAATGACATGAAATAAGTTCTTGAAACAACAGCACATTGCTGTTTGTTCATGCACACCCTAGTTGTAAATGGCTAGATGAGTGATAAATTGAGAAAGCATCCAGTCCATAAACAGCTTCAATAAAGAAACTGTAAAAACAGTCCACAGTGCTGCATTTATGAGCAGAGGAATTGTGGTGCTCATCTCCAGTGATGCCATTGGCATTATCCCATTATTTGTGAGAAGATCTATAGAACTGCAGTCTTTCTAGTGCACAGCACTAGCAATAGCAGTGTGCTTGCAATCTGATGGAACAGAAGAATAATGTTTTCCTTGGGATAAAATTTTGCTGATTGAATGATGGGGAAATTCTGCTATTAGCAAGACAACGTATATTTCCTTCAAAGAAGACACTTGCTTCTAGGGCCAGAAGGTGGTGGCAATTTCACATCTAATGTGTGTGTGTGTGTGTGTGTGTGTGTGTGTGTGTGTGTTTGGCAGCATATTTTCCACAATTGCAATTGTTAAATTATTAATACAAATTTAACTTTTCAATATTTCAACACACACCACTGTTTTATATTGGTCATTAATTGTCAAATTAAATTAGTATGTAAACTACTACTAGGTGTGTCTTTATTATATGATGCAAACTACATAATAAAGGTGCCAGATGCATCTCTGTGGAGACATAATTGTACAACTTAGGGGCTACCACAGAGAATGCCCACTCCCAGGCTACCACCCACTGGCCCTTTCATTGCAGTACTGTAATCCAGTCTGGAAGCTACCAGAGCACAGAGTTAGGTCTGAACTAGACTTGGAATGGAAAACCCTTCAAGTAAAGAGACCGTCCTCTGCGAAGTAGGACACATGGCAACACTACATAGGCTCAGGTTTAAGAATTTTTTAAGATGCCAAGGATATGCTTAGATTGAAAACCCCTCAGGATGACATCTTAAATAACACTCACTTTAAATACCTTTGCAGTAGCTTAATGGCCTGACCTAAATTCTGAACACTTGGAGGTGACAGTGGTAGAATATAACACCCCCTTGCTTGACTAATAGATATGAGAATCAATAATGCCCTCCCACCATATTTCATGGCCCTTTTCTTTGCTGTTGTTTCCCAACTCAGTTAGGAGTTTGGTTTCTGTAACATTGTAAGTGTATCTGCCACACACAATTCTGCTTTGAGCTGTTTTGTTCTAATACTCTTGACATTTAAGCATGGGCACTTTAAAGGTTTTTTTTGCGCTTTACTTTACCCCAACATTATTGATTGCTTCTAGCTTTTGTGTTTTCCTAAGTCAATTTTGTTTCATGTTCTCCCTCCTCACCCCCAACAACCCCTTAGCTTAATGCATACCACTGTAGTGACTAACATGGAAACTGCACATATCTTCCTCTCTCACCAGTTCAGAAAAGCAACAAGAGTGACCAACGGCATTGTAAATGATTACAAGAGGTCACTGCTGCATAGACATAAGGTCATGAGCCCCCATGCACTATGGGAATAATGAATCACAACAGTGGTGCAACTCACAAACCTGGATATTTGAGCAATGAAAGCATTAGCGCTGCAAGATGCAGCAATGTCAAGATATATTAATAAAAGCGATGATGAGGAATTTCTTTTGAGCACTTGGCTTCAGTAGTGCAGTTGTACTTCCTAATCTCTGTGCTCGGCACAGAGGGTTTGAATAAGCCCAAAGCACACACAGCCACAGAGGAGGCAGCTCTCTCCATGATTTGCTCTTCTTACCTTACATCTTTCTCAAATCAACTTCCAGTGGTACTATCAGGGTGGACTTTGGGCAGATGCTCAAGGTGCCAATCAGCAGAATATGTGGGAAGGCCCCCGAAATGCCACAGACCATTTGAAATAAATGAAACACAGTATCTTCTAAAGAGTCCATTAAGACTGTTATGACTTCAGTCCTTATGTATGGGCGTAAGTGTCATTTACATCAATGGGACTGTCATCCGAAAACTCACATGCATGATTCCGTAAGGCTGTTAAGTCTAGAATCTAAAATTACCCAGCTGCACCGTTCTCAGCCTCTTTGGGAGATGGGTAGGATCTGTGCATAGCTGCCAAGTTTCCCATTTTCTCGCGAGAAAGCCTATTCAGCATAAGGGAATTTCCCTTTAAAAAAGGGAGAACTTGGCAGCTATGGATCTGTAGCATCTCTGCATATGGTGTGATTGGATGAATTACTTAAGTTGGAGAAACAAAACAGAAGTAGCAGTCTTCACAGGAGGTTTGCTGATATGTCTCTGCCTGAGTTGCTGCTTTGGTCATGTCTCTTCTCAGACATCTTCTGACAGTAGTGTGTCATTCTGTGAAATTTCTGCAACTAAAGCAATAGATGTGTTTGGATCATTAACCAGTAATTCAACAGAATTTGGCCTCCGAGGGGATGCTCACTGAATCTCTGCATAAGTCATAGCTCTGGTTTCGTCTCTTTCCGAATCAGGAGGCTTGTATGAATGCCACCAATTCTAATTCTGAAATATTATTATTAATATTATTAATTAAGCTGTGTTTTTTCAGAAGGATATGCTAGATATAGGTCCCTTTTATTCCATGGCTTTTTTCAGTTGTTGAATTTTGCAGGTGTGTGTGTGTGTTTCGCCAGAGGGTTCACCTCAAGGAGCTGCATATCAGCTCCACATTTTACACCAGGTTTCTGTCCTAGGAGCGAGGTACAAGAGAATAATTCAGAACGTGGAACCAAAGGCAGTGTTTTACACAGGTTTCTGCTGTGTTATCCTATGCCGAATTCAAGTGGAATGGATTCTGGAAGTGTTAAATGTAAGTAAATCTCTTACTGAATAGCCTGGAGGAGGGAGGGAGGGGAGAGAGGGGAAAAAACCCATTTGTTTGTGTCCTATTTATTCTCTAATTTTGCTTCAGGAACTGGCCAGCATCTTGTGCTCTTGTGTTTTTGTTTCCAAACTTCCCACGGATGCCTGTCATTGTCAGGTGCTGGTTACTCAGAGGAAGAAGACAGTCACTTGAGATCATTACAGCAAGCAGATCCCCAACTTCATTCTTACACACCAATGGAGTTCTGCGCAACAAAAGGTATCAGTTAAAAGTTATTTTAGTGTAAAATTTGGAAGAGATTAAAAGAGGGCAAAAGTTCAAATGAGAGCGAACCCACTGCCAAGCAAGCAAAGAATCTTGGCGAAAAGGCAGAAGGGAGGGGGGGAAGCCATTGGTTTAAAAAGACAAGTAACCATGGCAAGACAGGAACTCCATGCTAGAATCTGGGTAACAAAGTATGGAGCCGCACAGAGCAGCAATTGTTTATTCAAGACATGAGGATACAGTTGTCTCCAATGAGTGTTCTCACAGATCCCCCCCCAAAAAACAACAACAACCTCAAGTACATTTTTTAAAGACCATCCAGCACTTCTCCACAACCCATTTGGGGCTGGACAAAAGGGAGAGAAAGTGCAAAGTTTATTCTCTGTGTTCCTTGTGCCTTGAAGACAGCTTTCCAGAAAGGGAGGAGGAACTCTCACACCAGCTGTTAAGCAGGGCATCAGGCTCTTCTGCTGCATCCATCAAAGGATGCTGTCATACTGGTTGTGGAGACACTCGAGGCACTGACTGCTCCATCCCCTGGGCTCAAAGGAACCGGAAGCAGAGGGCAAGATGGAGAGGGAAGGAGAGAGGGTTTCGATTTGCTTTGGAAACGGCTTTTCTGCCATAGTCATCCTTTAGAAAGAAAACAATGGATTGCAGCAGCTAACAGCTGTGGGAATTATGAGGTTAGGTGGGGAATAAAAATAATGGCAAATCTCAAGCAAAGTAATAACTCACTAAAGAGGGTTCTGCAAATATCAGCAACCCACACCCACACACCTGCACGCATTGTACACCTGTTGTCCTACATGTGCAATGAAAGCTCTCTTTGTTCTCGTGTAAATGAAGGAGCATTTTTGCGTACAGCAACACTGACCAAAAGCTATTGGCAACACTTGGCATAAGGAGGATTTCCATCAGGTGCCCTAAAATAAAGAGCAGAAGGGAATATTTACTGTCTAGTAAAATGCAACTGAAGGAAAGAAAAGGGTAAGTCCACTTACTTAGTTAAAATTAGTCCCTTGGGGTCCATTTCTAAGCCTGGATATTTTCTGATGTCTTAGACATACAGTTATATCTAGAGTGAAAATTTTGAACTGTGGACATTCTCCTCTTCTCTGTATTCAGAAGAATGCAGCTTCTGATACGGCATTGCACAGGCTAATGAGACCATTCCATTCCCTGCCCTCACTTACTTTCTCAACATCACACATAATTTGATGTCCCGCCCCTTATTCACTTTCCCCACTACATTTAAAAAACCCAATTCCTCACAGAGGAGTTGCGCTAGCCCCGTGATCATTTTTGTTGGCTTTTTCTGAACCTTTTGGGGCTTGAATATTTCGTTTACAACCTCCCTGTATCCAAACACTGGTAATCACCCCTCATGCAAGTGCTGATGGAAGCTGTGCATTATTACACCCATCCCTTGCCGTTTAGGATTGTGACCTTAGTTTCTTCTCCCTGCTCTGCCAAGAAATATCGCTGAATTTATTGGACATTTACTGCCCAATCTAAAGCACTGGAGCACTTAGTGTGCACACAGAGTTCTATGCAAGCAAGAACATCAATAGCGTTGACAGGTCTCTGTGTACGCAGAGCTGTGATGCTGATATACACAACAGGAGTGGGCTCTACTTGCACAGAATTCTGTGCACAGGCTGGAGATCCCATGTATTCCCTAGGGCGTTGTCTTAACTACATCTCTTCTTCGTGGACTACTGAGCCAGTAAGATTTTGCTACATTATATATACAGTATATATTTAAAGCATGAAAACTCTCTTTGTAAAAAAATGATGCTCGTGCACTTTCCCTCTTCTTCTCTTCCCTTTGCTGAGTTAGCCAAGATGTGAGAATAAGAAAGAGATTTGCATGCAACAACCCGAAGTGAGTTGCCTTTCCCACTGATCTCCCTTCTTGCAAACAATCCCTGGTGAGCTGACAGCATAAAATGGGAATTTATGATTCCTCATCTGTTTTCTATTTCCATTTTTGCCCGGTTCTCATGGTAGCTTTTCCTCTTGAATTGCCCTCTGTGTTTTAGAGAGGCCTTTCTTATCCTCAGCCATAGCGTCACTGTGCAGACTGTTGTAAAGGGAATCACAATAAGGAGAAAGGACACACATTTTGGTTATATGGGAAACGATGCAAGAGCCTTCCATGGGGCATTTTGTTTGTGTTTGTGGTGTAGAGGAGAACAGCTGCAGGAGAAGATGACAAATTTTTATCGTACGCATATGGACAAAGTAATAATTATGATTCATCTGGAAATTAGAATCTGCAAGAAAGAGCAAAATAGGAAGGGAAAAGATTGTGTGGGGATTTATTTTATTTTTTGCAAGAGATGTCATGTAGATATTTATTCTTCTCTCTTCAATGTTTGCTGAGTTTCAGGTACATCTATCAATGAATTGCATATGACTCTTTAAAAAGCAATTTTAACAAAACGTTGTCTTTCTCTATTGGATAGATCTGTGGATGATTTGCATTTTATGGAAAAAAACAGTTGCAACAATAATGAGATATTTCCATTTTAAAATGTTGTTAATTTAGATGATGAATAAGTTCACAGTTTTCTGTAAAGAAATGTAAAAGCATACCTTATGCACAAAGTAATTATTGACAGAGTTGTGTCATATAGGTGGATAGGAAGGAAAAACCCACACATCCAACTTCTTCCAAAAACCTTTTTAAAAACCTTCTCTCTTTTTTTCTTTTCTTTTTTTTGGTAAATGGAGGTTTTTGCTGGCTTTGCTGACAGTGAGCAATTATCTTAGCATGAAGTTCTCATTAATTTTGCTAAATCCAAATATTTTTGCAAGAGGGCTTGTCCCAGAGCTTTAATTCACCCTTTCTAATAATAAGCAGCAATGTGTTTTTGCTGCATGTGAGCCACCTGAGGCTAGATAAAGCTTTGACACTGCCGCCCCTGCTACGAGGAAGTGGGGAACCGTGGGCTGATCTGGTGGTTTTTCTGATGAGTTCCTCCTTCGGCATACAGCTGAACCTGTTCCCGTGGAAAGATCTGGCGCATACATTATGCCAAATTTCATCTTACCCACTGAGCTGCTCTAAATAAGTCACTCTTTTGTATATTAAAAAAATGCCTATTGCACAATGTTGCACACCTACAACATAATGTCGCATTTTCTCATATATTTAGTGGTCTTTGGTGTTTAGCACTTGCTCAGTTACGCAAAACTGGATTTTTACATCAAGACGTTTCCATTGGCTAAGATGCCTTTATTACCTCCCCAACCCACAATTTCTGTAAGACAGGGCTAAAGAAGCCGTGTTCCTCCAAATGTTGCTGCCTTGCATCTCTCATTAGCCTTATTTATTTAATTTGTTAGTTTTATCAATAGTTACAGCTAACCGCAAATGTTCCGAGTTTAAACAGAGCACAATAGCTGTTGGTTTATTAATTTTTTTATTATTTTTATTTTTTATTTTATTATAAAATAATCTTTATTGAAAAATTTTAAAATTCAACATATAGAAAGAATAAAATATAGATAGCAGATATAACAAACATAACCACACGAAACAAAAAATAATGTCGACACAAGAATTACTTCAGATGGGAAAAAAATCTAACTTAAAAAAACCTGACATGACATAACGTAAAATATAACAGTTTTTTTAGCATAACATAACTTAATATATCTTAACATAACATAACAAGTACAATTTAAGAAAAGAGAAGGGGAAAAAAGGAGGGGAAAGAAAGAAGATAGAGAAAGAGGAGAAGAAGAAAAGAAAAGGGAAAAAAAGGAAAAAGAGCAAAAAGAAGAACATATATATTCCAACCACTGTAGCGTTACGCATTGCTAAAATCTACTATCTACTGTCCCCCCACCCTTTCCCCCCTCCACCATATCGTGACTTCCAACCGTTTATTAATTTTTAAATGAAGTCAGTTATGTCAATTCGGGTTGCGTTATGAAACTCCCGCTATCACTGACCATTGGCTATGCTGGCTGGGACCAATGGAGTCCATTAACCCCTGGAAGGCCACAGGGGTGAGGAACTTCAAGCTTGTTATGTTCTGGCTACCCACATTCCATTCATTTCAACGAGGCCAGCAACTCCTGCACAAAGGGCTGAACATGTTAGGCTCCCCGGTAAGGACACTGAAGTAAATGGGACAACTTTTGCAGGCAAACGAGCTCCACCAACACACCGGCCCTCTTCACCTTCATCCCACTGAAGGATTGATTCGCAGGCATTTTGTTTAATATTCTAACTCTCAATCTTGCAGAGAAAACATTTTTAAAAATAATTCTGGCTGGCTTCTTCATAACCTGATGCCAAAAGGATTAATGACTGGCAAATGTACCCTTGCCAAGAAAATATGCATTTACAGAATCTTTACAAAAATATCGTATTCATGTTGCAGTTATTTATTTCCGCTGGCAACCAGGAGAACATCTGCCAGACTCCAACTGAGGGCCAGAACATTTGCTTGTCCGTTGACATTAGTATAGTTTGAATTGTTTTTGTTTCTTTTTTTAGTATTCGTTTGTACATGATGCTTCCAGTATTGATCCTGGAGGAAAGGGGCAGATGCTAGGAAATGTCAAACTCTACCGAATCATTCTAAAAATTGAAATGTTGAGCCATTTCCCGAAATGTGATATGCAGGAAGTGAGCTGGCATAGGAGTGTATGTTGGGCTTTTGACTTAAAGTCAAGGATCAGCTTAGTCATACCCTTTGTCGTAGTTCTATCTCTGTTCCCTCTTACATAGGAACAATAGAAAGGCACATCATTGTGTAATCTAATTGATATCCCTATGGAGCAGCGGCTTATGAAGTAGGCACATTCTCAGCATGCCAGTTTGACTGCCTTGAATTAGTCTTAGAGATGTCAGAGTAGTATTTTGCTTTCTGATGCCCACTAAATATGGATAAGAATCTCTGCAACACACACATACACACAAACAAAATCTTAGTGTTTCCTGAACAATTCATGTGCAATTATTCATTTCTTACATGAACTATTTCCCCAATTGCAGTCTTTTTTTAAAAAAAATGCAATTATTAAATTATTCACCATTGTAGGGTTGGACCACCATGAGAACAACATGTCCCCCAAGCAAAGTCGCTATTGGACCTTGACATTTGGAAATGCTTTCCTCTAAATTGTTAGGAAACGTATTATGTGCCTGCATTCTTTAGCATTCTCCCATTAATGAGATTATAAAATGCTGCTATTCCAGCCCTTTGTGTGATATTGCAGGTTTTCCTCCCTTCCTCCCCTCACCCTGGTCTATTCCAAGTGGTGATACCAGTAGGGGGTCCTGATTAAAATTCACTGTAATGCATGCATGTTTGCCCCCTTAGCCAATCCATAAATTACAGTACGTACGGATGGGGTGGGGGGCAGGGTGCAACAAAATTCTCTTAATGGTTTTGCCAGCAATATTCCTAGTTCAGCATTCCGAATTGTTCATACCTGTCCAGAAGTGGTTCTATATACATCGCCTGTCTCTAGAGAGATACTGCTGATTCTATTGTTAAGTCATGAATGATTATCAAGGAGGAAGATTTTATTTTTAGTTAAGATATCGCTTAGGTTCTACCTTGTGCCATGTCAGAATAATACTTCATATTCATTCACAAGAGCATCTGGCCAAACAATAGATTGAGCATTTGAGTCAAACAATATGTTTGCATCAGTAGATAATATAATGCATTATCACACAAGGCAGAGAGGAGCAATTTATTAGCCTAATGTAAAATACCCTTCAGCTAAAGAAAAGAAAAGAAAAGAAAAGAGAAAAGGCATCTTCATTTGTAGATCTGGAAGTGGCAACACCATCATTCCTTGATAAAATGCAAAGGTTTGGGTTGTGACATGGTTCTTCACTTTACCACAGCTGTTCTCTCTTTATAAAAACCCCTTTTTAAAAATGTGTTGTCAGTCCTCCCTAAGAAAGGAAAAGGAAAAGAATGAGAAGTTCAAAGTCAATCCAAGCGCATCTCTAGTGATTCAAAAGGTGAGAACATTGTGAGCGGAAACGCGAAGGAAGGAGTGCCCCGGAATGCAAGTAGGAGTGACCTTTCTTCCACATTAAATTTGTGATTTGAATGAAAGGACTGCTCAGAATGCCTTAGCAAAGACTTGGGGAAGTGGGGAGAGCAAGAGGCTGTACTGGAGAAGACATCTTTACGTGTACCTCAGGCATTCCACACACACTCTTTTTAGCCCACAGGAAAAGATTGGCCAATATAAGCAAAAAGGGAATAATCACACTCCTCTGATCGCATAAGAATATTTATGGCTTCTTTCCAAAACATAAAATAAACCAAATGGAGATAGTGTGTGGGGGTGTGGTGTTTTTTTTGGGTGGGGGTGGGAGGCTGTTGTAACATCACACACTATAGTTTTTGCCTAAAGCAATTTTCATCTGAGGAATACAAGGTGTTTCTCGCTGGGGAAAAGGTGTGGTGGTTGAAATAAACATGTGTGCACTCTGTACATGCTCAGAGGAGCTACTCCCATCATATTACCAGGTAGGACCTTAGGCTGGGCAGCAGCCCTCCTTTCCTTCCCCTCCAAACTCTCCTCAATTCTGCTAGTTGCTCAAGACTCACCCGCCCCCCACGACTCCAATCTGCACTGCAGATCTTTAAAGCCCATGCCCCCACCTCTCACCTCTCTGCCTCCGGCTCCCAGTGGCACCCTGGCAAATGACATCATTGGACTTCACGGCCAATCTCTGAGTCAGCTGCCATGTTGCAAGAGGCAGAGAGGCAGGATCCATGCGGATTGGATCTGAAGCACCTACCTTGGAGAGTCCAGCCCACCATGCAGACATAAAATGAGCCTCAGGCTCCGTGTGGCCTCCACGATCTCTGGCTGCCGCCACTCTCACTCGCTGGCAGGGCAGTGCTGTGAGGCGGAACAAAGCCTTGAAATCAGGACGCCCCAGCAAAATTGGGGCGGTTGCGGAGTATGTGCCATGTGACCTCTCCTCCAAAGGAAGCCAAACTGGATAGCCCCTTGAACGTCTCACTTGTATGAGAAACTGGGGAATGCATAACAATACAAATATAATGCATGCTTCATTATTTGCTCAAACACACCAGTGCTCAAAGAATGGACATGGGGGGAGGTGCATCATCATCATCATCATCATCATCATCATCATCATCATCATCATGTTGATGATGTTCATCTGGCTGGGTTGCCCCAGTCACTCTGAGAGGCTTCCAATATATATACAGTGGACCCTCGGGTAACGTTACCTTCAGGTAACATAACTTTCGGGTTGTGAACACGGCAAACCTGGAAGTGTATACTTACAGGTTTCGTTGTGCATGCATGCGCAGAAGCACTCTACATGCTTCACACATGCGCAGAAGCGCTCTGCACGCTGTCCACATGCGCAGAAGCACTCCATCACGTTGTCTGCATGTGCAGAAGTGGTGCCTCTAGATGCGGACTTTTCGGGGTTACATACAGACCTCCTGAATGAATTAAGTTCATATCTGGAGGGTCCACTGTAAAAACATAACAAAACATTAAACATTCAAAAGCTTCCTTATATAGGGGTTATAGAGTTGCTCATCTCCTTGATATCTGATGGGTGGGCATTCCACAGGGTGTGCACCACTACCGATAATGCCTTCTGCAAGCCATGCTCCCAGCGGCCTCATGCGCATTCCTCCTGCCCAACTCAGGTGTCGACTGTATTTGTTCTGTAGAAAGGGTTTGCATGAGCTGTCTACTTTTGTTTGTAGAGGGTCCAACCTGTATTCCAGTTAAGACAGGTGGAATCCCCACGCAGACCTTCAACATGCTACACAGAGGACTTGTGAGGTATGCCCACAAGGACACGGGAATCTGCATGGATGCCCCTACTTCCCTCCACACTTTGAGCATTCGTGTGTTCAGGCTAATGCCTGAACATGTCTGTTCAGATGGACCATTGCTAAGTTCAGATGCATGGAGGAAGCAGATAATTCCAGCTCTGCTCCCTGTGTTGCTGGCACTGGTGGATTCCCAGTCCCTTTAAGTGCCTTCTGCAGGCTTGGTAGGGTGGCCTTGCACTCTGCCCACCAGACAATGGGCACCAGCTGTAGTATATGAACCACAGCCAAGGCTTCAGACAACTCTCTAGTCAGCCAAATATCTGATAATCAAGCTGGGCAGCTACATAGGTTGCCTCACTATTAAGGCTGGCGCCTGGTTAAGGACATTCTAGACAATTAATCACATGCATTTTAATCAATTAATTGGCTCGATCTGCATAGGAGTCGTTCTGAAGAAATGAAGAAAGGTGGACCGCCTTTGTATTTAGGCTGTTAACAAGCCATTACTGTTTTAAAAAAGAACAGCGACATTTGGCTAGTCTTCTGTGCCCTGGGTTTCAAGCAAACTAAATCGCTCAAATCTGCAGTGCCAAAAGTTCTCTCTCTCTCTCTCTCTCTCTCTCTCTCTCTCTCTCTCTCTCTCTCTCTCTCTCTCTCTCTCTCTCTCTGTGTGTGTGTGTCTCTCTGTCTCTCTGTCTCTCTCTCTCTCTGTGTGTGTGTGTGTGTGAAGATGGCACATCCTTCCACCCTCTACAGCTGCCAGTGCTACTGTGCTTCTTATCTGGGGCAATTCCTGGCCTCCCAACCTTTACTGCTGCTGCTGCTTCCCTTTCTAGACAGGGCAGATCTTGTCTGCCCACCTTCCACTGCAGGAACCAGACCAGATGCCTCTCTCTCTGGCTCACAGAACTCTCTCCCTCTCTTCTAAGGCCACACCCTGAACAGTCTCGCCTTCATGCCTGTTCCCCCCTGGCTGGGATGTTTCTTTAATAGCTCTTCCTCCCCTAGCTGGAGAATAGAGAGGGGTGTGTGTCAAAATTAGCCTGCAGTACCAAAGCAAAATTTACATTCATTGCTTTGCCCAGTTTTGCCTGTGATCCCACCCACCACTGCCATGTGGCCCCTGGAAGACTGCCCAGGAGAGAATGTGGCCCTCGAGCTCCCCCACCCCTGTTCTCCTGCGTCTGCTGGTGCCCCTTCCCAGCTGAGCAGCATTTCTAAGATCTCTGGGCTCTGGCGCATGGGACTGGACCTTAAGGCCTAGCTATCGTGATGTTAAAGATGCAATTAGCAATCTTGTCACAGGTTTAAAAGAAATAAAATGTGGGGTGGGTTGCAGTGGCATAGCATGGGGGGGCGCAGCAGGGGCTGTTGCCCCAGGCACAAAATTGTTAGGGGGAGCAAAATTTCAACACCTGGTGCTGCCTCAATACAGCTGTGCGCTTCCGTTGCTGGGCTTTATTGAAAATGACTTCTCCGTGTGAACCAGGAAGTGACCTCTCCAGAGCATGGAACTACTCTTCTTTTCTTATCTCTTATGGCTGCGATCTCCTGGGTGATATAGACGCTGCTAGGCAGTTGAATGCACATGAGTATTCAATCCATTTCCCACCCACCCACCCCCTCTGTGTGGCCCTGGCCACTGGCAACCCACGCTATGCCACTGGGTGGTGGTGTTATTGGTCTGTGGGGAGATTACCTTCTCATCGGTAATCCTGGTAAAAATCAGCCCCATATGGTGATTGGCATTAAGGAAAAAACTTCCATTTGTAGCCTAATTGTGGTGCAATTGACCTGTCTTCCCTGCATGGTGGCAATACTGGCCCCTGTCGAAGTCTCCAATTTAAGTTTTAAAAACCTCCCATGCGACTGCTAATCACATCATTGACTTGACTTCTAGTTATGCCTTGACTTTCCAGGTAATGAATCCTCAGCGCAATCCTGAGCTAGCCTGACCCCTTGGCTATTTCATAAAGATGTCTAATCCTGTGAACTGGATGAGAATGCTATTGTGCCTCCGAATTGGGGATTGCTGATCCAGTGGAAAGTACGAACGAACAAACCTCTGTAACTGCTCTTGCAAAAGCCAGAAAAGAAGAAAGGAAGGTTGGGTATTGTTGTTCTTTTTTTAAAAAAAAAGTTAGAAGACCTTTAAAATAAGTGTCACGCTAAAACGATGAGAGTTTGGGGATCCTTTGTAGCCCTGAACAATTTCATCTGAGTGATGTTGGGGAAAACAGGACTCTTTTCTCATTCATCCTCTGCGGCGCCAGCCCTGTGTTCGAGGCAGCAGGGCAGAGATTTCAATGTCAGATGGCCTCAAAAGCAAGTAGCTTTCTTTTCTTTTTTTTAAGGTGTCTGGAAAGCTTCAGAACATCTGAAAGAATGAAAAAGAAAGACAAAAAAAGAAGAAGCGAAGGTGCTTGAATTAAAGCTGCCTTCGGGCACTCACAAGTTCTGGGTTGGTGGGTTTTACAAGACTACTTACTATGCTATTCAATTAAAAAAAAAGAGCAGTTACCATAGCAACACCCACATCTAATGGCTCTTATGCTACCTCCGAGATACAAAGCACCTTCTTACAGCGATGCATTGACCAATACAACACCGTTGTGAAAAGTTTTATGCGCCTAGCAATGTTTTAAAGGCGAAAGATACATGCTCCAACAGCTAGACATACTTATGTCCCCAGGTTGCAATATGCATTTACAACAAATTGTTTTCATTTCTTTGTTATCTATTTATTTGCTTGCCATTTTCTTTTAAAATGAGCGAGTGCAACTGTTTCTTTAAAACGGGAAAAGGTTCACTTTGGGGAGATTGACGGAAAAACCCTGGCCAGGGTTCCTCAGAGGTAATTCCCACTGTGTTCAATGTAGGGGCTACAATGCACCCTAGGTGCCAACTGGGGGGGGGCAGGGCTCCCCCAAACACACAGCAGCTGTGCCCACATGCTGCAAGACATGCTCACCTTAATCGCACAACCTGTGTGGCATGCCCGTGGCATCACACAGCACAAGCACGTCGCATGGCGTGTGCGCATGATATCAGCACGTTGCGTATGTGCTGACATCACCTGTGCACGTTGCATGGCACTGGCCCCCTCAATTGTGGGGGCAAGGCAGCATGCTAGCAATGTAGTAGCCGCATTGGCTGTTCTCTCCCTCTACAGTCAGAGGCAGTGATGTGTCTGAATAGCAGTTGCAGGAGGGGAGACTGCTCTTGTGCTCAGGCCCTGCTTGAGCGTTTCCCATAGGCAACCGGTTAGCCACTGTGAGAACAGGATCTTGGGCTAAGATGGACCATTGGCCTGATCAGCAGACTCTTCTTGTGTGGCTTCCTCCCTAATGCAGCAGATGAAGGGAAGCAGTGATGCTCTCCCCGCCCCCTGCCTGATGCTCACCACATGATTGGCTGTTAATCCTGTGGCTGCTACCAGCACCACCAGTCACCAGCTCACTCACACACCTAGCAAGGTGAGTCTCTGCTACCCAGCAGCGGAGCACATGCCCGCACTGCCCACGGCAGGCGTGTTCCCGAGGAGGTTGTGGTGCGGTGAGTGCCTTCCCAGGGGGCAGAGCAAGCCGCCCATGGGGGCGGAGGGAGCTGCCCATGGCAGACATTTGGCACGCTGCCCGCCTGCGACTTCCAAGCCTCCCCCAAATTGTCAAAACAAAGGGGGAAGGGGTGAATGCCGCCAGAAAAGTGGCGCCATCCCCCCCCCTTACCCCAATGGCTCAGGGTAGGCTTGGGAGTTGCAGGTGGGCAGTGCACCGAATGTCACTCCCCTCAGTCAGGGCACCCGGGGTGGCTCGCCCTCAACGCACCCCTTCCTACACCTCTGCTGCTACCCACTCCAGCTACTCCTCACCTCCCTCTGAGGAAAGAATAAGAGGGTCCTTCTTCAGAATGACTCATTGCACAGGCTCCTGCTAGCACAACTGTTTAGTTAAATCTGGCCCATAGGAAAGGAGCCTCTTAGTCCTTTCCCTGAACTGGACCGTTTGTGTACAGTTCTATCAAAAACATTGATAATGCTCAAAACATTTGAACCTGAAAAGCCCAAACAGAAATACAAAGGGGTTGAATGGCATACTTAAAATTCAAGCGCTTGCTAAAATTATCATTTGCATTAATGTATTCTGAAATATGAATTATTAAGTGATTTGCATTGGCACAACAAAAGCCAGTTTAGAGAACCGGGTTTACCCTGAAGCATTTGCCACCCTTTCTTCCCCCTCTATTGTAAACACTGCTAAATATGTAAAGAGATTTTTCCCCTAATTGCAAAAATATGTACACAATACCTGCACAGAGAATGCTTTTTAAAAATACTTCTCAAACGATCACATTTGCTTCTATTCAAATCTTTTCATGGTCTACACTTCCAACACTTTTGTATTTTGTATCCTTTCAACAACAACAAAACCCAACCACTTCCATTTTGCCCTTTATCTCAGGAATTCCATTTTATCGCTCAGTTTTTTAAAAAATATGCATTGTTTAGAGGTCAAGGAAATGACCTGCTAGATGGAAGAAATAATATTCTCCCTCTCATTCTTTCTGTCTCTTTCTCTCCCTACTTTTCTTTTTCTGAGAAAGGGAGAGCAGAAAAGAGAGAGAGAGTTGGCAGTGGTCTACTCTTCAAAAGTTTACCTTCCCCAGTGTGTTACCTGGGCAGAAGGTTGATGAGGATCTCAGAGTGATTTTCAGCAGGTGCTCAAAAGTTTTTGATTCCCATTGCTTTAACAATATCAGAAACAAAACAACTTCCCCCACACAAATTAGGCTGCTGAACTGAAGAAAGCTAACTAGGAATGGTTTTCTGTGCGATAGGTCTGGGAGTTCATCTCAGTTCTGACACTGAAAACATAACTGTAGGTTCAGCATATACTCAGATGCACCCATTTCCTTCATCTTAATGTTTGCATCTGGCTCTCTTTGGTCTTTGTTGGGAACTGCCAGTCTCAAGAGACAATGGAGTGCACCTCCATGGGTGAAGTCAAACCGCTGGGTTAGCAGTAGCTAAATGAACTTCCTGGGGTCCTGGGCTTCCCAGACTACAAGACACACCCCTCTCTTGGACTCACTGTTGTGGTCCAAAGGAAAGTGGAGCAATACATCATCAGCTTGGCTGCAGAAGTTGCTGGAAGGAGGCCTACAAAAGGCCACCCAACCATCTTAGGGACTCTGCTATGGATTTGTGTAAGGTATACATCTTAACCTTTTCTTTTCCTGAAGATATACTACAAGGCAGTGGAGGTTTAGGATCAGATTTTTCCTTCTCCTACATATAGGTTGCCATCTGCCCCTCACTTCCCTCTACAGCAGTGATGGTCAAACTTGACCCTCCAGCTGTTTTGGGACTAACAATTCCCACCATCCCTGACTACTTGTCCGAATCAAAATGGGATAAGGTGCCTATGGTTTGTGCAACTTGTTTAAGCAGTTAAGATTCAGAAGAAAAACGCATGCATTGTACAACTTCTCTGTACTTCCAGGTTCAAGCATGCTGAAGGATGAATGGTGAGTTACTTTCCATTTTGGCAGCATATCTAGAAGCTGTATGCATGACTCGTGTGTCTTCTATGAGGGCATATTCTGATGATGGGGAATGCTACCTGTCGTTGCTTCCTATGTTTCCCCCCACCTTGGGTCATCAAACTCCACGGCGTTTCTCCAGAGAACAGGGAACTATCTGGCCGACACAGGTAATGTAGAATACTATGAAGATACAATGATAGACAGATAAATAACCACTGTCTGCAGAAAATGTGAAGCAGCTTTTGGAAGCAAGGAAAGAAAAAGGATGTCTATAGCTGTGTGATATTGAATAGGAACAGGTATTCACTAGCATTAAGACTCTTGTTCTCCATGGTAGCACCCTGTCTCTAGATCTCCTTCCCTGTAGAGGTACAATTACTGGCAAGGTTCAAGTTCCCCTTGGGACCATCTGCTAACTCATTTGACTGTTGCAGCTTTCATTGATTTAGTTTAGGTAGTTGTAGTAACCCTTACGTATGGAGATTTCTGTTTACTTTATGAGTGTAGAAACGGGTGTTTTAAATCTTTTTTTGCTCTCGTGGGTTTATTATTATTACTTTATTCAAAAGCATTTCTAAACTGTTTAATATTTCAAAAATCTCAAAGCAGTGTGCACTATGTGCAATATAAAAAACAGTATCCATTAAGACAAGAATAGAACCTAAAACCAATATAACGACTCTATAAAAACATATAAGAGCAAATAAATTGGGGGTTCGGGGGAGCCATACACATAAAACAGACTCCAATCTTATGGGTCAGGGAGTGCCTGGGCAAAAAGGTAAATCTTTACCTCTAAAGCAACTGATAGTTGCTACTTGACATATGGCAGAGGTGAAGGCATTCCATTACTACTTTCCCCCCCACAGTATTTACATTATTACAGCCCACTATTCATTGCAGGGATGTGGGTGGCACTATGGTCTAAACCGAGCCTCTTGAGCTTGAGTCAGCATAAGGTCAGCAGTTCAAATCCACCCGACAGGGTGAGTTCCTTTCACCTTGTCCCAGCTCCTGCCATCCTAACAGTTTGAAAGCATACCAGTGCAAGTAGATAAATAGGTACTGCTGTGGCAGGAAGGTAAACAGTGTTTCTGTGTGCTCTGGGTTCCATAATGGTGTTCGTGTTCCATTGTGCCAGAAGCGGTTTAGTCACGCATGTGTAGATGGGACAGACCAGTCTTCATTGCAGGGATGTGCAAAATGGATACAGATCAAATTTAGACTGTTCTAAATTTGCAGTGGCCCATGTAATTGGGCTTAAATCATGCCTGTCTCCAGAAGCATAGGAAACCCTTGGATCTTCTGCCAATTGTTTCTCATCATTTACTCATACTCACTCACTCAATCAAGGAAGATAAGAGAATGTGTCACATCAATGTCCTACCAAATACTCTTCACAAGAAGTTGAGAGTCGTTGATGATGCCACACCCCAAAATTCTGGGTGACCTCTCCCAAAGATTTTGGGTGGATGCTAAACAGGATGGGCAACAGCCTTGAACCCTGCAGGACACTATATTGTTCAAAGACCAAGGAGAAGAACAGTTGTCCTCTTGTGCTGGGGTAGCCAATGTAAGGCCTTTAAGATGTCGTTGTGAGCATAGCCAATAGCTAGGAATGATGGGATTTGTGGTCCAACCACATCTGTAGTGCACCAAGTGGCTTAGCCCTGCCCTAGAACATCCTTATGTTTGTATTGTTAATTGTCTTGATATTGTTTTAATTAAAGGTAGTAGAGGAATGACAATAACAATAAAAAGTCATATGGACTGTACATGCTTCATTTTATGGTAAAAGTGTGAGAATGCATATTGGTATAATTTCTGTGCAATGTCTCAGGGCCTTCACGCATAAAGACGCAGGTTCTAAACTGTAAGGTTGACAGCATCCTATCATTACTAGTGCATCGACACATCATTGTGAAGCAGTTCCGGTGCTGAAAAGCACGAATTATTACATCAGGGTCCACATAACCCCACAATGTCTTTGAAGAAAAATCGCCCTCTCTTCACAAAACAGGTAGGGAACAAAACAAAACACTGAAAGATTGTTTGCAGGACAATGTGAGGGGAAACAGCCTTTGATTTCAGTATTACAATTATCCATTCAAAAAATCATGTGTGCCTAGAGTAATTAGGGCCTGTTCTCACAGCTCTTGCCAGCAGGGATGCCACATGCTGTGATGGTTGTGTGAAAGCCAACTCTGGATTAGCTGTTTGTGCACTCCATAGAAGTGCTCAAATGCTCTTCTTGCAGCTGTGTCCAAGCCGATGTGCCAAAGAGGATCATGAAAGGGGGCCCTTCGGACTCAGTGTCTTAAAAATTTGCTATTTTCATTTTGCTACGTGAACTGATCCTCAGACTCTTAATTGACGTTTTCTGCTGAATTCGACAGCACAGAAAAGGCTGGAAAAATCAACTCAGAACTAATGGATCTCAGCTTGACTACAGAACACCAGGAGATTGAAACAGCACAGATTGCACAAAAGGATTTCATTTCCTGTGTTGTGCCTTTTGGGGTCATAAACTACCTTTTACAGGGAGTCCTCACAACCAGGTGCCAAACTGAACCATTATCTGCTAAATAGCTTGGGTGTGTATGTGTTAAACCAAAACCAAAACCCAAGCACTGGGAAATTTGAATTGACTAGTCTGTTCAAAACTATTTTGACTTCCACTCATGATCTCTCAGACTTTTCACCTGAGCAACATCCTCCAAATTTCCAAATGTCACAAGGTGAAGTTCGGTGACATTCTAGAGCAAAGGACTAGCTTTTGATGCAGTGCAGAAACTTTTGCAAACCGGACAAATGGTTGTTGGCACCACACTCACACTACAACCCATTATATTGGCTGGGTCATTCCATATCAAGTAATCCAACTTTTCAACATCATGTCATCCAATTTTCTTAATATTTTGTACACTTGTTGAATGATCAAAACTAAGTTTAAATCTGAAATTTTAATTTTTTTTAATCTCATCCCGTTTGTGAGTTATGAGGGTTTGAAATTTCAAAAATTTGTCAATTTTGGCCTTGACAGACTACACAAAAACCTTGAAAGCTCAGCCCAGAACTAAGATACATCAAAACTAAAAACACTACTCCCTTCAGAACTTCATGGGGTTTAATATGATATGTCATATGGTGGATTTACTTTAGATTTTAAATTTAAGTTACAAAATTGATTTTTAAAAAAGTGATTTAAAAAAAATATGATGCAATATTTCCAAAAGAATTGCATTGCTTATTTAATATTTCTAAGAGCTACCTGTAAAATTTCATCTTGGGATCTCAATGGGATCATATTTTTACAAAATATTTTGTGGGTTCTATTTAGGATAAGTGGGTCTTCTTGGAGTAAAATGTAACAGAATGAACAAGACTTCAAACTGTAATATCAGTTACTTCAGGCATTTCTTTAGAAAGTTATTCAATTAAAAGGTGTCTGAGAAGCTCTAGAGAAGTGGACACGGAGCAATGGATTCAAGCTATAAGAAAGAAGATTCCACCTAAACATTAGGAAGAACTTCCTGATAGTAAGAGCTGTTTGACAGTGGAATTAGCTGCCAAGGAGTGTGGTGGAGTCTCCTTCTTTGGAGGTCTTTAAGCGGAGGCTTGACAGCCATCTGTCAGGAATGCTTTGACGGTGTTTCCTGCTTGGCAGGGGGTTGGACTGGATGGCCCTTGCGGTCTCTTCCAACTCTATGATTCTATGAAAAGCTGGTCAGGCTTTTATTTTAAACATGTGTTCCAAAGCCAAGTGATAGCTTGCTATTGCATGATAGAATTAGGCAAGATTAAATGGATATGAAACAACCCTTTAGTTCTTCGAGGGTTGGTGCCAAAGACCACTTTCGACAGAGATGACTTACAATGGATTTCAGAAAATAAAAATTCTAAGGATGACAATGATTGCTCAATGAAACAAGCCGCCAAGAGAGACTGGCAAGTATCTGGAGCTGTCCAGTGGACTCCCCTTCACAACACAGAGGGCCAGTTCAACTTCAGATATGAATGTTCATGATCTGGTGACGAAAGCAACGCAAGTGTTAATTCACGTTTGAATGAGTTGTTGCTGATTAAACACCACACAGAGAACTTCTATATCATCTCAGTGTGCATCAGCGGAATGCATATCAACATTTATCAGGAAGTCACCCTGCATTGCACAATGAACTGAGGAAAAACCAGGGTAAGTATATTAGCTGTTCAGAGAACCAGTCACCTAGGGACCCTGCAGTTGGGTGAGGGTGTATCAGGTGCCCATGTGTTGAATCTTGGATCTGAGCCCACTTTTGGCAAAGAGGCAACCAGCTGCTACCCGTTTTTGTTGCACAAGGGCAATTGATGCCACTCAGCTGGGACATTAACATGGTGAGCAGAAGGAGGGAATGTGATCCCTCTCTTCCTCTTGTGCGCTGTTTTATGCAGACTCTCTGGATTATGGAAGGAGGCACAAATGTGAAACAGGCAAACGGGAAGTAGTGTTGGTAATGGGAAGGAGTGTTCTTGGCAAGCAGGTCAAAGGCAGATTGCTCTGCCAAGCATATACAACGCCATAGCTAAAGCCAGTTCATAGGATCAGGCTTCCAAATTAGCAGATCATGCCGACATAGAGATTTGGATTACTCTTAAGTCCCTGCCAGTCATCTCATGCAATTGTCTCAATGTGGATTGTTTTCATTATATCACACAAAAATGTTCCTGTTCTCATTTTGTTTATTTACACCATTTCTATACCACTTAATATTTTTAAAAATCTCTAAGCTGGCCTACATTTTCAAAAAATAATAATTGCTTGCACCCCACCAATTTGTTTTATTGATAAGAAAACATTGGAAAACAAAAAGAAACAACTCCTAGGAGTGCTTGATTTACAACATAGAACACAACTGCTTTGTAATATCTCGGGACATCCAGAAAGCATGAAACAATGCAGCTACATAAGAACATGAATCATTCCCAAAATATGATTACAAACTGAATGAGAGGTGTGAGTTTGCTTTTGCTGGGTAATCTCATTTATGCCAGGTCTAATTTGAGACAAACAAACTCTCATTTCCACATCAACACAAAGACGCCTTTCTCTTTTCTGATCTTTCATATTTGTCAGAGTTGAAAATCCATGTTCATAACCATATGTCGTGGAAAGCTGTAGAAGAATAGCCAATACTCTTAAAGAGAGTCAGTGTTTCTGGTTGTATACCCATACTGTGAAATGTTTAAATGTTTCTTGGATTGTCCTTGAATCTTCCTGCCACTCTTGCCATCCTCTCTTGCCACACCAGTGTGGCACACCACACCCTTTGAGAACCATTACATCAAGCAGTCAGATGCACTCCCCACAACCAGGACATTTGCTTTGGTGAGTTTCTTAGGGGTCCCAAGGATTGGGGGGGGGGGACATTCCTCCACCAATGCTTCTTTCTGCATTCTCTGCCCGCTTTTTCTCCAGCTATTTTTATTGCACCACATCCCCTGATCTGCCATACTGCAGCATGCAAATATCACAGCATGTGAAATAACCTATGTGCCAAGCATCAAACAGAGTTTGCCAGAACTCCTTCAGCTAGCAATTCTGGAGAATTGCTTTTATGAGTAACCATGAAAATTGCTGTAGACAAAAATCATCTGAATCTGTTATTTGTTCTTCGCTCTCCATCCGGCATGTGAAATTTCACACTGATTTCCTGCTGGTTGCGGTCAACACAGGTAGCACAGTTACATTACACACACACACAAACAAACAAACACACGCGCATGGAGTTAAAGATGTTCTCTTACCCCACAGTAGTGGGGAAAATATTAAGTGGCTTGTACACTTGTAGCCAGCCAACACATATGTGAGTCTTCAGCTAAGAGTCACCATGGTGCCAATTAACACTTATATAAGGGGGAACTAGCAATAAGACAACAAACTAGAATTTAGAGTCAAAGGTTAATGTGGTTTATTACAAAAATAGTAAGATTACTTACACAAGCAGTCCTCAGATTGGGCCAGCAATTTGGTTAAATCTAAGGGAAGGTAGAAAAGAGAGGATACTAATATCTGATTGCCGATATATAAGTGAGCTTGTTCTGCCACGCAGAAACCATAACCAAGCCCTACACATCTGGGTGTCAGGGCTGGAGTCAGATGCAGGTCAGCAAGCAAGAAGCAGAGTTTGTCAGAGAAGTTAACTCTTTATTCAAAGAAATGGCTTACAATTCAGCAACGCTTCTCAGTAAGTCTTGCCTCTATAGAGCAGAAGCCAGTACTGATGGTCCTTGCCTTCAACCTTCTCTGCCCAAGCAGTCTCAAACTTCGTATGGCAATTTCTAATCTCTGTTCTGCTCTACACATCACTGTGTGTCCTTGGAGACAAGTGGGGAGGGGAGCATGTCATGATAGGAGAGGCAGATTCCCTGCAGCCTCTTTTGCAGCCTCTTGCCCCTCCTCCTCCTCTGCTTCAGCCTCTGAGTTGGAACTGCTCCCTGTCACAGGCTCTCCCTGTTCACTAAATCCCGTTGCCCATTCAGCACCCATCCCTTCCTCCCACTCTTTCCCCTCTGACTACTCCTCAGTGCTCCGCCACCAACCCCCTGGCTCTGAGCCTTCTTCTTCTGGGGGTTCCCCAGCTGTTGCCTCTCACCACTCCTCTTTATCCGGCCAGTCCCTGACATCAGACAAGTGCTTTCTTCCCTACCCAATTTTCTTAAATGACATCATAGTTCTTTAACCAGCCTGTCAGTCACATTTTCTAGTCTGTAAGAAACAAGGGCTAAAAGAACTAGAATCTCATTTCAAAAAATGAGGCAGGGAGGAGGGGATTGAACCCCCTCCCTGCCCACTGTGGTCCCAGTCTGGGCTAGGGCCCACATAGCCTGCTTTCTCTACATCCCCAGAAAGAAGATACTTGGTAATAAACATGGTGTGGGTTGTTGTTTTTGGTAAAGTGTCCTTAATGTAATGTGTAGTTTGACCCTAAGCAACAGCCTTGGTGTCAGAGAACTAGCCTGAAAAGACCAGGGCAAGGCTGAAAGCGGACAAAGCTGTTATTTGTGGGTGCACACAACAAATCAATCAATCAATCAATCAATCAATCACTGGACTGAACAAAATTAAATTGCCAGGGTGGTCAATTGGATGGGGTGAATATAATTATGGATGAAAGGTAAGCACCTTTAATTTGTCAGTTTTGGCAGTCTTACACCGGTAATTGCAAGGTTTTTTCTATTTTTAGAAAACCCTCTTTCCAGTTTTTGCTCAAGGTGTCAGTCATAACTCTCTGCCCTTTTTGATCACCACTCAGTTTGCAGCCTACTTTGCATTCATCAACTCCAGCTGTTTTCTTTTAGATACATGAAATTTGTGTATGTTTTAAGAATCTCTGTCCACTGCCAAGGATAGTTCTCTAGATGAGCAAGAATTGTTGTTGTTTCTTCAAAACAGATGAGACCAATGATACTGAAAACAAGGAAGCTTTGAAGATCTTTCAAGGCGTTAATGTTTGGATTTTCTTAGTTCTTTGCTAAGGGATTGGCAAGCTCACAACAGAACTCTTCCACTATTTTGAGATGTCATTGTGAGCATTTAAGTGCTTGCTCAGATGACCCTGCTGAGTTCATCATTCAGGTTCATCAGCAAAGCTGAAGCTGAAAAACTTCCTCTTCTGCCCCCAAAAATCCCTTCCTAAGAAGCACATTTCCTCCTTTCTTATTCACAGGCATTCCTTACTTTCCCTTGCTGGGAAATCATGTTCAGTGAAGTTATATTAGACTTGTCCTCTGCCTTGTTTCCTTTAACATTCTAAGGATGCTACCAGACTGGGGTTTTCCTGGTTGTCAGGAATGCTGAGACATGAAAATAAACAATTTCTAAGTATTTACCCATTTTGGTGCTTTTCAGCACTGTTAGTATGAACATTCACTTATGGCCCTAAAGTATCCTTCCCAGCGATGCCATCCTGTAGTCAAATCTGATTAGTTGTGTCAAGACCTCTACATTTATTTACTGAAGTATTGAGATGCTTTCCTATTGTCATGCTGTCCTATTGTCATGTCCTATTGTGATGTTGTTCTGTTAGCTGTGTGACCCCTAGTTGGGTAGGAGATCTTGCTGTCACTAGTTGGGGGAAGGAGGAACTAACCCTAACCTTATTTGTGTGCTACTCACATGTAAGGCATATGAGGAGCAGGCCCATGCCTTTTAGGGCCTCCCCCTATTGAGTCTTTTTATTGTGCTCATTCCTTTATAAGTGCTGCACACTTATAAATAGAGCTTGTATCTGCTTGAGCCAAAATTGCAGCCCTGCTCCTAGCTATATACACTTATGCCATACATGTGAGTAATGCATAAATTGGGCTACTGGATTGGGCTACTGAATATTTACCCAACTTACCATAACCAATATGGGTTTCAGAACTTGATGATATTTGCATGCAGGACAACCCCGCTGGCATGTCTTCTACCACTCTGGGCGATACAGCCTGCAAACATGTATACTTTGCATGGGGGAAGATCCAGTTGAACTTGGGACTGAGGCTGCATACTGAGGCAGTGTGGTGTAGCGGTCAGAGTGTCGGACTAGGACTTGGGAGACCAGGGTTTAAATCACCACTCAGCCGTGAAGCTCACCGTGTGAACCCTGGGTTAGTCACTGCCTCTTAGCCTAACCTATCTCACAGGGTTGTTGTGGAGATTCATTGAGGAGAACTATGCATGTACAACTTGGAGTTGCATGGGCAACTTGGCGAAAAGGGTGGGATATGAATGCAATAAATAAATAATAAATAATGTACCTCCCTCCCTCTAAGAATTCTGGGTGCTGTGGTTTGTTGAGGGTTGCTGGGAATGGTAACTCTGTAAGGGCTCTGGAATTCATTGAAAGGACTCTGGATGTGCTTTAAAGATATCGTGTGTATCCAAGTTGAGACTGCATGCCTTAAGCTGAATTGAGGATGAGCTTGCCCATGAAATGGAGTTGATTCAACACAATCCACTCCCTGCGCTTTGTTTTCTCGTGTCTTGCTACTGCAACAATAAGAAATGAGATGATGGGGGGGAAAGGAGGACTTGATTTCTAGGCATCGCACTGACCTTGCAATAAATAAATAAACAGCCCACCCTTCTGACAAAGTGATTCGCTTTATCACAAGGACACTTGGGCTGTCACCCATTATCCCAGTCAAATGGAAGAGCTCTGCTCAGTTATCTATGCTCCTCCTGAAGGTGATACATAATGTATGTTCCATATGAAAATGCTTTAAAAAACAACAACAACCCTCTTCAAGTCCTTTGTATTTATAAATTCTAGGCCTGTTAAGTCTCCGGATGGCTCCTTCTCCAGCTCCTAGGGGATTCTTTTGGGTGCGTTGGGGTGAGAGTGGGAGTTCAAAAGTCTTTATACCTTAGTAATAGACCCTAGCTTGGGTGTCAAGCTATAATCACATACAAATAGATGCAAGCTACTAAGTACAACAATTGCTATACATTTTACTGGACGTTACATGGACACAGCGCTTAAGTCCTCCACAGCATTACAAATATGGCGAGTTAAATCCATGAGCAAGTCAGCATCCCCGTCACCATTTTGGTCACCTTTCTGCTTATGAAAGTACAGCCTTCCCACTGCCCTTCCATTTGTCACATGTTTCCTTCATTGTATCTGTAACAAGTGAGTAGGGCTTCAGTGGAATGCAGAGTGGCATTTATTCATTTAGTGAAGTTTGTATACTGTCAGAGACCTGGCTGAGAAGTACTGCTCTGATGAGGAAAGGTGGGAGACTTCACCTCCCCCTGCTCCTTGACCAGTATCCTGAAGCTGCCCAGGAGCAGTGGAGCAGTATAGATTTGGAACAGTGGTTTGCAGAGGGACATAGTTCTGAAGTCAAAAGTTGGGAAGAACTGGGGGGTGAACAGCAAATTGAAGAAGAACAGACTCTCTCTCTCGCTGGAAAGTATTCAGCCGATCAGACCAAGGGCACGTAGAGCAGATAAGGTGGTGACACAAAGCGCAGGGTGGTTGCAATATCAGGTTGCAGGAAGTGACTAGAGGGGAAGTGGGTGGAATCCTTAATTGGGAACACCTTTATTCCGAGAATAGATGCTTTGCTCTTTTGCTGTGATCATTAAAGACTCTTTAAATCGTAAGGGACTCTTTTCACTTTGTCCTGCTTATCTATGGCCAAAGCGGGGGGCGAGCCCCCGAAGCCTGACATATATTGACTTTCGGCCCTGAAAGATTCCTCCCTCCCAGGGCCGTCTTAAGCGCCCCTGGCACCGTGGTGCACCGGATCTCTCCGGCGCCCTCCCGCCCCATTTCCTAGCGTGGTGGGCGGGCTGGCGGGCAGGCACAGCATGATCTCTCCGGCGCCCTCCCGCCCCGTTTCCCAGTGTGGTGGGTGGGTGGGCGCAGCGCGCAGCTGCGCAGCAGACCGGTGGACCAGCCGGCCAGCGGTCGGGCGCAGCTTGCGGCGCCCTCCTGGCAGGCCAGCACCGTGGTGCCCTGTGCCACCCAGCCTGCACGTAGGGCCGGCCCTGCTCCCTCCACTGCCAAAGTAAAGTAAAGTAAAACCAATTTGCAATATGCAATGAAGTCATGACAATAATAACGGTAACTACCAAGAGCTTTTTTAAAAAATACCACCCATTAATACTGTCCATAGTAGTGGGCAGAAAACTATGCTTAAAACAAAACAAAACCATAGCATCATAGAGTACCCAGCCAGATGGGCAGGGTATAAATAAAAAAGTTGTTGTTGTTGTTGTTGTTATCAGTTGGAAAGGACCCCCAGGAATCATCTAGTCTGACCCCATCCAATGCAGTAATCATAGATAAAGACTCCCTGACAGATGGCCATCTATCCTCTGCTTTAAAATCTCTCCAACGAAGGAGAGTCCACCACCATCTGAGGCAGTCCATTCCACTGTCAAACAGCTTTTTGCTGTCATCCAAAGGCACAGAGAAGCAGAAAGTTCATGGCCATTTCTCTAAAGGCCAAAAGAGAGAGGTCAAATGGTTCTTCTGAGTGACAGCGTTGTGTAATGTTGGTGCTACTACTGAGTAACCCTTGTACCACATTCCAGCCAACTGAACCTCAGAAGACAAAAGGACACAAATCAAGAAGTCAGGTGATGAATGTGAAAAGGATGCGAGATCATGTAGAAAAAGACAGTTGTTCAAATAAATAGTCTGGTCACAGACCATTCCAGGCTACAGTGATCATAATCAGCACTTTGAATTGTGCATGAAAATAAATTGGTAATCAGCACAGGTCAAATAAGACTGGAGCAACATGCTCCAGCAGCAACCTGGCCACTGAAATTTGCACCCGCCAAAGTTTCGAATCGCTTCTGAAGAGCAGCGCATCTGCCCTTGTATTTACTCCTTCCTATGAAGGGAAAAGATTCAGAGGCGAACCAGGTCCAGTTTCCCTAGAGTGGGAGCCAGAACAGACACATAACCATCCCACAATCCAAAGCCTTTCATAATCACAAAGCATCCAGACTATTACTTCTAATTCCCAGCTCTATTGTTACGTGCTTTTTTGGCCCTTTATGTGGACTGGCCGCTCCAGACATCTTTCCTGTGCTGTTATAGGGAATGAAAGAATGGGCATTCATTAATGTCCCTCAAAGTTTCAGGAGTGTGTGTGTGTGTGTGTGTGTGTGTGTGTATCTTCAAACCGCAGATGATTTCAGCTTTTGGGATCACATTTGTCATTTAGATTTATAGGTGAATGCAAGGCCTAAATAGCAGATGTTTTCCCCTTATTTATCTCCCTGGCAAAGATGTGAGATTCCTTGTTCAAGGGGCCATGCTGAAGCACTAGCACTCCAGGTCTGTCTTTTACTTATGAGCTTGTAAAGCAGGAGCCTAGATACCAGTAAAAGAAAAGTAACCTTTTTACCCTTCTAGGCATGTCATTAACTATTCACATTGGTAGGTGTTGTTTATAGGCAAATGAATGTTACCTTAACACAGCAAGATTTGAGTTTTCCTAAACGTCAAACTACAACTGAATCCAGGCTCATGTACACATATTTCAGTCTAATCAAATTTTAATTCTCTCTTTTTTTTTTACAGTGTTCTTCCTGAAAGGGGAACTGAAGTGTGGAAGGAGCAATTTATTATTATTATTTGTTAGATAGATGATAATAACAAGTAAGTAAAAAGGCATTACAATATTAATACATTCACACAAAACCACATAAATATCACACAGACATGGAGAAACACACACAAATACACGAAGCAACCCTCTCCCTAAATAGCAGCAGAAAACTTAGGCAGCACACAAAAATGTTACCATCTCAGTCCAATAAAAGTCTGGGAAAAGGTAAGATTTTACCTGGCATCAAAAATATGTCAGAGAAGGTGCCAGGTTGCAGTGAGCTCAGGCATTTACCTAGTCAAGCAAAGGTCACAAACTCTCTTTAAACCAGAAAAGCCCTCTTCAGACCTTCACGCTGAGCACCCAAAGGTCTGAAGAGCAATCTGTATGTTGGGGAAATGTATTTTGCCCATTTCCCCCCATTTTGCCCATTTGCCCCCATTTACTCTTTGCACATTGTGTGTTCATACAAAAGCTGGGGAATTCTTTCAAATAAGGAATACATTTCCTTTTTCCTGAACTGGAAGCCATAGTGACTGGCATGGTAGGGCCTTGCCACTCACCTGACCTCCCTCTGGCTGAGTCCCTGATGTACTTATGTTGGGATGGAGAGAGGCTGGGGTAGTACAAACAAGCTGGCGGGAGCACCAGGTGGTCTCTGCTGGCACATTGGCACCATGCTGACCTTGCTGCCAATGGTCTCCTGTCCCTCTCAATCCCAGTACGCAGGAGTAACTTAGCCAGAAGGAGGTCAGGGAAGTGAGGCAGCTCCACCACACCATCTGCTACTGACTGGAACACAGGAAGCTGACTGAAACATAGGAACTGGCCTTTTCTGCAGTGGCTCCCCATTTGTGGAATGGTCTCCCCAGAGAGGTTTGTCTGGCACTGTCATTATACTGTATATTTTTAGGCCATACCTGCCAAGTCTCCCGCTGAAAAATGCGGGATCATCAGCAGTGCGGCACCGGAAGTCACTTCTATGCATCTTCCGGACATGCGTAGAAGCGAATTCTGGTGCCGCTCCGCCTGTGCCTGGGCACCGAAAATCGGGCAGAGTGGCACCAGAAGTCGCTTCTACGCATGTCCGGACGTTGTGTAGAAGCAACTACCAGTGCCGCTCTATCCGATTTTCGGTGCCCAGGTATGGGCAGAGCGGCACCGGAATTCGCTTCTACGAATTTCCGAACATGCGTAGAAGCGACTTCCAGGTGCCGCGCTACCCATGTCTGGGCACCAGAAATCGGGCGGCGCCAGCACCCAAAATGGAGTCTCCCTGGCAGGTAGGAAATCTGGGGGATTTCCAGGATTTTTTTCAATTCAGACCAGCGGGAAACAGATTAAAATCCAGGGGTTTCCCACAAAAAACGGGAGACTTGGCAGCTATGTTTTAGGCGCCAGGCGAAAACATTCTTCTTCAACCAGGCCTTTGACAGATTAATATTCTACAGCCTTTTAAATGTCTTTGTGGGGGTTATTGTTTCATTGTTTCTGTTTTAGCTGCTTCTTTGTGCTTTTGGCTTGTGTTTTTATCTTGTGAACCGCCCTGAGATCTTTGGATGAGGGGCAATATATAAGTCTAACAAACAAACAAATCAAGCTGCCTTATACTGAGGTAGACCACTCATCCATCTAGCTGTGTATAGCTGTGTATTGGCTACTCTGAAGGGCAGCAGCTCTCTGGGGTCTCAGTGAGGAGCCTTACCTGGAGACAGCAGGAATTGTACCTGGGCCCTTCAGGATTCAAGGAAGATGCTCCGCCACTGAGCTGTGTTCCTGTTTGTGCCTGCAAACTTTACTTAAGTGGGTTATCTCCTCTGTCCACCATCAGTGCTAGAAAGCAGAGCTGGGAAGAATGTCCTGTGGTCTTTGATCCCCACAACAACCACACAGACCTGTCCTTGGATGCTGTAGCCACACCTGTACCATTTACACTCTTTACAGGGAGACATGCTATTTGCAGTGTGGTTGGAACATGGAACTGCTGTAAAGGATAGCCCTATTTGGAAACCCTTTTCCGTGGGTATGGTTAACAAATGGAGGGGGGGCATCTCCTGGTCCCCCTCCAA
The DNA here is from genome assembly GCF_965207765.1 of Zootoca vivipara. Classification (NCBI taxonomy): domain Eukaryota; kingdom Metazoa; phylum Chordata; class Lepidosauria; order Squamata; family Lacertidae; genus Zootoca; species Zootoca vivipara. The sequence goes on from NC_142591.1 coordinate 29,216,355, forward strand.
ATCCACCTGTGCCCTTCCTGGTCCTGCTCAAACATTGCATATACCAGTACCCTCGCAGCTCTACCCCTACAAGCCAAACTCAATGCACAGGACATAGGGAATGCAATGCGGAGGGGGGCCATGTAAGCACTCAGCGCTGAGGATAGTTTCTGAATTTGGCTTAAGCAGGATACCACTTACAGGAATCTGCTGCAGAAACAATATTGACCCAACTCTGTTATAAAGCTGTATCCATCCAGGACTGAAGCCATGTCTTCCTTTTGCCATTATGAATATTTAGACCATTATGTGCAGAAATACGGTGGCAAGCTCCGGATTTCCTCAAAGCTCTGCTGCTTTTAATTTCTCTAAGGAGCAAGGGATTTTCCCTTTGTGGCGAAGAGGTTTGACTTAACTGTTCTTGTTGGTGGGAGGAAATATTTTCACAATTAATTATTGACTCAAATGCCCCTTTGGCTGTTCCTGTGCTGTGCCTAATGCTCCAGAATCCCCCTCCCCTCCCTGCCTTGGACATTTTACTGAGAAAAAACATGCAGTTAAGATTCACCTGATCTGGAATCCAGTAACCCAGAGCCTTGTGTATAAGAATAAAATGTTGAGAAAGAAAAGAAAAACCCCCACCACACTCAGATTTTCTTTTAAAAGGGGAGCAAACACAACGGTTTCTTATAAAGTTCATGTTGCAGACGTGATCACCCTGGCTCCTGAGAAATGGTTAAAATATATGCAAAGTTTACAGTACAACAGCAATACTCGTAGCTGACTTCAGGGTAGGAGGAGGGGATCATGCTCATTTGAAAGGGGTCAAGGAGTGCCACGACTCCAGTCTTCCACACCCTGGTGCCTTTAAATACATTTTTAAGAAGTCTTATCATGTTTAGTAACCAGCATGTTCCGGTTAAAATCCTAAAGGAGCTTAAGGGGAAGTCTTTTAATATTAGAATTCAAAGCCATGCATCAAAGTGAAGCGAGATAAAATAATTAAAGAGAAGCTGCTTTCTGATTTAGAGTTAAATTGCAGCTCTTCCAGGAAGAATATGGAATGAACAGGGAGTTCTCTGGATAGGATCACAACTGTCAGTTTTCCTTCGCATAGGCACCCCAACTTTCTAGCTATGCCTCCAACATCCCACTGATCAAAATAGGGGTGCTCATTTTTTGTGTCTAGCCAGCTGACTCGCACCAGAGCGCCAGGCCAAAAATGAGACATTCCAGGATTCAATCAGAAGCCGGGATAGCTTCTGCCATTCAGGGGTGTCCTGTTCAATTTGGGACCATTGAACAGCATGCCTTAGTAGCAGGTTGATCTGCAGAAGTTCTCAGGTGAGGATTATTCTCACAATGCTGGGAATGCCTTGTACTCATTCTTGACAGCAACCCTCAAAGGTAGGTAGGGTTGAAGTCTGAGACCATCCTGTAAATTTCATCATTGGGTAGAGATTTGAACTCAGCTCTCCCTGGCTCAAGCCTGGCATTCTGTTTATTTAACAGTTTAAACCATTTGTATACTGCAAATTGTCGTCTCCAAGTGGTATACAGAAGCCCCAATACAATGAGGCTAAAAATGAGTTAAAATTATAAAATCAAAACTCAGTGAAGAAGTCTGTTGGAACAACAACAGCAGCAGCAGTATTCAGTAGGCACTGGGAGTTCAACAGGACGTCAGCTGGAAGGGAGTTCCATAAAACTGGGTCCATGGTAATGAACACATATGAGCTATGAAGAACAACTACCAGTGAATCCCCCAAAGACTTGAGTGGCCGAGCAGGGATATAATGGATCAGGCTTTGACATGTTGTTTGGCCTTCTTCAGTTAACTATACAGTAAATTCCAATAGCTCCAATCAATGCATTCTACTTTTATAGATTTGAGACAGTTCCTTCATCACGTTTCAATAACTTTCCTCCAATAAACTCTACAAAAACATAGATTTGACATCAGTTACACAAACTTTAATGTAGGAAAATGTAAATGGGGCAACGTTCTGCTGATATTGCCATAATGCGTATCTGCCCTTTCGCAAGAGGTCTTCTTTATGGCTTTGTATGTTGGTGTGAGTCACTTCACAGATGTCAGTCCACAGCTCACAGTGTAAAGCTGATGAGTCAGGAAGGAGTTTTACTAGCAGGCGGCATTTGGAGTATTTAAATAAATGAACAGAAGAGATGCTTGTTCTGTGCATTGGGTTGATAATAAGAAGCATTAATTTTTATTTCACTCTCTGTCCAAACATAGCTTTTATGGACTAATAAAAGGCACGTTTTATAAGTTCACACACACACACACACAAAAACAGAGCACAGAGAAGCTGAAATGCCCTTACCCCGCAGGAAAGATTTACACATTCGGAAGCAGCAGGATTTTCGAAATAAATGCAACATGTCAGGGTGATGCTGATAACCATTTTGCCACACATTTTCTCGCCTGGTAAAATTGTCCTCACTGCTTGGCAGCTCAATACACTGAGTTGATGCAAATGGCCATTTTGCAGCACAGTTGACCAGACATCTGCGCCTACAGCTAACTAGCAAGTCTGGGTTCAGGCAGTTAACTTACTAAGGGTGTTGTCCTATATCCCCCTGTACCTGAGAGTCAGCTCTATTGAACCCAACATTGCTTACTTCTTCATAGTTCCATACAAGCTTGCACCGTATGTGTTTACAAGAACTCCATAGTCAATTACCACTTTGTCTGGAGTGGGGGGCCCTGGGGTTTCCCAGTTGTTACTGGGCTGTAAATGTGGCCATCCCTTCTCGTTGGCCATGCTGGCTGGTGGAGGGGCACAGCTTCCTTTTGTCACCTTGGTAAATGGTTGCCTGTGGCCTCTAGAAGACTTGAAAAGATCCTATACAGTATTGGGAAGTTTTTATTGGGTAATGTTCTCTTGTGGTGTCAGAGGCTGGGTAGAGGAGGAGGAATGGTGGAGACTGCAGGCCTTCCAGGTAGGAGGAAGACAGTATAGATTTACAACAGGGGTTTGAGGGAGGTCACAGCTCAGAGGCAGATGAGGGGGAAAGTAGGGAAATCATGGGAGAGCCAGAGCAACACCTGGCTGACACGTTGTCATTAGAGAGCATTCCAGACCCTCCAACTCCCAGAACCTGGCGAGCCTTAAAAGTAGGAGAGCAAAGAGCTCAAAGACACAGAGCACATAGCACATAGCAGCACCCGTAGAGGAGATGACGACGATGACGAATGAGGAAGTGGGAGAGACAGGTGTGTCTGTGGAGATTCACTCGGGACGCCATTATCCAAGAGGCTGGGTCCTATAGCCTCTCTCTGTAAAGTCTGAAATAAAAAAGGACTGTAAGAAACTTTTCCTTGTCTTTATACTTTCCTGGGCAACCAGCCAGGAGCTGCTGACAACATCCTGACAAGGGGGCGAGGGCTGGCTGAAGCACAAATGGTGCTCTTCACCTTTTGCGCTCACCCAGCCATTGCTGCTGGAGCCAGGCAGGGGGTGATGGGGATCTCTGCAGGGAGCGCCTGGTTCATGCCCCCTCCCCATTGTGCACCCGAGGCAATGGTCCCCCTGGCACCCTCGACGCTACACCAATGGCAAGAGTCTTGTTTATAAGGGCAAATGTATTTATTGCGGCGCCAGCTTCTGTGGAAAAGATCTTCATCAGCTGACCCCACTTGAAAAAAACCCAACACATTAGTCTTTAAGGTGCCACAACATTTTGGTCTTTCTGTGCATCAGAATACCCCCTCCCCCCCCCCCCCGGTGGAAGTGGAGAGCAATCCATGTATTTGGAGGTTTTGCTCATTACAGTCACTAGATGGCACTGCATGTTGTTTAAGGAATGGGGATTCCTCCCTTTTCCGGGCTGTGCTTTCCTTTTGGGGTTTTGAACTGGGCTTATGGGGGTGAAGGGGGAATGGACAGATTTTCAAACATGGGGTTTGTTTTGTCCTGGAACCTCCAACGTGGAAAGGTTGTTGTCAATTAAGAGCGCTGTAACACAGACAGACCAAAAGGGTGTGAAACTGTGGGGTGGGTTCATTGTTTGGTTTGCAATTATGTTATATATATCTTTGTGTTTTTATATTGTAAACTACCCTGTGATCCTTGGATGAAGGGTGGTATATAAATTTAATAAATAATCACAATCATAATCATCAACAACATTCCTGGCAACTTGAACCAACTTAGTCTGCCAGCCTTACCTAGCAGTAAACCTCTTCTGCATTCAACAGGACTCTAAGCAGACGTGGTTAGGATTGCATTGTTTGTACATTACCATTGTGGTCCCCTCCCCAATTATGTTTTCAGCTCCAAACAATGGCAAGATTAATATTCCATTAATGGTTCATATGCGCATCTGAACGCAGACTAGAACTGATCGCCAAGGATGGCAACTGTGGTGTTAAGCTTTATGAAATGAATTAGAAGGTGCAGTTTTAGTAGTACTGTGAAGAAAGGTAGCTATTAAGGCTGAAGTCCTAGTCAATCTTCCTTAGGTTTAGGGCTGGATGAATCTCTTGATATTGGTTCTCCTCCTTTCTCATTTTTTTCCAATCATAAATTCAATTTCACATATTTCCAATAGCGAGTTGAGAATTTAAGTTAAAATAATCCCCCTGAAAATTCATCTGCATTTTAGTGCAGATTTCTCCTAATATAAATCTTTCTTGAGTTCCAGTTCTAAATATTCCTCAACTTGAGATCCAGGTCTAGATCTATTCTGAACACCACAGAAGTCCCAAGTCATTGTCTTCTCTTATGTTCCCGTAACAGACTGTTTGTGTAGCTAAGCCATTTATAAGTCTGTATAACTTGTAAATCTCCAGTGCCAGATGAGATAACAGACATAATCCCACTAAAGGATTTGGGTTATAGCACCGCTTCCATCTGAATGTCATATGTGGTTTTAAAAGTCATTGAGTCATGATGGAACAGTGAAATGTGACCCTAGCCACCAGGATGGAATATGCCATTGTGTTTTAAAAAAAGCTTATGAAAAACCGCCCTATCCAGTAAAATCCTATAATCCTTAAATGTTACAATGACCAGATTTCACTGTGGTCAATAATATTTTTGTAAACTGAGGTCAGAACGACCAAATCTATAAAGTGTCAGTTGCCTTAAATGACAATGTGTTCTAGAACAAGGCAATACTTCTCACAGGTAATTATAGTTTACAGTGCTGTAATTGGTAACAGATTCTTTAAAAGATTCTTTCAAAGATATAACAAAGGAAGCACCATAGAATCATAGAGCTGGAAGAGACCACAAGGGCCATCCAGTCCAACCCCCTGCCAAGCAGGAAACACCACCAAAGCATTCCTGACAGATTTAAGCCTCCGCTTAAAGACCTCCACTGTTAAGCATAGTTAAGGCAAAGGGAAGACTAGGATATTTCAAACAACAAGAACAAACAGTGCCAACCCAAGATGTCCAAATGTCCTCTGTCCTGCTAGGGCCAATACTTTAAAGCAGCCTTTGCCAACACGGTGCCCTTCAGATTACTGGACTATAACTCCCATCATCCCCTGCCAGCATAGCCAATGGCCAAGGATGATGGAAATTGTAGTCCAAAACAACTGGAGGGCACCAGATTGGTGAAGTTTGCTTTTAAAACTCTGGCTCCACCACTGAGACTCCAGTTCCTGCCTTCTTTCAGGCTGCTGACCAAAGCAGATAGTTTCAGCCTGCGAAATGCCAGAGCTGGCCCTGAGAGCAAGGCAATGTACCGGTGAACCATTTCTGCTCTAAATTGCAAGCACAGGAGCTTTAATGCTATGCTGCAAGTGAAGAGAGCCGAGGGCAGAACTACACATTACACACACATGCGTGTCTTCAACACATGTGGCCCATTCGGCAGGGGTGTGTGTGTGTGATGATGAGGTGCTGCCTGCTGGCTGGCTGGCTCTCTGGTTGGCAAGCAAGCCGACAGTTAAAAGCAAGGATGAGGAAGGGGAACAGAAGAACATGAGTGCTGGTGAGGAGGTAGATTTACTGAGATGGGGGCCCCAAGGAAGACGTCTTACCCAATGGCCCTACAAAACTTGCAGCTGATACTGGGTGGGTTTTCACTGCAGGAGCCATGGGGATTTGAGACTTGTATGAGGCTGAAAACTGGGAGAGAGGGAGGGAAGAGGCAGGAGTTTAATATAAAGGTTCAAATGAGGTACTGGCCGAAGGTGAGACTCCCAAGGCATAGAGCCAGGGAGAGATGGGAAAGGCTGTTGGAAGGTTGTCTACTCGCCTATGCCTTCAGCAAGAGTCTGTTTTTTGCACACATGTGCCCAAACTGTGGTGAGCTTCTTTCTAAGAATAAAGAATACCCCTCATTACCATTGGGTAATAGTAATTTTAGCAATCCCTGCTTAGTTGTCATGAGCCGCAGCAGCAGAATAATAAAGGGTATTTCAGTTAGCTTCTCTAGATCTGGTGTTTACAGGAACATTGGCATGATGTACGAGTGGAACGTTTGGCTCCCGCACATCACACAGCATGTTTCCAATATCAATGACACCCAGTTGTGTGATACAATATTTACACAAAGACATATCCTGCTTAGCAGACACTGAATATTCATTGGAATAACACAGCTCATGATGAATTCAGGTGACATTACCACAGATGTCACGTACAGTGTATTATTGTGAAATTATTAGTGTATTTACATTCTATTGAACCCTGCAATAATCATCTTTTTTAATTTCCTTTCCTGTGAGAATAACCAGTAGAGCAGTTAAAATATATGTGTTTGCTCTGTTTTAATGACACTCCGATCTCCATAGAAAGGGGGTGGGTGGGAATCTATGTTCTCTAACCTAACCTGAGCTGACATATTTTCTGCTTCAGTTCAGTTATTGAATGAAAAAGCAGAGTTCAGCTAACAATGACTTTTAGTACTGCGATGAACTAAATATTTCATGCCCCCTATAGTTTAGATTAAAATAGGGCTAAACCCAGCATTGAAAAGCATTCCCCATTTAAGAGAGTTGGGTTTTTTTTTTATTATAAAGCAATTGCTTCGAAGGTAGTTGAAATGCTTCAGCTATTTAGGATGCTTCAAGCCTTGCTTAGAATGGCCTTTATTCACCCTCAGAGATATCAGGAAATAGCCAGTCTCACTGACAACTGCACAGTTTTGTGATATCATAACATTTATGGTGTGAGCCTTGATTGGCTGGGATCACTCCCAGAAGAAGACGAAAACAAACCATGACCTAGAGGGGAAAGGTGCTAAACACCAGCAGATATGCAGAACAAATGGCAGCAGACAGGACTGAAAAACTTCTTTAAAATAAAATATCTATCCCCCCCCCACCTTGGAGAGGACCTTTGACCTGAAAATATGAACAAGAGACTATTTGGTGCACCTGTAGAGAAAAAAGGGGAAAGGCTACTGTATTACATTTACCCCAAAAAAGGGAAATGGGTGGGATGAATACAGAAACCCCCCGAATAAACTAGCAACTCTGATAAATGAACAACAGACAAAAAACATTCTGCTTTGCAGAATATATTGAACAAAAGAAAGTCCTGCAGACACAGTTTTTCATTTGCAAAATAACACATAATCTTTCTAAGCCTTTCCCCAACCTTGTAACATTGGATTCAAAACTTAGCATGAAAACAAGATAGGGTTGCCAGACTCAATAGAGGACAGGACTTCTGTGCCTTTAATTGCCCTGCTCTCTTTTGAGTCGGGAAACCTTAAAGCGAAACCAGCAGACCTTTTGTTTAATTTCCAAGCAATTTCTTGATTTCTTTTTAGAAGACCACAAGCTAAAGATAAGTCAGGAAAGTGATTTGGCGGGGGAGGGGGGAGGCTAATGAAATTCTAGCTTGCATCAACAGAGCTATAGTGTCCGGATCACAAGAAGTGTCCTTACGGTTCTATTCTGCTTCGGAGTTCCGTGCCCGGTTTTGAGCACTAAATCACAGCCTAGTGCTGCTTTGCATATAACTTGCTTGCATGGCATACAGCACAGGGGTGCCCCATGTCCTGTATGTTGGCTATAATACAATGCTACTTTCATGTCTCATACCAGCAGGGGGAGGGGACTCTGTGGATGCCAGGAAGGCTTCTGCAGGTTTGGGTGTGCACAGGTGCCATACTGGTGTCTCCCGTTATAGCACCTATTTAATCAGACACATCCAAAGGTAGATAAATGCATGCATAAGATATTCTTTGTGATTTCCGATCTGCCTGATTGACCTTGATTGGAATGTTTCCTTTGTTCACTCTTGTCTTTCTTTCGTTTTCCTAGGAGCTTTCCTTCTTCTTAAAGAAATTGCATAAATAAAGAATAAAAAGAGAGAGAAGTGGTTTGGATTTGAAGGCTGCGAACCTTTCAGCTGCATTCCCCACTCTTCCCTATTAATGGCAGAGTGAGAAGATAGGAGAGGATGTCCGTCGGCACAAGGAGTAACTTTTTGGAGGGGCCGCCTTCTGAAATTCTCTGCCCGTATGAAGAGACTAGAGCAGAGCCAGAATCCCGCTCCCCGAATGTCTGAATAATTCATGGGCATACTCCAGTCATTGCAACTATTCTGTTTTCCGTTCTCCTGCTCCTCTCTCTGCTCTTATTTACTCTGTCTGATTCCTGCTGCCTGCGACTGTCTGATCCACACTCGCCCCGAATACTGAACAGAGAATACTAATATTGTTGAGAAATGTTCCTTGCATGAATGCAGCCGCAGTGCCCTCATATTTTATTGATTTGAAGTGGGCGTGGGCGTGCATGTGTATTAGAGGTTTGCTCGCTTTTTCCATAGCGCCGCAAAATATTATTCACTTTTGCCGTGCAGTCTCATTATTCTCCCATCCTTTCCCCTCTCCAGGTTTTGCATATGGATGCAAGATTCCAGGACAGCTCACATTCCAAAGGTGCTAAACTTTTGCAGCCCCCTCCGAGTTTCCAAAGGGGGCTGGCAAACTGCCCACCACCTTATTGCTTCTGGCAATAATAATATAATCATTCACAACAACAACAACAACAACAACAACATTTGTACCCCACTCATCTGACTGGGTTGGCCCAGCACTTTGTGTGGCTTCCAACATATATAAAAACTTAATAAAACATTAAACATTAAAAACTACCCCATATAAGGCTACATTCAGATGTCTTCTAAAGGTATGGCTAACACACCCTTATCCAATAGCATTTCAGGGAACAATGAACAGCACACTCCACAAATTGCTTTTCCATATCACACATGCTCGCTCCACTTTCAGAGGTGCATATCATGTTCCTTAGTTTTGCAACCAAGAAGATTTCCAAAATACTGTCACAAGGAAACCAAGGAAGCATTCACAGCATCTTTATTTGATTTAGCCATTAAGAGGTAGAACTTCCCTTTCATAAGTGACTTGCTCCTCTAAGAACCCCTTTGAGATCTGCTGTTACAAATAACTAGTGTTGTGCCTGGTAGGACAACCCTGAACCAAGAAAGGAAAAGGAAACCAAACTCTGAGCCATGAGCAGAAGTGAGGCAGTGTCATAGGAGATAATGGGAACATACAGGCATGCTGGTCTCATTCTGGAGCAAATAACAGGAAGATGTTGTTGTTGTTGTTTAGTCGTTTAGTCGTGTCCGACTCTTCGTGACCCCATGGACCATAGCACGCCAGGCACTCCTGTCTTGCACTGCCTCCCGCAGTTTGGTCAAACTCATGTTCGTAGCTTCGAGAACACTGTCCAACCATCTTGTCCTCTGTCGTCCCCTTCTCCTAGTGCCCTCAATCTTTCCCAACATCAGGGTCTTTTCCAAAGATTCTTCTCTTCTCATGAGGTGGCCAAAGTATTGGAGCCTCAGCTTCACGATCTGTCCTTCCAGGGAGCACTCAGGGCTGATTTCCTTCAGAATGGATAGGTTTGATCTTCTAGCAGTCCATGGGACTCTCAAGAGTCTCCTCCAGCACCATAATTCAAAAGCATCAATTCTTCGACGATCAGCCTTCTTTATGGTCCAGCTCTCACTTCCATACATCACTACTGGGAAAACCATAGCTTTAACTATACGGACCTTTGTCGGCAAAGTGATGTCTCTGCTTTTTAAGATGCTGTCTAGGTTTGTCATTGCTTTTCTCCCAAGAAGCAGGCGTCTTTTAATTTCGTGACTGCTGTCACCATCTGCAGTGATCAAGGAGCCCAAGAAAGTAAAATCTCTCACTGCCTCCATTTCTTCCCCTTCTATTTGCCAGGAGGTGATTGGACCAGTGGCCATGATCTTGGTTTTTTTGATGTTGAGCTTCAGACCATATTTTGCGCTCTCCTCTTTCACCCTCATTAAAAGGTTCTTTAATTCCTCCTCGCTTTCTGCCATCAAGGTTGTGTCATCTGCATATCTGAGGTTGTTGATATTTCTTCCGGCAATCTTAATTCCGGCTTGGGATTCATCTAGTCCAGCCTTTCGCATGATGAATTCTGCATATAAGTTAAATAAGCAGGGAGACAATATACAACCTTGTCGTACTCCTTTCCCAATTTTGAACCAATCAGTTGTTCCATATCCAGTTCTAACTGTAGCTTCTTGTCCCACATAGAGATTTCTCAGGAGACAGATGAGGTGATCAGGCACTCCCATTTCTTTAAGAACTTGCCATAGTTTGCTGTGGTCGACACAGTCGAAGGCTTTTGCATAGTCAATGAAGCAGAAGTAGACGTTTTTCTGGAACTCTCTAGCTTTCTCCATAATCCAGCGCATGTTTGCTATTTGGTCTCTGGTTCCTCTGTCCTTTCGAAATCCAGCTTGCACTTCTGGGAGTTCTCGGTCCACATACTGCCTAAGCCTGCCTTGTAGAATTTTAAGCATAACCTTGCTAGCGTGTGAAATGAGCGCAATTGTGCGGTAGTTGGAGCATTCTTTGGCACTGCCCTTCTTTGGAATTGGGATGTAGACTGATCTTCTCCAATCCTCTGGCCATTGGTGAGTTTTCCAAACTTGCTGGCATATTGGGTGTAGCACCTTAACAGCATCATCTTTTAAAATTTTAAATAGTTCAGCTGGAATATCATCACTTCCACTGGCCTTGTTATTAGCAATGCTTTCTAAGGCCCATTTGACTTCACTCTCCAAGATGTCTGGCTCAAGGTCAACAACCACACTACCTGGGGTGTATGAGACCTCCATATCTTTCTGGTATAATTCCTCTGTGTATTCTTGCCACCTCTTCTTGATGTCTTCTGCTTCTGTTAGGTCCTTACCACTTTTGTCCTTGATTATGGTAATCTTTGTACGAAATGTTCCTTTCATATCTCCAATTTTCTTGAACAGATCTCTGGTTTTCCCCATTCTATTGTTTTCCTCTATTTCTTTGCATTGCTCATTTAAGAAGACCCTCTTGTCTCTCCTTGCTGTTTTTTGGAAATCTGCATTCAGTTTCCTGTATCTTTCCCTATCTCCCTTGCATTTTGCTTGCCTCCTCTCCTCCGCTATTTGTAAGGCCTCGTTGGATAGCCATTTTGCTTTCTTGCATTTCCTTTTCCTTGGGATGGTTTTCGTTGCTGCCTCCTGTATAATGTTACGAGCCTCCATCCATAGTTCTTCAGGCACTCTGTCCACCAAATCTAAATCCTTAAACCTGTTCCTCACTTCCACTGTGTATTCATAAGGGATTTGATTCAGATTGTATCTTACTGGCCCAGTGGTTTTTCCTACTTTCTTCAGTTTAAGCTGGAATTTTGCTATAAGAAGCTGATGATCTGAGTTACAGTCAGCTCCAGGTCTTGTTTTTGCTGACTGTATAGAGCTTCTCCATCTTTGGCTGCAGAGAATATAATCAATCTGATTTCGATGCTGCCCATTTGGTGATATCCATGTGTAGAGTCGTCTCTTGTGTTGTTGGAAGAGAGTGTTTGTGATGACCAGCTTGTTCTCTTGACAGAACTCTATTAGCCTTTGCCCTGCTTCATTTTGAACTCCAAGGCCAAACTTGCCAGTTGTTCCTTTTATCTCTTGATTCCCTACTTTAGCATTCCAATCCCCTGTAATGAGAAGAACATCCTTCTTTGGTGTCATTTCTAGAAGTTGTTGTAGGTCTTCATAGAATTGGTCAATTTCACTTTCTTCAGCACCGGTAGTTGGTGCATAAACTTGGATTACTGTGATGTTAAAAGGTCTGCCTTGGATTCGTATCGAGATCATTCTGTCATTTTTGAGATTGCATCCCATTACAGCTTTTGCCACTCTTTTGTTGACTATGAGGGCCACTCCATTTCTGCTACAGGATTCTTGCCCACAGTAGTAGATATGATAGTCACCCGAACTGAATTCGCCCATTCCCTTCCATTTTAGTTCACTGATGCCCAGGATGTCGATATTTATTCTTGTCATCTCATTTTTGACCACATCCAGCTTACCTCCACTCATGGTTCTTACATTCCAGGTTCCTATGCAATATTTTTCTTTACAGCATCGGACTTTCCTTTCGCTTCCAGGCATATCCGCAACTGAGTGTCCTTTCGGCTTTGGCCCAGCCGCTTCATCAGCTCTGAATCTACTTGTACTTGTCCTCCGCTCTTCCTCAGTAGCATGTTGGACGCCTTCCGACCTGAGGGGCTCATCTTCCAGCGTCATAACTTTTATATGCCTGTTGTCTTTGTCCATGGAGTTTTCTTGGCAGGGATACTGGAGTGGCTTGCCAGTTCCTTCTCCAGGTGGATCACGTTTAGTCAAAACTCTCCACTATGACCTGTCCATCTTGGGTGGCCCTGCATGGCATAGCTCATAGCTTCTCTGAGTTATTCAAGCCCCTTCGCCACGACAAGGCATTGATCCATGAAGGGGAACAGGAAGATAGGAATACTTATATACTCCTATACTTGGTCAGATCACTAGTGCATCTTGCTTAGTGTTGTCTACACTGACAGACAGCAGTTCTCTGGGGTTTCAGACCGGGGCTGGAGATGCCGGGAACTAGGGATAGAAGGATCTGCCAATTTCTGTGCTCTCAATTTCTCGTCTTTCCCATCTGATATTCAGTTCTCCACATTTTACAGCAATTTGTGAATTCTGGGGCTTTCCACTTGTGAATGCCTACAGTAGCTTTCTACCTGCCTGGGTACAGCCGGGGGACTCTGTCATGGCAGAGCATCTCCTCTACCCACAATGCCTGTGATCCTCTCCCCTGGTAGATGCCAGCAGAGAAACACCTAGGCACCATCCTGCGCTCCCCTCCAGCAGTCAATGTCAGGGGGTTATGAATGCACTTAAGACAACGACTGAGATAGCTCAGTCGGTAAGAGCATGAGACTCTTAATCTCAGGGTTGTGGGTTCAAGCACCACGTTGGTTTTACATAGTATGTATTCAATCTATCAAACATTCTGTGGTTATTGATGCAATTCTGTAAGACTGGATGAGAGAGCTCAGCAGAGAAAAGTCAAAATCTCATCACCAGTTTGGCCTTCCCAGTGGAACATACTTCTGACAAGACATAAACAGGATTGCACAGAATGTCTTTGTGCACTTGCATGCACATTGAACTGGAGACAAGTCACATCTGCCAATACCTCCTTCGAAGAGATTTGATGTCTAGAGACCTGAGTCAGTATTGAGCAAGATGCACCAAGGGCCTGACTCCATATAAGGCAGCTTCCTATGTTCCTAATAGAGGTGAAGTAAAGTTTTACTAGGGACAGAGATAAGAAAAAAGGGACTGTTCCTGGTAAACAGGGCCACAGGAGACTATCAGCCTAATTCTATATATGCCCACTCAGAAGCAAGGCCCAAGGACTGCAGCTTGCAGAAATCATGTACTTTTATGTCTGTAACTTTGCAGCAAGGATTTGCAGCTGTAAGAGAGTGGTGATTATTGGGATGCAAATAAAACCAACCCTCAAGTTGTGGGAGTGGCAGGGAGGCAAAAAGGGCTCGGAGTCTTGAAGGCCAGTGCACAGAGTCAGAGAGTCTAGACTCCAGATGTGAATGTACAGCCTCTGAGAGCGCAGCACCATAAATATATCATCCAGATGTCACGGGGCCCAAGCTACAAATCTCTGTGAGTGGTGACAAGCCTTGGCTTTTTGCTCTTTGCAGTATGCGGCTCCTCCTAGCATTACTGGTCACTTGGTCGGAGGCAGCTGGCGGAGTCTCTGCCAGGCTGGAGAGAAAGGCAGCTTAGAATTGCCATCCAGCTTGTAGCTGGGTGGAGACTGTTTGGTCTCCTGCAGGAGTAACAGTGACTCTGAAAGAAAATCACGTTGAGAAGTATGTGGGGACTGGAAGGGGAGGTAGGAAAAGATTTGGGTTGAAATCCTTCCGCTGAAGAGAGGCTTCTTTAGCACTGCGTTGGATGCAAGCCTTCGTTCTTCGTCTTTGGTTCCTTTCAAATTCTGCTCGCTTTGCATGACCTTTCTTAATTGAATTCAAATTCTGACTTTGTCAGATCCAGACATGATCTGGCCAACACACCCATCTCAACTTTTCTGTAACCATAAAGCTTTACACAGATTCAGAGAAAAGGATGTGCCCATGTCAGGCCAGCTTGACCAGGCCTTCCCATGCGGGAAATAGTTTCATTTCAAAAACCATGAAACTAAGCAGACTGCCCTGCCCTTAATGCCAAGTGCACTTCCATCATTCCAGAGAACAATTAATGCACGGCCTCCTGATGTCCTGGAGTCAGCAAAGATATTTCTTCCAGCATTATCCTTGGGGCCTTTTAGGCAAACTCATCCAAACGTTGAGCTGGCATCTTGGAATTTGTCCCAGGATCTTCCCAGGCCAGAGATGCCACCGGCAATTTGACTAAATGTCAGTGGCCATTGCTAGTTGGGTTTTGAAAAGCTGTCAAAGAATCACCCCATAAAATTGCCTTGCTTCGCAGAGCATGCAAAGTATCAGCCCTTGAATATCTACAGTAACTGTTTCATTAGGAGCGAAATATTATTTTATTAAATAGCAATCAACCAGCGTCTATTTTTTTCCTGTTACTTTGGAAAGTATTGTGCATAATTAGTGTAACAGTTACAATAATCAACATTATTGCGCAGAAGATAGGGAAGGAAGGAAGGAAGGTGCTTGGCATTAACATCACAAACCTGTCATGTGTTTGGACAGAGCTTTGGACAGGGAAGGTTAATTTGTGTTTGTTGTATCTGTAGACCAATTTTCAGACCAGGCCTGCAAGCCTGGGGTTTAAGTAGGGATGGAGGAGAGTTTTGTTCAGCCCTCATTTTTAAGGAAACTGACCTAATTTGCACCTCCTGGATTAATACATAGGCCAGAAAACAGCTATGATTCAGACTTCACAGTTCTTGGGATTTTGCAGTGCAGTTCTCAACTAAAAATGTACCAAATTATGTTTCTTAAATGTAGGCTAAAACACATTTAGAAATATGTGCATTGATATAAAATATGAATGAACTGAATATGTACATTGTGATAAAATACATATAAAAATACATGTAGGGAAACTGCATTGGTTGCTGTTTGCAATGACCTGGGTCAGGAGAAAGACAGGGTGTGTGCCATTGTGCTGATTCTCCTTGATCCCTCAACAGCTTTCCACAGCATCTGTCTGAGCTGGGTACACCAAACTGCAGTGCTTCCACACCTGCTTGGATGCCTCTCCAGAAGGTGGTTCTTGGGGAGCACTGCTCAACTCCATGGGTTCTCCAGTATGGAGTTCCACAGGGATCATCTATATGGAGCCACTGAGTTGGGGGTCATACAGACTTTCAGGTTGTGTTGTTGATGACATATCCCAGGCATAGGCAACCTCGGCACTCCAGATGTTTTGAGAGCACAATTCCCATCATCCCTGGCCACTGGTCCTGTTAGCTAGGGATCGTGGGAGTTGTAGTCCCAAAACATCTGGAGGGTCGAGGTTGCCTATTCTTGACATATGCTGATGACACACATATCTATTTCTGCTTCTAATCTCCTTGCTCTTCAGGGCAAGATGGTTGCCATTTTGGCTGGGATTAAATTTATGACAGGCTCAGGGCAGGAGTAGCTTTGTTGGGAAGTATGAAGTCTGGAAAGAGGCCCCAGAAATTAGGAAGACTGAAAAGTGGAATGTCTAAAGGCAGGAAGGAGGGCAGAACAAGCAATGGATTAAGAAACAGGAACCTGTGAAGGAGAAGGAAGCTTGAGGAATGGAGCAGATGTGAAATGGAACTAAGGCAATTCCATTTATTAATGCTTATGAAACTGGAAGTTCTTAGGTTCTTCATTATTTACTTACACACACACACACACACACACACACACACACACACAGCCTGAGATTTATCATTACTAGGCGAGAAACATATGCTCCCCAGACCTGTTATCAAGACAAATGGATCATAGATGGCCCAACAGAAGTTGCGCACTATATAACCCTGCTAACAGAGCAAATTGTTCCAGGTGACCCAACAAGAAAGCCCACTTCTATGTAACAAGGAGAGTAATAAAATATGTTGAAGTAATAAGGGCACGTAACCAATACTTTATTAGGATGTTCTGGATTCATTGTAACAAACCTATAAGAACATCCAAACAGCACATAAGAGCACCACATCATGTGTTCGCCTGAGCATAAAAAGTGACATGTGGGTTCTCTTGCCCACGGGGAAATGTCACTGCTAAGACTTAGGGGGTTAGTACTAATCTACAGTTATTATCCCCCCCCCCCGAATTTACGGCAAGGGTAGCCCAGAGGAGAAATGTGCAATTGCTAGGGGTTGTTTAGTGATACGATTCATCTAACCTGAATCTGACCAGCAATCCACTGCCTTGATTTGCTCAGTATCTTGAAAAGTTGGTTGCTGTATTGCACTTCTATGGCAAGATCATGCCCTTAGCTGATAATGTAACTGATGAATCATCGGTGCTGAAGAAAATTGGATAATCTACCCAGAGCAATCTGATGCAACGCCATTTCCTTTGTAATAACACATAATGGGCTTTGAGGACGGTTGCTTTTTAATCAGAACAATTGATATTTGCAGAATTCGACCTCACTCAGCCGTTTTTGAGAAAATAAGTTATTGCCATCAGAAAGTGACTTCTTGCCATCAAAGCAGCTTATATCAGTCATCACCACTCACATCAAACCTTGCATTTCTTCCACCCTAACAAATGACTATTATCACCTTCCTACTAGCTAGGGGCCAAGCTAGTCTTTACATTGCAGACTCCTCAAGGAGGGCACGTTACCCTTTTATATCCAGAAGATTTGGATGCAGAATAATTTATTTGTTTGCATTTTACGTAAATCCACCTAACTGGCTCTCCCTGAACCAGTAAGCATAGCAAAGCACAGCTACCTTTCAACATCTGCACTTCTCCAAATTTTGCGATTCAGTTCTTCAAAAAGTGTGCATTAAAGCACATATATTAGTGAAAACAATGTACAAACATTGCAGGAAATAGCTAGCAAAAGTGCATATTAGGACCAATGCACTGTATTAATGTTCATGCAGTACACTTTTCATGTGGTTTTTTGTGCTGTTTTTAAGCTGCTTCTTTCTTTTTTACATTGTGCACAACAATATGTGGAAGGTGATTAATAAATAACAATAACAACAATGCTTCGATTCTTTGAAGCGGATTGTATATATTAAGGTTTTGCGTAAGCCTGCCTAAATATTTACTTATAATTCAGTTTGAGAGTGATACAGAATATGGAAGCAAGGGGGCGGGGGGGGGGGGCTAAAGAGAGTTGAGGCTGATAGCATCACCAGACTAGAACAGCAACGGAGAGTGGGTTGTTTTTTTTTTTTTAAAGAAAACATATTTTTTGAAGCACAGAATCCACAAGCTTCCACTCTCTTCAGGAGAAGGAACATATTGCATCTCATTTCTGTACTTCCTGGAGATAAAAATCTACAGAAAAAATCCATCACCGACTGAAAACGGGTTTGCATTTATTATCATCGTATTATCCTGACTTTGCTGCTCCAGCCTTCATGGATTTGTTGTATGCGCAGTCAGGGACGTTTTCTACGAAAGACAATGCCAACGCTCTCATTGTTGCCATGCAAACCCAATTAGGGGGATATTGTACCTTTATATACTGAGACTGTTTCCCTTGGGTTATTGTCCCGATTATCAATAATTGCTACAAGCTGACTTCAACATCCGGCATATATGTATGAGACTCTCAGTGAATAGCAGGTTTTATTTAGAAGCAAGAAGAAGCAGGCATTGTATTTTGAAAGAGAGTGCAGACACGACGGTATGGGTTTTCAAATAGGCGGCGCTTTTCCTTTGACTGTAATTAAACCTGCCAATACCTTAAAGATATTTACTTGCAAATTTCGCATCTCTCACAGCATTGGTGAGGATCGGCGGCAGCAAGCATAAGGCTCGTATTTTAACTATGTTGTTTTAGAGTAATATTGCGGAAGGAAGTGTGAATGGTTGGTGAGCATTAGGGCACAACTTAGAACATTTGCAGGTGCCCCCAATTTCAGTGCTTTTGTTCCCCATTGCCTGGGCATATGAGGTGCCAAACTCACTGTTATGGTGTGTACCACTGTTGGGATTGTACAGTTTGGATGCTTTAAAAAAAAAAAGTTTGGAGGTCCCACCTGCGGGGTAGAGTTGACCTTTTCTACGCCTCTGCAGAGGTTTGAAGAAAAACCAGGAAGGGCCCAAAAGAAGCACTTGGATAGTTATTTCAACACCCCAGTTAAAATAACAGAGGTGTTACCTTCATCAAGTATACACATAATATTTGATGAGTGTACAGTCCCTGTACAGTCCCTCGGCCCAGTATACTTGAAGGAGTGTCTCCACCCCCATCGTTCAGCCCAGACTCTGAGGTCTAGTGCTGAGGGCCTTCTGGAGATTCCCTCACTGTGAGAAATGAGGTTACAGGGAACCAGGCAGAGGGCCTCCTCAGTAGTGGCACCCACCCTGTGGAACACCCTCCCATCAGATTTCAAGGAAATAAACAACTATCCGACTTTTAGTAGACATCTGAAGGCAGCCCTGTTTAGGGAAGTTTTTAATGTTTGAAGTTTTACTCTGTTTTTAATGTTCTGTTGAAAGCCGCTACGCTGGAACAGTTACCCACAGATAACATTCAACAAGTCTACAGCCCATGTACACAGTAGTACAAATCATTAAGTGTCCTTTCAGATAAACACGTGTGCATGTGGAGAGACAGCTTGTACCTGTGTTCAGGATAATGTGTGAACAAGCCTACTATATACATGAAAAGAGGGATAGACTTGGCTAGGAGTTTACTTCTAGAAGACGGAACACTAGAGATTGCAGCATTAGTTGCAAACTTTTGTGAGGCAGCTTACAAAACACATCAGTTGTTTTTACCCATTGGGTTTACTAAGACTTTCTATCCCTTTTAAAATTATTATTAATTTTTTTATTTCGTATACCTACCATTTTATTCGACTTCCTTTTAACCATACTAGCACTTGTCAGGTTTGTTGTATTAAATAGAGTGTGCTGGTTTTTAACCATATAGTAAAGATATATATCACTCCCCTGAGAATCTTGTTCCAATGTTCAACCATCCCTAAAGACACAGAAGTATTTGTAAATAGCCGCGGCACATCTGTGCAGCTGCAATGGAATCTGTTGTGACTTGCCCTTCTCCTTTTCTTCTTCTTCTTGAAATGTGATGAGAGAGATTCAAAATACGAGAGGACACTAAGGCTACAAAAAGGTGTTCATTTGTTTGGCACCAAAGCATTGCCTCATCCATGCTGCCTCATTTTGCCAATTCAGGGCTCAAGCCCTTGCTGACTTTGGTTCACAACATCATGCCAAAGAAATGAGAGGGCTTAGTTCCATACGTTTCTCTAAGGTTTTCCAGGCTTTGTCCTCCTTTCTGTTATTGGGAATTATTGGGTGCTGCAAGGATCTTATCATAATTTCTCAGTCCTGGCATATTTACTGGATGGGGTGGGGGGCACTAGCTCTGAGCACTAGCCTTTCAATTCTGCTCCCCACCTCCACCCCACACCCAGGTGACCAGCTCCAGGGAACAGGAGGAAGGATGTTGCGTCGCTGGGCAAGTTCAGAAAATGCTTCCCAACCCCCAAAAGCAGGGAGGACAAATGTTGGCTGGTCTAACACTGATGTAAATTAATGGAGATAGCGTGGTCAGTATGAAAAGCCACAGAGCTATGTGGGTAAAGAGAGGCGGGTGAAGTCAGGTTGCCAAGGGAAGGGAAGGCTGAGGCACACAGCTTGTGCCCAGTGTCCACGCAGGAGAGAAGTCCAGGCAAAACGTCTGCTCCTATAAGATAGGCTATGGCTGTTCTTAATCTCTCTGTTTGTCTCAAATCTGTGATGACAATTAATATCGTGACCTCTTGTTTAGGTTTTCTGAAATGTACAAGTTTGAAAAATACAAAGTTTGCAAATCTCAAATGGTTCAGAGCGTTTAAAGGGGGAAGGATCCTTGTCTTTTCTGGAATATGGCAATCCTGATTTAAGGTGTCAGAAACTACAACTGTTCCCATGTTTTTAGTATATGCCCCTGGTAAAACAAACAAACAAACAAATCCAACTATTTTAATTCTGACACTGATGTGCCTTTTGAAATCAGGTTAGTGTGAATTCTAGAGCACTAGAGTTCTTTCCTGACCTGGTATTGTTTGTAAACACTAGAGTAGGTGCATCTTGAAAATATTACACCATTTCTGCAATTTTTTTTAATAAAAAAACTGGGCATCATCTAACCATAATCTCCCTTTTGATCCCTCTCCCACCAGCTGCCATTTCTTCAATGGGTGAACGCCCTATGCATCCCAATGCTATGTGTCATAATGCTGGGGTCAGATTTCCTTGGTTTGTGGGGAGTCTAGCTATGAACTCAGAAGAAGTGGGAGAGGGAATTGCCCTTAATGTCAGGCCTGGGTGGCCCCACATTTGTGGAAGCCCCACAATGCCAGGAGTCTATTCTGCTAACTATTCTCAGGAAGTCATGTTATCCTGACAGCCCAAGGGCCAAGACTGAGAAGAGCATGGCCTCCCCTGCACTGCCGGAGTCTATAGGTGCTGAGACAGACAAGGCCCTTTTAACTGGAAGAGACTGCTCCCAGATGAAGTCACCGAAATGTAGCTGAAGCTCGACTTAGGCCCGTCTGCAGTTGTCTGTTGCTGAAGGCATATGGGAGCCTGCTTGCATGAATCTCCAGCTGAGCTCCACACGGAGCTATCCAAGGTGCTACCTGGGACGATATTTATCTACTCTGTTTCACAAGCTGGTGAACCTATTGTAAACTGAATGCAATAGCATTTGGGCATTGATGTTAAAATTGACACAGGAGGCTGTGTGGATAAGTGTAACAGCTTGCCTCTCGGTTGTTGTTCTGGTCGCCAACCACCATTCTAAAACTACCCCTGGGTTCAAAAATTCCCACGAATACAGAAGGTTCCTGTATTCATAACTTCACAACTTTAAAAGGTTGCCTTCTATGAGTTGTATGGAAAACAGAACTCATGCCGTCACAGCCGTGCCCTTCCCCTGTGTGATACTAACCACACTACCCCAAAAAATGAAGAAGGCTGGGTTTTTTTAAAAATCAGGATCAAGGTATGAACTTAAGTCGCATCTTGCTGAAGCTAAGCAGGTCTGGGTCTGGTCATTGTCTGGATTTAAGAGTGCCCAGAAATTCTACCTATGTCCTTTTTATCTCCATGAAAGAAAGGTGAGATGGCATTAAAAAAATCAGGATGTGGGTTCTGGCGGTGTTCCTTAATAAATATCTGCATCATCTGACTCTGTGTACTTACTGTATTTCTGTACCACCTTTCTTCCAACATGGAACTCATAGATGGAATTCCCAGGCAGTCACTCACCCAGGCACTGACCAAACTTAAATGCACTTCGTATTAGCAAGGTGGCTGCCTCCTGTCTTCTCAGCCTATGTACTGGCACATCTCTATGTTCATCTGCAGCTCACCGCAGGCTGTGAGGTACCTCAGTTATTAGGGCTGAGCCTTTAATTAATCCCACTGTCACAAAAAATTATCAGGAATAGCCAGTTGCACAAGTCCAAGATACATTTATATTTCTAACTGTCTCATGGATATTATTCTGGCATGAAGTGTCAAGTCATTAAGTATTCATTTGAGCTGGAAGGTATTTAATGGTTAAACAGCACACTATGAAGGTCTTGGGGCTGACAATAAGCCTGTGTGTGTCAAAGTGTTTCAGAGGATTTACTGCCTGTTGCTGAGAAGCCATTGTGGAAAGGTTCAAATATTTCACTTATTGTCAGATTATTACTATAAAGAGGTCACTAGTAAACTCCCATAATTCAGAGTGATTCTGGGGTGGAACAGGCCTGAGGGTTTGATGGATCATCTTGACTGGCAGCTTCGAAGTAAAATATCACCTGCTGTTTTGATTGTTCCCATACACTACCTGATGTTTCATTACTTCTTCTTTAAAAAACAAAACAAGGTCTTGGACATACGGCCTTTGAAAGATAAAGAAAACACATAAAATGTACAAGGAAGGCAATTGCAAAAAGGAATATCAGCATAAGCCAAGTTTTCATTGGTGGAACTCTAGGGGGAAATCAGTGCCTTATCTGGGCCAATCTAGCATGGCCAGAATATGGAATGGCCACAACTCGAGATCACTCTGTTTTCAAGGGGAGCCTAGGAAATGTCATAAGCCACTTCCACTTTTCTGATAAGCAGTAGCCCTGGTTCAAGGTTTCACTACACAATGCCTGGATGGCAAAATGGGGCAGTGTGTGCTAGCCATAGCCCAATGTCCTCATCCATGCCAGTTCCAGCTTCCCCAGACTTCATGTATTCAATGAAAATGTCCAAAGGAGGTAAATTCAAGTGCTCAACTGAATGTACTTAGAGTCTTCCATCCAAACAGGAACTCCAGGTGGTTTTGCAGGAGTCCCATTTGCAGAGGATTCAATGTGTGTTCAGCTGAACCCCTGTAGGTTCCCCTCTTCAGACCTCCAACTCAATACGCCCAGGTCTGAGGCAGCAACTGGCAGGGACAGGGTGAATATTCTCTCTCCATCCATTCTGAGAGCTTGCGGAGTGAAGAGTGTTATAAAGGTTATTTTAAAGTGGACTTAAAATAACCTCAATGCCATTTGTCAGAATAGATATGGAATGATGACATACAGGATTCCTATGAGAGATGTGATTGTTGTGACTGTGATTATTATAATAATTATGGTTACTGCTAAGTTAGTACATTAAGCAGAGACACCAAGGGTTCATCTAATGCGCTTGCTGACAAACAGTATAATCTTCCCACTTGTGAAACCCTGGCATGTGGTCCATCCGCCCAATGCATCTTCAGGCATTCGCCTCAAGTAAACACATGAGTGCAACATCTGTGGACTAGAGGCAAGAGCACCTGCACAACTTCTACCCCAATGTTGGCCTGCAAATTCAGCATTCCCTATGATCAACAGAGTAGGACTCAAATTTGCATTCACTTGAATAAGAGTAGGACCCTCTGCACAATTGGGGATCTTGATGAAAGGGTGCTAGGGCTTGCATGTGTCCCCCTGCCTCTTGTCCACATGTGTTTATGTGTTCAGGCACCTTAATCTCATTAATATTTCTCCACTTGTTTTCAGGTTCCTCAGCATTTATTAATTTTTTGAACGTCAATTTCTTAAAGCATCTCCTTCAGCTACTTCCTTTTGAAATAGAACCTTTAAATTCCCAGCCCTTCAAATTATGCACACGAAAAGGAGCTATTGAATACAAGTAATTCCATCATACAGTGTAAAACAATGCATACAACAAGATCACCATAAATGACTGCTAAATTTAACAAGTGATAAATTGTTTGAAAAATAATGCAAGATGAGTTCCTTAAATCTTAAAGAGGCCAATGACCTTCCACATATCTATCTATATATATAAATGTAAAAGGGGCATGTTGGTTGGTCTCCACCTCTCACCAAAACCGCTTGACCAATGCCAATGAAATTTGGACACAACATCAGATGCGAATAACTGAGTGTCCACATACCATTTGCGTACCCAGATGACACCCCAGCGCAAGGTAAAACCCCATTTTGTGGACTTCAAAACTCAGACAGCAGACACTGCCGGGCATGCTGGGAAATAGAACCCAGAAGCTGCGTCTCCAAGGGTGGGACAGAGTACATCCTGGGAAATAGAAGGCCAAACCTGCATCTTAGCAACCAGTATGCTTTAACTGCCAGAATGGCCATTCCTCCACAAAGGGCCACGCCAGGATCCTGCCCCTAGCCACCCACGTCCCAAAACACCTCAGCTCAGGTTTGCAGGGAACGGAACTGGGGACCCACAGCAACGCGTGGCAGGGCCAGCTAGTATGTGTGTATATGTGTGTGTGTATATATATATATATATATATATATATATATATATATATATATAATTTCTGTTGCTCTCAATATCTTCAGATTAGCTATATAAATAGACTAGCTTCTGCTCTAGCTTAACCAGAGTGCCTCTAAATATGAGGGACCTGGCTCCTTCACCATGCCCACTTGTACATGGTGCTCATATGCTCATCTACACTGATGAGAGTCCAGCAGCTGACATTTCTCAATACACCTACACTTCGGAAATATGCTAAATGAACTCTTGTTTGTTCACTGCTCTGACCAATAATGTCTTTCTGCTGTAACATTTGTGGTCCATCAATGGAGAGCTGGTCCATCAATTGAGGATTCTGGTTGGCCCAAATACAGGTCCTCAGTTGGCAATCAGTCATCTATCAGGTAGCTCTGCTCCCCAATATCCCTCTGTTTTTACTTGCTATGGTCCTATGCTATACCCATTTTTTAAAAATAAATAAACAGAAGAATTAATAATAATAATAATAATACCCCACTCATTGGCTGGGTTGCCCTGGTCACTTTTTGTGGCTTCCAACACATATAAAAAACATAATACAACATCAAACATTAAAAACTTCCCAATACTGGGAAACATTAAAAACTTCCTGATTCAGGACTGCCATCAAATGTCTTCTGAAAGTTGTGTAGTTCTTTATCTCCTTGACATCCGGTGGGAGCGCACTCCGCAGGGAGGGCACCACTGCCGAGAAGGCCACTGCCAAGAAAAATAAAATCAGCAAAATTTAAAAACAGGAATGTAGAACTTGTTTGCATGTCCAATGAAGCTTATTAGGGCTCTAAAACAGCACGATGAGGGATTTCCAGAGCAAAGAGCTCGCAGATGTAGAGCAAACATCATTGCAGGAGGGCAAGTGCCACAAACTGGTCAAGTAGGCACATAGAGGGCCAGGTGATTCCTCAAGGGGTATGGCAGGTCTACAGGTGCTTCCTAGCCAACCCTAGCCAACCAGAGAGGGAGCAGGTTGGATGGGGAAACCAGATGAAATGGCAATAGGGACAGTTTGACTTAAGGTGGCAACTAGGTCAGGTGGGGGTCAAGAGGCAGAGAAATAGCACAACAGAAGTATTCAACAGGCAAAGACAGTTGCTGGGGCAGAAAAGGAAATGGCCCAGCTGAGGAGGATAGAGGAGATGCTTGAAAGCTAGGTGAGATCACTGAAGGCTTAGAGTTGGGTCACACCAGTATTATTTTTCTAGAAAAAAGAGGTGCCAGAACTCACCATGAATGCCTCCCTTGTTCTCTTATAATGGCAATGGCACCCACCTGAGAGGTGCTGGAACTGAGTTCTGGCAAGTTTCATCTGAGAAAAAGCCCTGGCTCATACACACCTGGAGTTGTCTTTTCCTACAACATTCTAGTCTCCTAAGAAGCAATTTATGAACTGCATTTGTGTCTGCAAACAGAAAAGAGCCTCTGCGCCCCCCCCCCCCTGCCTCCTGCATCCTTTGGCTGTATGCTGCTTAACACCACTGATCCATAAAGAACAGTCCCTCAACCAGTGAGCACACAGTGCTAGCAACCCTGACCCTGCAAACATGGCTTTCTTTCCAGGAATAGACTATTCAATAAATATATCTTTGTAACTGTGGTTTATTGTAAATCACGGGCTGATTTGCCTCTAAGGGTAAATGCATTTTTAATCAAGCAGTATGCCCACAGTATGCAAAGTTCATCTTCATTTGTGTTTTCCCCCTGGTGAACAAACCCCTCATGGTCTTCAACCTTTCGCTACTTTCGCCTCTGCCAGTTTGCCCATTAGAATTGCTCTTAATTACATGCCTGGTTGCACTCTTAACTCTCTTGGGGAACCGTAAACTTTGAAAGCTTCCCTGTCCACAAAGGATAGGAGCAAAAACATATTCTATTTTCCGAAAGTTTAATCAAGCTTAATGTGTAGGATTCTTCTTTCTTTCCCCCCCATAATTTGTAACAAATTCATCACGGCTATTACATTGTGCATGGTAGCAGATAGATTTTTGGCCTTGGCCTAGGCCCTTTAGGACAGCAGTCTCCAACGTGGCACCCTCCGGATGTTGTTATAATAATAATAATAATAATAATAATAATAATAATAATAATAATAATAATTTATTATTTATACCCCGCCCATCTGGCCGGGTTCCCCCAGCCACTCTGGGCGGCTTCCAAAAAAACAGAAATTCTAAAATACAAAAATCCATCAAACATTAAAAGCTTCCCTAAACAGGGCTGCCTTGAGATGCCTTCTAAAGGTCTGGTAATTGTTCTCTTTGACCTCTAGTGGGAGGGCATTCCACAGGGTGGGTGCCACTACCGAGAAGGCCCTCTGCCTGGTTCCCTGTAACTTGGCTTCTCGTAATGAGGGAACCGCCAGAAGGCCCTCGGAGCTGGACCTCAGTGTCCGGGCAGAACGATGGGGGTGGAGACGCTCCTTCAGGTATACCGGACCGAGGCCATTTAGGGCTTTAAAGGTCAACACCAACACTTTGAATTGTGCTCGGAAACGTTGACTACATTGTCACTCACCATTGGCTACAATGGCTGCGGCCAATGGGGTCCAACAACATCTGAACACAACCAAGTTGGGGGGCACTGTCCAAGGGAGAACCAAGTTTCATTCAGCCCAGAGGGGCAGAGGCCAGTGCACAGCCGTAGAAATAATTCACTGTGGTTGAAAGCTAGACCTGTTCATCAAAATGGATGAACCCTTCCCCTCTCCTCTCCTTTCCTTCCTTCTGGGTGTTTACCCAGTTATCTTGGTTTCATTCCTCAGAAAAGAAAGAGGGGATGAATAGCTGTGCATTTCAATTTATTGGAAAATGGAGGCAACAGGCCCATCGGGCAGCTGGCCATTCTCTGATCCACCTTGACACGACTTGTTAGTCCTGCATTCCAACTCTGCAAGGACTACCCTGAATCACCCTCGTTTGCCTTCTTATTTGGGAAGCACAGAGAGCTGATCCACACCCTTAGCAGAGGCCATTGCTAGAACCCCTGACCCTAACACTACTTCCCTAGCCTCTTGTCTCCCTGTGACATCTTTCTCCTGCATCTCTCCTCCCATTCCCACCAGTCCTCACAAAAGAGTGACAGTTCAAACCTTAGGTGATAAGGCAGGGCTATGGTGTTAAAAAAAATTCTAGCTCTGCAGCTAATTATGTGGCTATCAGATATCTTGGAAGTAGCAGAGTAGATCTGATTCACAGTTAGTGCCTTGGTGGCTGAATGGATGCACAAACTCATTGATGCAGTTCTGTAAGGGAAGCTGTCTCTGTAAAGTGTGTCTTTGCAATGTCGATGAGGGGTGTGTGTGTGTGTGTGTGTGTGTGTGTGTGTGTGTGTGTGTGATTTCCAATGGCATGAGGGCAGTACCCTTTTCTTCAAGGGGGGTGGATGGGTTGCCCTTGAATGGCTAAAAGCTCTGTAATGTATGTTTTACTTTCCACGGCAAATTGCACCCATGTGGATGCATTCTCAAGACACACCCGTGTCTGCCATGGATTTATGTTGGGGGGGGGGTCAGGCTTCATATTAGGGGTGGCAGAACCTCAGTTAGTTAAGTATTTTTGTTGGTTTACTTGATTTAGTGGGGCAGCTGCACTTCGTCCCCGTCCCTTCCGGGCTATGATCGTGGTGTCTGCCCCATGTTCTGAATTGAGTGCCAGAATGAGGCTGAGTAGGGTCCAAAACATAGTCAATCTCAAGTGAAGGGTTCATTAGTGCTAAATAAAATGTGGACAAGTGTTTCATAACCACACCTGTATGGCTTTCCAACTGCTTCCCTATATCCGTAGTACAATGTCAGGACAAATATATTTTGGCCCATGCGAAAGCTACAGATAATTGTACCTGACCCAAGTAACATTGCTTTCCGTGGAACTCAGTCATGACTAACTGTAGCTGAACTGGGGCCAGAAAATCATTTTTTTTGAACCAAAAGGAAATGATTGAAGTTGCAAGAAATATTATCAAGCGAAATATTTGCAAATACATTATTTCAAATATCCATTTTTTGTACTTTTCTTGAGGAAATATTTCCTTCAACTCTGGAATGTTTTTTTGGGGGGAATCTAGGAATGGTAATTTGGAGAAAGCTGTCACTTGTGTGAATTTGTTTCCTGCAACTCTTGAATGTGAGGCTAATGCCATATTATATGTTCAGTATTGTAAGCGCATTTGCGTGTTATGAGAATGCAGTAATAATTTTGCAGCAGCCGGTTTATTATTATCATTTGTCTTTGCGGTTGTTTTGAAATACCGTACCTTGCTCTTTCGGGAAACTGTACCTTAACAGCACCACACTTTATTTAAGCATCTTCTCCACACCTGGAGAAGTACAAAAAACAGGTGTCTCTCTCTCTCTCTACTGGTTAATGCCTAGCTCCAGAGAGTCTAGCCAAAATCTGATTTGGATATTAACAGGCCCTGGGAAGCCAAACTCAGTATAGGGTTTTCTATGTGTGCTGTGTGACAGCTCTGGAAGTTAAGAGAGGATGAATGTGGCATTATGTGTCCATGCATGCCAGCGTGGTTTTTCTGCTTTTTCACAGAGTTTCCATCCTTTAAAGAGTTTAAACAACTACAGAAACACTTAAAATAACATTAGGATCCAGTCCAGATTTCTCTGCCACTCAGAACACGTGTGTGTGTGTGTATGTGTGTGTGTGTGTGTTTGAAACCATGCATCTGAGCACCCAAAGGGGTTTATGATTTGTTAGGTTTAGTAGTTCAGAGGATTAAAAAGACAGGAATATTAGCAGGGAAAAAAGAAGAAGGAGAAAAGTCAATGTATTCACTGAAGCAAATCTAATGGGTTGCTGGGCCAGAGGAAATTAAAAAAAAGGTTCTACCTACCACCTGAGTGAATCTTATTTATAATTCCTAATTCACACTATATATATATATATATATATATATATATATATATATATATATATTCCCAGGCATCTTTCTTTTTTCTTCTTCTTTTGCTATGCTAGTCACATTTTCTAAATCCTTTATCAACGGCTGTTCTGCATATGAATGGGCTGTAATTGAACTGTCACATTCATGAAGGTCAGTAACCTTTCATTAGGAAGAATGTGTCTCTCTTGATAAATTGGAAAGTCCCTGGGGATTTGAAAGCAGGTTTTTTTTAAAATCACTCTTTCAAGTATACCTAAAAAATCTAATACAGATCTTTCTTTCTTTCTGTTCCTTTCACAGTACCGTACTCTGACAAACCTTTCTTCTTTGTCTTTTTCATAGTCAGCATTGTTCAAAATATTCAATCTCTGTGCTTTGCCATGACCAGCCTGAGAGCCAAAGAGAAAATGTCTAACTCCTGTCCTTTAAGCTGCAGATAGTCAACATGTCTAGGACTTTGTTTTGTTTTTGTTTTTAACAAGAAACCTTGAAATTACAGCTAATACGGGGCTTTCTATTATTTCTGTTCTCTGTGGCTTCTTTAGCAATCCCAGTGAAAATCACCAGCAAATCAAGGAAGAAACAAATTCATCAGGGAAACAAGTAGAGAAGTTAATGGTTGGTCCCTGTGTTGTTTTACCAATCCAGCTATTAAAAGGAGGGATCTTATTTTGGAGAAATGACCAGTTAGTTTAGTTGTGTTGTCCCTATCAATTTCACCAACTGCTCCTTTGAAACACCAGGCAATGGCCCAGTTTGCATGTAACGCTAAGCCACACCACGGCTAAGCATGAAGGCAGTAGGCTATGGGTTCTCAGAAGGAAAATCATGACCATGTTGCTCCTGCTCCAGTCCTGCTGCCGCTGTGCTACCTGGAGCCAAACCATGGTTTGTCTTTGTGTCACTTCCGAACATTTTATTCCAGATAAAACACAAGCTGTAGCAAAGGTTTATTGTTGACTTATTGCTTGTGGTTTGTTTGATGGAAACATTATTGTTTGCATTTTGTCTTTTTTTTGCAATGCATAAGTGGCCGTAGTACAAAGGAGCTTCCAAAAAGATACCAGCTTTCTAGAGTGATGAGTTGATCTCCATTAACACTATTGTTAACACTTCAGATAGAGGACACCTTCAAAGAGGACATGTGGCAAGCCTAATACCACCTCTGAAAGGGGGGAAAAACTCATCATCCTCAGTCCAGAAATTATTCAAACATGCAAAATTATTTTTTCAGATGCCTATAAATAATCCAGAGGGACCAAATTAATTCTGGACCAACCTTGGCAGTTGGCACATAGGTAGGTCAGTGATGTCGAAGGCCTGAGTTGTCACACCACATCTCATCTCACATTTGGTGATGTCTGGTGGTGATGCCTTTTAGGTTATTCTGGAGATTGGTACATACCTCAGAAATTCTCAGATAAATCCACAGTGGGAGACTCCAGAATCTAGGGCAAGAATAGGTTGGATTCTTCTGGTGTTCAGTGGCTAGAAAGGGAAATGTTTTGATGTGGGGCATGACATTTCTTTTTTACCTGCAACAAATTTTAAAGAAGTGACACTGCCCACATGAGAACTGAGGTAATACAGTTCCCCCTAAAGGAACCTATAAAATGGCAGAGGAACCTATGAAATGACAAACTCATATGCAAGAGAGCAAAGACCGGACAATTCATTTTGTACCAAAGACTACAATGGAACCCTTTCAGGAAAGGAGAATTCCACAATAATTTTTGTGTAATATTTGAATCCTGGATTCCCATTCAAGTCCATCTTCAACTTGCATTAAGAATCATGAAGGATGAGATTATCAGTGGCTACTAGTCATGTTCTATCTCCCCTACCTCGAGTGCTTCTGAGTGCCGGTTGTTGGGGTTCACAAGTGAGGAGAATGTTGTTGTGCTCATGTGTTGGCCACTGTGAGAACAGGGAGTGGGAATAGATGGGCCTTTGGTGTGATCCAGCAGTTTCCTATCGGTGGCAAGAGGACAAAAGAATAGCCTCATTGTCTTCCTTCCGGCCCAAGCTTCCAAAAAAAGTTAAAGTACAACGTAGCTAAAGAGCATATTTCCAAGTGTGTTAAGCATTTTCCAAGCAGAGAACAAATCCGCTTTTACCACTTCATGTCTTTACAATAGAAGCCCATCCATTAACATGGGAAACTGCTTGTTTGCATTTCTTAACAGCTGACATTTGTACCTTTCCAAGGAAAGTGAAGGGCATCTCATTGCTTCCTTGTTTAAAGCAGTGTAGAAATAATGGGGTTGATAGGGAATTGGAGCTAATTTCCTTTGTCTCCTATTCAGCAGATAATGGTGGTATGTGTGGGATGTTAAAGGCCAGGCAGAGGAGGTGACCTGGAGATGACTCCATTCTTCTGAGGTTTATCAAAGGCTCCTGTCAGTCAAAGGCATGCTGGGAGACTGGGGACTGGCCATCTGGTCCAAAGTTAATCAAAGAGGAAAAAGCAGAGTAAGGAAGTAGGAGAGAGAGAGAGAGAGAGAGAGAGAGAGAGAGTATCTCACTGTCAATTTCTGTGCACGGTGGAATGATGAGAGTTTCCTATTCCCTAGCAGCTCCAACACATGGGCCTGGTGGTGGTGGGATCACCCTCACGACGGAGGGTTTTGTTTAATATGGATAAAGCAGCGAGATGATATTGTGTGTCAGTTTTCAGTGGCAACACTGAAGGTCACTCATGCTGTTAGCTATTCAGAGAAGCAACAGAACTGTTTCACTTATTTGAGGAAAGAAAGGAAATAACTGGTTCACTATGGGGAGCCAATTTAAATTCAAACAGGTCTTCTGTTTTGAAGCCAGAAATCTTTTCATCATTGTCATGTTTATTATAAGCATTAACAAGTTTTTACAGCAAACACCATCACTAACCCATCCCTGTATCTAACCCGGCATATGTCCTCCTGCTACCACCACTGTTAAATGATGGCATCCCTTACAAACTTCACATATGGAATTTGTGAAAAGGTTTTGAGTTCAGATTGGTGGTTTTGTCCAATTGCTAAAATCGTATGGCCCAGTGTGTGGACTGAGTGAACCCATAGTTGCGGCATTGTTGAAGCAAAGAGGGTGAGTGAGGGCCTGATCTGTCAAGGAATGAGAGACCAGTGATAGTCTTCTGTAAAAACAACCAAGGGTCTCTTGGCACAGTAAAGGGTAATATAATTTATAATTTATTTTTATTTTTATACTGTAAACCACCCTGTGATTTTCACATGAAGGGTGGTATATAAATTTAATAAATAATAATGTCACAAGCTTTTGTGGACTATAGTTCACTTCTGTCAGATGCATGAAGTATACCTGAGTTGCAGGTACATATATACACCTGGGAGGGAGGGTTTGATAGAAGTGGACTATGCCATAATCAGTTTGTTGCTCTTAAAAGTGTCACAGGCCTCTGGTTTTGCTGCAAGCGACTAACGTGGCTACGTCCTTGGAAACTGTTACAATGGAAATCCCACATAAGCCATTTTGAAGTTTCTAAGGAAGGATGGAAGATGTGCAAAATGCATAAGGTAACCCACACACTGGGTTAAAAAAAATCATTGAGTTCTAAGCCAGAAAACTGGGAAATTCCATTCAAACATAATTAGCAAGCTTAGGGCTAGTTAATGCATGAAGGGGTTAAGACCACAGAGCACAGACTCAGCTAGGTCATACTCCTCACCTGGAAGGAAGTTAAGTTTCCTTCTTTGTTCATTCTCTTTCACCATGTGAACTCACTGAGATAGGATGTGTATGCTTAGAGCTATTTCACTATATTTTGTATCCCAAGATTGCTGCCTGTGTTTACTTGCTGCTGCATGGATAAATGCATTAACCTGACTTTTGGAACTTTGTAAGTAAAACATTATGAAACTTATTAAGGTGTGTGGTCTGTTCAATGCTAACAGGAATAAATACACTTTGCGTGTCCCACTGCATTCAGTGTGGCTTATTCTCAAGTAAGTGATGTGAGGATTGCAGACAGTCAAGACCAAGGCTGCTATCCTAAACATGTGAATGTGGGAGTCCCATTGAACTCAGTTGAGCTTACCCAGTTTTTTTTTTTCTGGGAGGACACATACCCCTAAACATTTTGTGAATCTAAGTTTGGCCTCATTGAGGGGCAGTATTTCAATATGAGTACCGGTAGGAAAATGAGAGTACCCCTAAACATTTTTAAAGGGAAAAAAGCACTGTGCTTACCTCTGAGTAGACATATTTAGATTGTACTGCTAGTTCCCACGCCATGTACTAACCACTCATGACCTGCTTTTCCATCAAGGAGATTATTTCCTCATTTGAATCTGCTCTATTTCATCTCTTGACATTGTGAGCAAATTGGAAACTGAACTGGGTTACAAAGCTTCCCCCCAGGAAAACAGATTCTGGAAGCAGAGGGCCCTTGGCTGCCATCCTAGACTGGCCACTTCATGTATCACCAAAAAAGAGGACAAAGGAGGATGCTGATCTGCATAAATTTTGCATATGGAAATGTAGAATGCCTATATTAAATAGTGGAGAAGCCTGTGACCAGGTCACCCGTGTGGCTGCTCAATCTACTGTCTGGGCACTAATCGTGGATGGGCAACTTCAAAGTCCCTGCTCAACTTCCTTGGGACTCTTGATCTTTAAACAGGACTTCCTCTCAAACAGAGGAATGTCCTCTGCAAAGTAGAGCACATGGACACCCTATGCAATCCTATGCCATAAGCCCCACAGAACACATTGGAAATTGCTACTGTCTGAACATAGATTGAATTGCACCCATCTAATTGCTACTTTAACCCAGGTGGCACTGTGGGTTAAACCACAGAGTCTAGGGCTTGCTGATCAGAAGGTCGGCGGTTCAAATCCCTGCAACGGGGTGAGCTCCCGTTGCTCGGTCCCAGCTCCTGCCAACCTAGCAGTTCAAAAGCACGTCAAAATGCAAGTAGATAAATAGGTACCGCTACAGTGGGAAGGTAAACGGCGTTTCCGTGTGCTACTCTGGTTCGCCAGAAGCGGCTTTGTCATGCTGGCCACATGACCAGCTGTCTGCGGACAAACGCTGGCTCCCTCGGCCTATAGAGTGAGATGAGCGCCACAACCCCAGAGTCGGACATGACTGGACCGGATGGTCAGGGGCCCCTTTACCTTTACCTTTAATTGCTACTTGTACCTAATGCATGTTATGAAGGACAATATAAGGAACGTGTCTTATAAAAATCATTGGAAAAAGCAAAAACATCATATGGAATTTCCCCCCCAAGGAACAAAGCTGCTTCATATCAGAAACAGCTCTGAACATAGAACTTGGCATATACTTCCAGTTTCTTAGTTTGTGCGCAATTCTGTTTGCTTTCTGGGTCAAGGTTCAAACAAGCCTAGCTAGACCAGGCATATGGAGAAAAAGTCAGCAGTGCATCGAGTTTCACCTCTAGCTTTACTGAGCAGATTTTCTCCTTGTGGAAGAGACTCTGGTTGGTATGGCTGAATAACAGTAAAAATGGAACAGAGACGGGAAGCATGAAAATGCCAATAAGCTTTCTTCAGCAGAGCTTTATTATTTTGCTGTTGTTGCTGCTGTTGGCACCTGCCTGTCTAGAGAGACAATGGAGTGTGCCTCTGGAGGTGAAGTCAAACTGTTGGAAAATCACAGCACCTGCTGTGGCTGCAGAGACCGTTGAATTGTAACTGCTGCCTCCCACATTCCTTTTGCTGCATTAGCAGCACCAAAGTGACCTCTCTGAATGCACTCCCAATGAACATCAGGCAGGCGCCGCCAACACTTAAAACTCCTCTGCTCATCCAGGCTTCTCCTGAGGGTTTCTCCTCAGGATGAGGGGCCATAATCAAGTGGGTAGACGGCATTGCGGTTGTTGCCATTCCTGTCTCAAGAGATAATGGATTCTGCGCATGAGGGAGACATCAAACCAAAGTATCCTCCCCGAGGTGCAAGGTCTTTGGCCACCCAGCAGACAGACCCTCTTCTTGGCCCCACTGATGTGGTCCAAAGGAAAGCAAAGGAAATCTGGCACCAGCTTGGCTGCAGGAGTTGCCGGAAAGAGGCGTACAAGACTCTCTTAGGGACTCCACTCCGGATTTGTGTAGGGATTACTCCTTCGCCTTTTCTTCTCCCAAAGATGTCCTGCAAGGCAGCAGGCACAGATTCTCCCTCAAGTTTGACTCCCAAAGCCTTTCTCATGAATGAATATAACCTCAAGGCAGCAGAGTTTTAGGATCTGAGTTTTCCTTCTCCTAGATGGGCTACCTTCGCAGGTTCACGAGACCCACTTCTCTCTGCAGCATGTGCAGTAACTGCTTTCTTGACCGTTAGACCCACTATTGGTCTTGTCCACTCAAGACAGCCAGAGCCTGTCTTCACATGCAGAGGAAATCCCTAATTCACCAAGAGATTGAGACCAATCGTCTACCCTCACCTGGTTCAGCCAGCCAAGTCGAAGCCGTGTGTGGCCACTGTTGCATGCTGACAGTTCTAGGAGCAACAGGTGAGAGCTGAGTGCAGGGTGGGGACCAAAGGTGGACAAACTACCACAGAAGGAGCACGACCTGTCCCCCAGCAGATGTACTACCCTTTCCTTAACAGTTTACTATTAATGGAACAGAAGTGGCTCACCGGGTGGGGCAGGGCTGCTAGGCTAGCTTCCTGGCAGGTGGGTTTCTGTTATTTTTGGGGGGAGAGAAGCAACAGATTTGTGTGGTGAAAATGCATCAGCAGGAGCACGGGGTTAGTTTTGTCCATGTACTTCCACATTGTTCTCCCCACCAAACTCTCCTTCCCAATAAACATCAGCAACCCACCTACTGGGAAGCTAGCATAGCAGATCCACCCCACCCCAACAGTATTTCTCAAATACTGTTGCCCAAAATGCCTTACTCTAAGGCTGGGGTGGTGGGAGAGGCTTTTTCAACTCAAAAGCTACATTCCACCTTCATGGGCAACTTTCGGAAGGCCTCATGGGCAAGGCCAAAAGTGAGTGGGTCAATGGATATGACTCTTTAAGTGTGTGCAATAGGCTACGTTCCAGCCACACGAAACTCGGTGGTTTCTGTGACATTCTTTCTTCATCCAGGAATTCAAAAGGTATCAGCTCAAGGACACATTGAGGCAGTGAATAAAAACAGGAACCACCCCTGCCCCATGAAGAACACTTGAGAGCTTTAACCCACTGATGTATTAATAGCACTTATAGAGTATAAGGCAAGTGTTCAAAGTGTGAAACAAAAGCAGAACAATTGGAAATGATGCATTGTGTAAAGGGATTCTGTGGATCATGGTGGAAGTGAGAGGTACATGAAATGAAGTGATGCTCACTCCTGATCATATGGCATAGCTACCGAGCATGTTCAGTGCAAATTTAACACTGAGCAACAGCAACAAAATGAATGACAATCACACAAAAGAATCATGATCTAGAAGCAAGTTTACATGGAGTGGAGGGAACCGTTGCTTTGCCTAAGATAATATGAATTGAACAAGCTGCCATGCAGCAAAATAAAAAGAAATGAGTGTGAGTGATAAACATTGGCTTTGGTAGACAAAAGTCCGCTGTGCTATTCCATTAAGTACAAGCTGGTTATGCGCTGCATGAACTGGGGCTTTTATCAGACTGCGCTGTGTACATTCAGCAAGAGCTAAAGAGAAGTTACAGACTGATTCCAGTATTTATAGTTTGCTCTCCATTGTTTCTGATGGACTTGAAAGAAGGAATAAGAGTGTCAATTTTCTGTGAAATGGACTCATTGCATAGAATAGACCCTGAGCCTAGCTGCCTCCATGGAGTCTGTTAGGCCAATGTGATTTTCTACCTCAGGTGGATAATTTTTGTTCTCTCTTCTCTCCCAGCGCTTCCCTGAACTTTGAAATATCTTGACATTTATGGATTGTGGCTGAAGTTTTCAAAGCCATGCCCTTCTTCTTCTACACAGCGTACTCAGATGAATGGCAAAACTAAGGGCCTGTATAGTAATTAAGGACCTGTTCCAACAGATAAAATATTTTGAAGAAATGGGAAGTGCTAAATGTGCTACAATAACCATCCCTAACCAAATCACAGTCTGTGAGGCCAGAGGCCAGAAAGAGACCACAATATATACACTCGCATCTCCTTGATACGATTGTGTTGGGTTTTAATTGTAAGTTGCAATGGAAGGCAACCTTGCCAGGAAAGCAGGGTATGCAAAAATAAATGAAACTGCAAACATTGAGATAATTTTGAATGCCTGACATACTTTGGGATTCCAAAACAAATCTGTCTCAGTCAGATGTAAGATCAATGTGGTTGCTCCCGGATGACCTGCTTACTGAGTGTTCCCTCTGGTATGTTTGGCGGGGAGGTCAGTCAAAGTTGCCTATTTATTTATTGAGCATTCATTTTAATTTGTCTGCAGGGAGGTTATAGGACTCTGTGCTGAGCCATTGCTACCCTACACTTTCCAGTGCATTTCCCCATTGATTTCCTTATTGCATAAAGTATGGTTTGGGGTGGGAAGGAAGAGGAGTTGTTGCACAAGATTGCCTAATCAACTTAAATTGTGCAACCTGAATTTATCAGTTGGTGATCAAAGCACTTGAAAATAGAGATAATCTGAAACTGCCCAAAGATAGTAGCTGAAGTGGTGTTTAGTTGATCTTCCTTCCTTCCTTCCTTCCTTCCATCTTTCTTTCTTTCTTTCTTTCTTTCTTTCTTTCTTTCTTTCTTTCTTTCTTTCTTTCTTTCTTTCTTTCTTTCTTTCCTTCCTTCCTTCCTTCCTTCCTTCCTTCCTTCCTTCCTTCCTTCCTTCCTTTCTTTCTCCTTCCTTCCTTCCTTCCTTCCTTCCTTCCTTCCTTCCTTCCTTCCTTCCTTCCTTCCTTCCTTCTTTTTTGCATCAATACATTGAGGCTGCACTCCTAGATGTCCTAGACCTACTTAGGTGGCAATCCTAGACCCACATACCTGGGAGTGATCCCCACGAAATCCAGTGGGATTTACCTCTGAGTAAACATGCCTCATCCTGCCCTGTACATCCCATAGCAGCTGCCTTCTACCTCGAGAGGCAAGCTGTCATTATCCCCCTTCCTCCCATGGATAGATCTGTGCTCATCGCTAGCGAATTATCTCTACTTACTGCTTAATACAATAGTTATCTCTTAGTGCAGCAATCAAGAGGCAAAATGTAATACACACATATAATCCCAAAGACCTTCTCGCAATTTGTTTCTCATACAGAATAGCCCATTTTAACGCAGGCCCCCCCAAAATGTATTACAGATATTAGTCGTTTTCTCAGACAGAATTCTCACATAAATGTATTTTCACTTCAAACGTAGAAGTTAGAGAGCAAGGGTATAAGATGGTGCTGCTGCAAAGCACTAATACAATTTATTAGACAAAGCCTATGAGGATGCAATAGCAGGTCTGCTATCAAAAGGGGGGGGGACCTTCAGGCATTTTACATCCCTTAATCCCAATGACAGCCTGTTTTTGCAGATACCCTGCAGTTCATGAATCACTGGCTATAGCATGCAAAATCCCTATTTAGGTAATTACAATACAATACACACATCTGCACGTTGGCTAATGTCACAGGAAAATATTCCAGGCAATCTTCTCTCGGAAATAATACAGCCACCTCACAGTTTAGTGCAATCTTTTCCATTCCATGATGTTAATGCAGTGGAAAGGTGGGGAAATGTCACTTTGCTCACAGGTATGTCTTTCTGGGCATTGAATAAGACACTTGACACGAGAGTCTGTGAGGTCCGTTAATAACATTGGCAAATTTAAATGAAAGCTTAGTCCCAAATCCTGCGCCCCCATTGAATCCAGCATGTCACTACTTCTGAAGCCTCTTTTCCTTGTCTGAAAAATTAGAATGCCGTAGGCTGCAATCCTAAACACACTTCCCAGAGTGGAAATCCCATTTAATTCAAAGGGACTTACTTCTAAGTAAATACGCTTAGGATTGTGGTATAAGTGAAGTTATATTTGCAAAATGTTCTGCAAACTAGAGTGCAGCCTACTTACATTAATATTAATAGTGGCCTTGTCCCAATTACACAAAATATTAATTCATTAATTTGTTTGTTCGTTCCATTTTTTTTTACTCTGCCAACATAGCTCCCAAGAGCCCTCAGGGCGGCTTAGGACAAATCAAATCTAAAAACTCTAAAATCCAGTCCTGAAAACAGCAAACAACACAAAGGAACCAATAATACAGTGAGCAAAGGACTCTGAGATCAGCATTAAAAGATAGCCCAATCCAGTTCCAAAGCTCACAAGCTAAGAACTTAAAAGAGAAATGTTGCTGCAAGTG
The DNA here is from genome assembly GCF_965207765.1 of Zootoca vivipara. NCBI lineage: Eukaryota > Metazoa > Chordata > Lepidosauria > Squamata > Lacertidae > Zootoca > Zootoca vivipara. The sequence goes on from NC_142591.1 coordinate 29,255,818, forward strand.
CAAGTGCTACACAGGGGTGGCCAACATGGTGCCCTCGAGGTGCTGTTGGAATGCAACTCCTGGCTCCCTGGAGTTGTAGGCCTTCTGCATGGCACCATGTTAGCTACCCCTGCACTTCCGCCTGCTAGTGTTTTCTCCTCATGTTCCAATGGAGGAATGTGAAACCATCCAAAAAGGGAGGAGGTTGTTTCTTCTTACATTAAACAACCTCACAGCCTGGTAACATGTCCTTTGTTAGTTAGCTGAAGCACTCTCTTCAAAGCAAGCAAATAAGGAAACGGATATAACAACAGAAAATATTTCTTTCTTGATTTCTACCAGCCTTCCAAAACCTGATTTTCTCAAGATGCTTTGGACTCGATGATGGCCAGGGCTGAGGGGAATTGTAACCTGAAACATCCGGAGGGCACCAGCGTGGGGAAAGTTGATTTATTTCAAACTATTCTCTTTTGGGTTGTTGTTGTTTCCTTCCCTTCTTTGTGTGATGTAACTACAGCGCCTGAGGGGCAGAGCTCATCGCTGATACTCTCCCAAGGTGAACTAAGAATGCTACGGCCATCGCGGTGATGAAAAGCTCTGTAAAATATAAACAACTGCATTGCCGACCTCTGTTAATGCCAGCCTCTGGGAGAAGGGAGTTGCTCGTGCTGTTTGTGTACGTATTTGGCAGAGATGTATTCTTTAATATTCTACAAATGTAGGAATATTGTTGATAAAATGGGGAACGGGCCATAGGTCGGTAGTAGTGCTTTGCATGCACCAGAACTCCGTCTCAATCCCTGATATCTCCAGACAGTAATGGGAAATAATCCCATCTAAAAACCTAGAAAGCTGTTGCTTGTCAGCAGGACACCCCCCCCCCAAGTGTGCCTATTTTCCAGGGACAGTCCTGGATTAAAGATGCCATCCTGGTTTCTGATTTGATCCCAGAATGTCTTCCTTTTCCTTAAAAGGTAAAGGGAGCCCTGACCATTAGGTCCAGTCATTACCAACTCTGGGGTTGTGGCACTCATCTCGCGTTATTGGCAGAGGGAGCCAGTGTACAGCTTCCAGGTCATGTGGCCAGCATGACAAAGCCGCTTCTGGCGAACCAGAGCAGCGCATGGAAACGGCGTTTACCTTTCTGCTGTAGTGGTACCTATTTATCTACTTGCATTTTGACGTGCTTTCAAAATGCTAGGTTGGCAGGAGCTGGGACCGAGCAACGGGAGCTCACCCCATCATGGGGATTCAAACCACCGATCTTCTGATCAGCAAGCCCTAGGCTCAGTGGTTTAACCCACAGCGCCACCCGCATCCGTTCCTTTTCCTTAGAACATCCCTATTTTCATCGGACAAATGTTGGAGGGTATGGAGTTATACGACCCTTGAGCCAAGTAGATAAGTTACGATACAACCTTTAGAAGACATCTGAAGGCAGCCCTGTATATGGAAGTTTTTAAATGTTCAATATTTTATTATGTTTTTATATACGTTGCAAGCTGGGGCAACCCAGTCTGATGGATGAGGTATAAATAATAAAATTATTATCATTATTAATACTGTTATGGAATAGGACATCCTTATTTTCGTCGGTGAAATGTTGGAGGATATGAGGTAATGCTGAGCTAGATGATCCAATGGTCTGACTTGCTATAAGGCTGCTTCCTATGTAGACACTTAAATCCTAATACTCCCATCATGACAGCCTGTGAAACTAAAGAAAAGACAGGTTCTGTTTCGTTTCTTGACCCCTAGGGAGTTGCCTAGGTAGCCCAAGCTCTGGGTCTTTTGCATTGGAGCCTAGATCTCCTCCAGTTTTTAACCTCATTTTTTTTATGTGGTTATGGGGTGACTTGGTGCAGTGCAGACCCCAGTCACCTGCCATCTTGGAGCACATCTGTACCATACATTTAAAACACTGTAATACTACTTTAAGGTTCATGACTTCCCCAAAGAATCCTAGCAACTGTAGTTCATTAAGGGTGCTGAGAGCTGTTAGGAGGCCCCTGTTCCTCCCACAGAGGTACACCGTAATTTCCAGAGTGGTTTAACAAATGATCCACAGTCCCATGAAACTCTAGGAACTGTAGTGCTATAAAGGGAATAGGGGGTCTCCTAACAACTCTCAGAAGCCTTACCAAACCTCAGTTCCCAGGATTTTTTTTCAGGAAGCCATGACTGGTATAATCATGCTGTAATGTCTGGTGTGGATGTGGCCTTTACTCAGAGGCAAATTTGTGTCATGGGCCCTAGGCTGTGCCTCAGGGTTTTCTTAAAGTTCCTAGCAATGCCCTGCTTGCCCCTGATCCTCTACTGTCCTCTGACTTGTCCTACAACACAACACTCCCTTTGGCTTGGCCTCTTTTGAAAATGGTAGCTTTTGCACAGGGCAATGTAATTCCAGGTCCTTTTCCAACAGTAATGAAGATTTCTGAGGAGAAACAAGCCATTCCTCTTCCATGAGTTCTGCTACTTTATAATTTAATTCTGCAAGTGTAGTCATTTTTATCCTGCCTATCTGCTTCAGTCATCCATTTTGCTAGCTCAGCCTTCTGGTGGCCCTAATGAGCTCTCTGTCGCATTCACGTAACACAAATGAAATTAGCGGTGGCCTTACTTGGCAGTCCCTCTGGGTATGAATTGTCCTTCCCCAAAGAAGTAAAAGTCAGTTAAAATCACCTTGAGCGGTACTTGTTAGATTTTTATCAATGTGCTACTGACGCTTACACAATGGCAGTTAAATCGCTGCCATCTTGGAACTCTCCTCGGGCACCTCACTGTTTTATCATGGCAGGCAAAAATATATCCAGATAAATATCTCGGTTAAGCGAGGCATTTGTCATAGGGATGCTATGAAGAGGTCCTGTTCTGGTTTAAGTCATGAGATCCAAACCTGCCAGCTTAGCTTAAACTCCTTTCACCAAAGGCTGGATCCTTTGAACATTGCGCAACCATAGTTTCCAAACATTTAATTTCAGAGAACTGTTGGTGGGAAATTTTGATCCATGTCTGAATTACAAAAGCCAGGATGGCTTCTGATTTGATCCCGGAATGTCTCTACAGTGTTTCCCACACCACTGCTGCCACCAGTGAGCTCAGGGAGGAGGAGGAGCCAGCGGCCGTGGTAGTGACAGCAACAAGGGAGTACCCCATTGCCTCTCCATGGCCTCTGTTGCTGGCCTCTTCCCTTAGGCAGCTTGTAGTGGCTGCTTGAGAGCAAGCAAGGAGGAAGAGAGGCTGCCACCACTGAGGCCTAGCCCTACGCCACACACTGACTCTGAGGGGCAGGCTGCGTGCAGGTCTACCCTGGGCGGGAAGAAAGGAGTGGAGTGGAGCCAGGGGTGTAGCTAGCTGCTCCAGCACCAGGAGCGGAGGGGCCCTGGGGTGATCCGCCCACAGGGGAGCCACGGCAATCCACCCAGGGGGCAGTGCGGCGAGATGCCCATGGAGTCCACCTGGCGGGTGCAAGCCCCACGCTGTCGTTTCAGGCAGCGCAGGGCCCCGAGCCACCGCGTCACTCCCAGGAGAGACGGCGCATGGCTCGGGCGCGCTGCAGGCCAAGCCCTGCGGTAAGTGCTCCCCCCCCCGCCGTGTACATTTTGTCACCCCCTCAGGGATGACACTCAGGGCAGGCTGCACCCCCCACACCCCTTCCTATGGCCCTGAATGGAGCACAATTGGCATGTGTTTTTCTTTTTGTAAAACTACCAAAGAATAAAACAAAATACAATCAGGATGAAGGGGTTTTCTCAGGATGGTGGAAAGTGTGTGTGATGGGTCCTGTTAGTGTATTGTGGTGGCACTCACCCTTCTTCTAACAGGAAATGTTTGGGGCGGTGTGTCAAAAAAGGGGGCTTGAGAAATGTCATTGGGGGTGGGGTGGGGAGTGAGAAATGTCCCTGTTTTCATCTGGGGTATGTGGCAGGGTATGGGTTTTAGGGGCCTCTTGGGCAAATCACCTTCCAACGTGCATCTCCTGCACTCACTACTGCCATTTTGTCTGCGTCTTTGCTCTCTTCTTAGGATTAATCTACATAGATGGAGAGAGAAAGAGAGAGAGAGAGAGAGAGAGAGAGAGAGAGAGAGAGAGAGAGAGAGAGAGAGAGAGAGAGAGAGAGATGCCAGCAAAGGCAGCAGTGGCTGCTCCTTCTCTGCTTCTTACTGCTCTCACTGCATAGTCACTCAGAGAGGGAAAATAAAAACAGACAATCCATTGCAAAGATTAACTTCTGAGGAAGGATTTCCTTAAGACTGCAGCAAGGGAGGAAAGGGCTAGATTCCTTTCTTCATGCCTTCTCTGATCCCGCACGTGTGCAAACACCCCATAAGCTGATGCTGGGTGTATACACACCATACATTCAAAGCACATCCTCCCCCAGGGATCTTGGGAACTGTAGTTTGCCCCTCAAGGATCTACAATTCAATTCACAGCACAGTTCTTACACACACACACACACACACACCAAGAACCAGCATGTTAGATGCAAAGGCAGATTTAAGAGCAAGTTGACTTTGGCCCTCAATGTTTTCTGCTGGAACTCGCCATTCACAGGACACCTGGACTCTGTGGAGGTAGGAAGGAAATGCGTTAACCTCCATCCCTCCCCCTCCCAGAAGTCAGCAGATTCCACCAGCTATTTTGTCAGGACCACATAGTGGAACAGGCAGCTTTGGCCTATTGTGATATGTTAAGTGATTTCACAAAATGAGGCAGGGAGGTAAATCAAAGGAGGGCTTAGCAGAACTGTGGAGCCGAGGGACAAAAAAAGAAGAAGCCTTCGCACAGTTGTCAGTAGAAAAGGAGGGTGACACTCTTACAGAGCTTGAGGAGGTCAATAAATCACCACCCTTATCTTGCAAACAGAGCCTGTGACTTCAAAAATTAGCTCATTTATTCTGCACAATTAAATTTATTGAAGTGTGACAGAAAAAGTTTAACAAGCACTGGAGCAGAAAGTCAGCAACAACGGAGGCAAGCATCTGAGTGAAAGGCACAATTAGTTGATTTTCATTTTATTTATCAATATAATTATTGAATTGTATTTATCCTATTCCACAGATTTTTACTATTATTGCTGGCTGGGCTCACGGGAAATGAATTAGTTCATTTATTAAAAAAAAAGAAGAACCCAAACTTAATGTGATTATAGGTTAATAAAAGAAAACTTTGCTAAAATACAACACAATCTTGCATTCAATGTGGCCACATCAACTGGCTGAGAAATCAAGCTGTCTGCTATGTGAAAGAATAAAATTGAATATAAACTGTGAACACAATTAATTTCTTAGAAGGGGACTTAGCTTGTGCCGAGTAGATGCCAACCCTATGTTCAAAATTAGGAATATATTTGGAGAGTTGAAGTAGCATAGCACAAATTGTTGTAGAGACATAATGCCTTTTATTTACCACATGGGAGTATATTATGATGCAATACTGCTGACACCCCATTTTGTTTCTTTATAGCGTTTACTCCACTTTTTGGTATGGTACATATTATTGTGACTTCTTGCCACTGCTGGGTATTATGGATAGAGGAAGTCTGAAAAAGCTCTAGACAATGCCTTCCCTGCCACCATTGGATTTTTGCTTTCTGTGCTTGAAATGAACAGATGAAGACCCTCTAAATTCACCTTGCATTAGGTGAAATCCGATGTCAACTGTTAGAAGTGATTGAGGCCTGCAGAGGAATTTTGTTGACTTCATGCAAAATGTTTTGGTTCCCCTTGTAATTCCTACAGATGTTTTCAGGCATCATCACCCAAATTTGCTTTTGAACGGTACCAGACAGCATGGTGGGCCACCACAGTTCACTTGACCTCTCGTCAGTCACATTGCTGCTGCTCACCAGGAGACAGAGAGGGAGGGGAGAGGCAACAATGAGAGTGGTGCAGTGCAAATGCACCAGCAGGAGCACTGGACTGGCTCTGCCAGTGAGTTTGCACCACAAAGACCTCACTGTCTCCTCACCTCTCCCCATCTATCTCCCAGTAAGCAGCAGTGACTGGAGGTCAGGTGAGGAGCAGTTTCTCCTATGCTGCTTTTGATGAAATGTGGTAACAACTCTAATTCGGAGGAATATCTTGGGGTGTGTCAAGACTGACATGACATCTGCTACAGAAAACCGAATGAGAATGGGGTGCAGTTTTGCAACATATTCTTCTGTGATTCTTTCCTGTTTGCTACTTCACTTCTAGATCTTGGCATGAAGATACTTCTATATCATTAGCAAGGCACAAATCTTGCACCAGTCCATATGGACAATATTCTTGAGACAGCCTTCTTCCTACCAATTGTATCTTTCTTACTTTTTATTTATTTTAGGATTCTGATGGCACTCTAGGCCCCCTGCCCAGTGTGGCCTGCCCCGCCCCTAGCCACACTACTGGGTATTTCTTATTTTTTTTGTACTGCCTGAGTTTTTCCTCTGTATCCTGACATAATCATGTGCTTTGCACAGTGCAATGGATTTGTTGGGAAATGTCTATATACGAGTACAGTTAAGATACCTTTACCATTCCTGAAAGGGAAGACATTGATAAAGTTGCAAGCCTACAATGTCAGGTGGAACATTCATGGATAAATGGGAAATGTATAAATATCAGTAATGTGACAATGATGGGCAAAGCAGAAATTAATTCTCACCAATTTTGGAGTAAGCTCCATTGAACACAAAACATACTTCCAAGTAAACAAGCGTTGTTCTGCAAAAAGTGTTGGTCAAGTCTTCAAGGCCGTTTCCTCAGTTGAGTAGCCACGGCTACCTGCTTTCTGGACATACTGTGGAAAGGAAACAAGTGGGTGGGGCAAAAATGATTCTCCCTCCAGCTGCTCATCACATGTTTCATCTGGTGAAGTGCTGAAGTCTGGACATTTGAAGATTGTGGAGTTTTATCTTCTAGGTCAAGAGTAAGCAACCTTGTGAATTGGAGATTTTTCATCCCTCCTGTGGAACTTTACCTCCCAAGTGACCAGCATTCAGTCTGGGGCACTGAGGCATTCTGAACTATGACCCACCCCGGTGACCCCGAAAAATTATAAAGAAGGGGGAAATGGCATTGTTCACCAGCACTGTCAGAATCTGAAAAGAATTCAAAGACTGAACAGCTGCCCATTAAGGGCTGTGAGTGGGTGCAGCGGTGGCTGTGGCTGTGGTGGGAGAGGGCAGATAAGTTGAAATTATCATTCATTATTTTCTAAAACTGACTTTAGCCGATGCCTGTGTAAGTAGGCACACCCAGCCTGCAGTCTGATACCCACTTACCTGAGAGTAAACACCATTGAACTTAGTGGGGCTTATTTCTGAGTAGATGTGCACAGGATTGCACTGACAACCACATTCCCCTTTGGTACAGGTTGATGTTGAATGTTAAGGTGTATCTCTTGTCTTAGAATAGGAGAGCCCGGCTGAGCTGGGCTGTATCTCCAGCTCAGCTGGGGCATGGAACTTATGCTGGTGCAGCAGTATCTGAGATGCAGCTCAGTCAGGAAAGGCAAAGTTGTGCCAAACCAAACTCTCTCATACCAGGAATGAAAAAATTCAAAGTAAGTTTTTTAAAAACAATCCACTCATTTCATAGATTTTAAACAGGGCCATAGAAAGCTGCCTTTTCTGGGAGTCAGATCATTGTTGACCTAGCTCAGCATTGTCTACACCATGGTTTCCCAAATTTGGGTCTCCAGCTGTCTTGGGACTACAACTCCCATCACCACTAGTTAGCGGGACCAGTGGTCAAGGGTAATGGGAACTGTAGTCCAAAAACAGCTGGAGACCCAAGTTTGGGAAACCCTGGTCTACACTGACTGAGGTCGCATCCAGCTTTATGTAGCTTGAGCCTTAACTCTGAACTTAAAACAGGTTTCCAAATAAAAATTAAAAAATAACTCTAGAGTGCTTTCAAATGCTCCAACCCCATCACATGTGTTTTCCAGTTGTAATCCTTACAGCAGCCTTGTATCTTAAGCACTATCCCCTAACTTATTGCAAATGGGATGGGGGGCGGGGCTGAGATCAAGAAGAGAATCGCTTACCTAGTGAGTTGACACCAGAGGCAATATTGAAACCTACTCCCTTTCTAAGTCACTGCCCTTCTCCACCGCTCATAAACAGTGCACAACATTTCACATCCATTTGTGCAGGTCCAGAAAATTAGGCTGAGAAGCTGGCAGAAGTGCCTGACTTTTCTGAAGACAGTCTCTCAGCTTGCAACTAGGTCGCTTTGTCCTGCATTTTCATTTCACAAAATTTAATTTCTGCACCACAAGGGAAGTGTGCCATTTTTATAACCTTCAGGTGAAAGAACAGATATTTATCTCCAGAGTTTTATAAAACTGGTGAGAATTTGCCAGCACTTATACACTTACAATAAATATTAAGCAAATTAAAAACTTGTTCAAAATGATGCACAGTGATATATAGGTTCTAACAGGAACAAGAATATATTCCCAGTACTTTTCCTTAGAATGTCTCTATTTTCATTCGAGAAATGTTGGAGGGTATGGAGTTATATGACCCCCCTAAGCCAAGGAGATAAGTATCTATGCAACCTTTAGAAGACACCTGAAGACAGCCCTGTATAAGGAGGTTTTTTAATGTTTCATGTTTTATTATTATTATTTATATTTTGGAAGCTGCCCTGAGTGGCTGGGGCAACCCAGCCAGATGGGCAGGGTATAAATAGTATCATCATCATCATCATCATCATCATCGTTGTTGTTGTTGTTGTTGTTGTCGTCATCATCATTTAGGGTGATGTTGAAGGGTATTATGATCTTGGTGAATGGGGAGTAATGAGACATAACATTCCTTCCAGCAGGGATGCCAACTATAGGGGGCTCTGGGTGCCCGAGTACCCACAAAAACTTTGTTGTGGGTGTTCAGTACCCATACCGCAGGGCCCCCACGCAATGTCTGAGGCCTCGCGAGACCTCCGAGATGCTGTCCAAGGCCTTATGAGTTCTCAGAACCCGACTTCCAGTGGCACTGGAAGTCAGGTTCCAAGGCCGGGGTATGTGTGTCATGACGGCACGTTGCAACATGACGTCATCACATAACGGGCACTGGGCACGCATAACCTGGGGCCCAACTTGGCTTCCCTGCCTTCCAGAATGCAGGATCTAGACCAGTGTTTCTCAACCTTTTTTGGGCCACGGCACACTTGTTCCGTCAAAAAAATCACGCGGCACACCACCATTAAAAGACGGGGCAAATCCTGGGGGTTGGGAATGGGTGGGGGACTGAGGAAGAGGGAGGATGAGGTTGGTGTACTTGCTGAGAGAGCCCTTGAGCACCGCCTCCGCCGTCCTGCCTGCCGCCAGCCCCCCGCTCCCTCCTGGGCTGGCCGCGGCTGAGCTGGGGCTGCTGCTGCTGCTGCCGCCACCGCCGCCTCCCTCCGGCCTCCCCGCTGGTGTAGCCGCCGCCGCTGCTCCTTGGCGGCCCGAGAGCCCTCCCCGGCTGGCAGAGGAGGACGGCGAGGAGCCCGCCGAGGTGGGGCGGCTGCTGCTGCGGCTGCTGCTGCTGTTACTGCCGCCGCTGGACGGGGCTGCTGCTGCTCCAGAGTCCCCGCCGCCCTGCGCCGCTGCCGCCGCTGCCTTCTCCGTTGAGCGCACGGGGAGAGCGCGAGGAGGCGGCCTCGGCCATGAAGCACTGCCTCGCTCAGGGAGCGAGCGCGAGGAGATGACGAAGAAACACCCTTCGCGCCCTCGCGCCCTCCAGACTGACCCGGCCGGCTTCCTTTCCGGCGGGTCAGCGCTGCCTATTGGCGGCCGCAAATCGCCCTTCTCGTTGCCTCACGTTGCGGCACAGCAGCCACCGTCTCGCGGCACAGTAGTGTGCCGCGGAACAGTGGTTGAGAAACGCTGATCTAGACTATTTAGGCCTTTAAAGCAGGGGTGGGGAATCTCAGGTTCAGGGACTGGTTATGGCCCTTCAGAACTCTCTATCTGGCCCTTAGCACTCTTCCCAAGCCACACCCACCCACTGACTCTGCTTCATGCCAGTGATCTTCTTGCCTGGCTATAATTGGTCCTTGAGCTCTGATAACGCCTCTTGCGAGTATAGAGAGAGAGATATGTGAAGAAGAGACCATTTGCAGTAGTTGGTTTCGCCTGCTTTTGCCTCTGATCTTGCCCACCACCAGCATGTGGTGGCTGCCCAGAAGAGAAAGAGATTCCCCTTACCCCATTTGTAAATGGTAATACCAGCCCTTTGAATTAGGCTTGAGCATAGCTGCAGCTGGGCCATTCATGCCAAATAGGGAGCAATGTCCTCTCTGGTGTGCTGTTTTCAGAAAACAGATGAGCTGCCATGTTTTGTACCAGTTGCAACTTTCAAGCTGTCTTCAAAGGCAGTCCCCACATCTGCGTTATAGTAATCCATCTTGACAGTGCAAAAGGGTGAATTTAGATAACTTCTAACTTTTGAAGTTCCACCCAGTTCCAAGATATTCTGCCTAATTCTTTTTATACCAACAGTGCACATATCAAGTAGGCAGAAACCCTCCATTTGCATGGGCAAGACTTGCTGTATATTATTTGACAGGCTTTCAACTATAATTTTTCTGATTCTTTGACTCGGGTCAGATGGTGATTTTTCAAAAAGCAATATTAATGCTTCATCAGGGTTTTTTTTTTATTGCCATTTGCAGGATAAGAGTAATTGCCATCCTTAAAATGAAATACGTCTCCTTGCTTTCTGCTTGAACATGCACTATGGAGAATGCAGACATTTGTTGTATTGACTGGGAAGAAGATAAAAACCAAGCACATACATTTTAAGTGTCTGTACTTTATTTTATTTCTCTTTATAAAAGTTTGCTGCTGCCACAGAAGCTAGTTAATCAACAAGGGATGTGTTATTCTCTTCCTACTCAATACTGTCTGTTTTTATGTCCGGATGATGAAAACTACACTATACCACACCTCATTTTTTGGCTGAGATAAATCTTTGCAATTTCATTATCAACTTTTGAGGCAAGAGTACAGATTCTAAACTTTCAATAATTTTCACTGCTTGTGAAGGAAGGAGACAGGGAAGGACGTATTAAAAAACAACCCATCGAGAAACCTGACAAAAGCTCTATGATTTCTCCAAAACAAGAACAGAACACTAACAGGAAGCTGCACTCAGAAACAACTAAGTCACCTGCCTCCTAGTGATTAAGCTATGCAATGACACTATCCATGCAGAATGGAAAGGACATATCTACATGAACTTCACAGGACACCAGTTTCCATTCTTTCTTTATTCGCTTCATTGTTTCCGTTTCCTGGAATTGCAGTTAGTGACATGACCAGGTAAAGGAATGTCAGCTCCAGATGGTAAAAACGACCCTTTCTGGTCCATAGACTATCATGCTTACTGACACTCTCAAATAATTCTAAAATGTGAATTACTTACCTTTGCAGAACTCATGCTAATCTTTACCCCATATAAGTTATTCTTCAATGTCCTCAATATCCACAACTTACAACTTGTTCTGCAAAACATCCTTTTTTGGGGGGGGGGGAAGCGAGAAAAAGAAAAAAAAATCCATCTGATAAATGTTGGAACAACTTTATTTTTTAAATATTTTTAACAATTGCAGATTGCAAGTACTAGATTAGAAAGGGAAGGCCTCTTCCAAGAGGAAGCTTAATGTGACATAGGCATTGCCTAAAAACAAGGTATGATGATCCCCCCCCCACTATGTCCATTCATGCCATTTGAATAAATTAGTGAATCAATTAAAACTCATATGATTAATTAATTAAGATTTCTTTAAGCAGGGGGAAGCCCTGGGGATAACACCCTTCTACAAAATCCTCACCGTGTCCAGTATGATTTCTTGCCCGTATCCTGGCCCCACAAGTAAATGCTGCCGATCTGGACAAACATCTACGAGGAATTTAACGTTACATTTATAGTCCTGATGCCTCATAGTAAAACTAGGTCTTCAGCCTGTCAGTACTGCTGTAATGTATCATCATGGGGCAAAAGTTGTCGTCGCTGGGGATGGGCAGTAATTACGCTTCGTGGGTGAGGGCTTGGGGAGATTCTTGGGCAGGCTGGGCTCCTGTCGCAAGCTACTAAGGGGTTTGGGCTGTCAGAGCAAACCCCAGAGGAGATGCACGAAGAAGCAAAGGGCAAGTGTGCTGTTTGGCGAGGCGCTATTTATATCATTTATCATGTGGCTCTATAATATACAGTGCAGTACATGTGTTCTTAGCATGAAGCTGGGGGTGAGAGCATTGCTTTCTGCTCATGAAAGAAAGGCACATGGAAGAGCATAGGAGCCAACTCTTTGGGGCCGTGGGGGCTCCGGCCCCCACAATAAAATATTTGAGGGAGCAAGGCCCCCACAAAGTTGATGAGCATTCTCATTCAAATAGTGTGTGTACACTGCATCATGTGATCGATTATGTGGGGCAGGGCTTACCTGGGCCCCCGCAATATTTTATTCAAGTTGGAACCTCTGTGGAAGGGGATAGTCAAGACCGAGGTTTTCTTTAGGGTGGGAAGACTAGCTTACATGACCAAACAGGGCTGTGCCTGCAGGGTGGAGTTGTCTCTAGGCTCATCTCTACCCAGGCCAAAGGTATTGCAAGGCTGCTTCGGCAGTTGTGCATTTGAGATCACTGCCATTCCAGCTTTGTGATGGTCCTTTAAAAAAAAAAGGGAACTGTTTTCGATGGTTAGCTGCTCTGGAAGCTATTTTGGAATTGAAGCAGGAAGAAATGCTTGCAAATAAATAAATAAATGAAGGATGCTAGATTTGAAAGATAGACCTTTGATCTGAGCCAACAGATTTACTCCTCCTCTTACAAACTCTCCTCTGTTGGGGCAGGAGGCACGAGACACTGACAATTAAAAAAAATGCAGTGAGGGAACAAAAACACCATCATTCGAAATAAATATTATTTTTCAGTCTCCCCTCTCCACCCTATTTTTAGAACAATAGCAAAATAGAAGAAGCCCAGTGTTTTTACGCATGTCTCTACTGCTCTGGTGACTTAATTTATTTCTTTAATTTGTTTTATAACCTTACCAAAATGTTATTCTTTTGAGACTCTCTTCTAGCCTACGTTTTGCATATATTATTTGCTGTAAAAGATTAATGAGGTAGCAGAAGCAATTTCTAATGGATTCCCTTGGTTTGCTCTCCCCTCTCTCCTTTTCTTAAACATACACAACCATGAATCTGCTAAGTGCACTTGGCATTCGGGATGGAGAAAAGGAAAGTAATGAAACACAAAGCCTCTTTAACCATTTCTCCCCCTCCTCCACTATTGCCAGCCCATCCACTGTACTAACCTTGCAAATGTATTTGTATCTAATTTTCATCGCTGCTGTGCAATTTTCAAGATGTGCCCAAAGGGTTCGCTATGAATTTCCGAGGTAAGGTCAGCCAATAATATAGGCAGTTTCTTAAGGCCTTTATTTTTTAGACAAATTGGCTGGGTGTACGGCCCAGGGACACGGGTGGCGCTGTGGGTTAAACCATAGAGCCTAGGTCTTGCCGATCAGAAGTTCGGTGGTTCGAATCCCTGTGACGGGGTGAGCTCCCGTTGTTCGGTCCCAGCTCCTGCCAACCTAGCAGTTCGAAAGCACATCAGAGTGCAAGTAGATAAATAGGTACCGCTCTGGCGGGAAGGTAAACGGCATTTCCGTGTGCTGCTCTGGTTCACCAGAAACGGCTTTGCCATGCTGGCCACATGACCTGCAAGCTGTACGCCAGCTCCTTCGGCCGATAACGCGAGATGAGCGCCGCAACCCCAGAGTCATCCGCGATTGGACCTAATGGTCAGAGGTCCCTTTACCTTTACACTATGGCCCAGATTCAACATCCTCCAACTGCCGGTGCAGGGGCTGTTGTGCCACCATAAGGACAAGAATAATGGTTGCACAATGGTTGCGCTAGTGGAAGCTTGCTGTGCAATAGGATGTATCAGGGCTACAGGCATGAGAACTGTGCTGGCTTGCCATGCCTTCTCTTGTGCCAACCATTCCACTAGCACGACTGGTACACCACTAAGGGACTTAAACTTAGAGTTTTGCGGAATTCCTCCCTGTACCTTTAAAGCACATTCAAGGCACATTCCTCCCCTCAAAAAATTATGGGCACTGTAGTTTACTCAGAGGGCCTTCTTGGTAGTGACACTCGCCCTGTGGAACACCCTCCCGTCAGATGCCAAGGAAATAAACAACTATCTGACTTTTAGAAGACATCTGAAAGCAGCCCTGTTTAGTTACAGGTAGGTAGCCGTGTTGGTCTGAGTCTAAACAAAATTAAAAAAATCCTTCAGTAGCACCTTAAAGACCAACTAAGTTTTTATTTTGGTATGAGCTTTTGTGTGCATGCACACTTCATCAGATACACTGAAACAGAAGCCACCAGACCCTTATGTATATTCAGGGGGTGGGGGTGATGGGAATGGGTGATGGGCTGATAGGAGTGGTAAACCTGTTGATGACTGTTAACGACTGTTAATGACTGCAATTGGTCTTGCGGGGGAAAGCAAGGGCTGAGGTGCTAAGGAAAGCTTGATCATGTATAATGAGATAAGAATCCGATGTCTTTGTTCATTCCAGGTGGCTCCATGGTTTTAAGCTTGCAATTCAGCAACTTCTCTTTCCAGTCTGTTTCTGAAATTTTTCTGTAATAAAACAGCTGCTTTGAGATCTTGTATAGAATGTCCTGGGAGATTGAAGTGTTCTCCTACTGGTTTCTCTGTCTTGTGGTTCCTGATGTCAGCCCTGTTTAGGGAATTTTTTAATGTTTGATGTTTTATTGTGCTTTTAATTCTGTTGGGAGCCACCCAGAGTGGCTGGGGAAACCCAGCCAGATGGGCAGGGTATTATTATTATTATTATTATTATTATTATTATTACCCCTCACAGTTACAATTCCCTGCACCCCTTAACAAGCTATAGTGTCCAGAAATTTTCCAGAGATGAAATTGTGCCTTAGATGTGCTTTAAAGGTATAGTGTTTGCACAGCCAAATTCCTTCTGACACTACTGCAGAAACTTGTGGAGGTTGAGAAATTAGCTGTGTAAAATCTAACCCCAGAAATTGCCTGCTTTGGGGATATGAGGGGGACACAGCCAACTCAGTTCTTGTTGACAAAGGCAAAATAAGCAAATATTCTCCCAAGCATTAAAGTGAGCCGAACGGCTAAGCAGAGCTACAGTTAAACCAAGAGAAATTAATCCTTTCCACTCCCCAAGCCAACTGACACTCACTTCAGTAGCCATGGGAACATGGAAGGAAAATGTTACTCAAGTAGACACTGAGTAAGAGACAGGAGCAAATATGGAAAGAACTGGCATGGTGAGAAAGATGGTGGAGAGTGATAAGAAACCCTGCCACACAAATCCCATAGAAACTCTGAGCGTTGAGTTTGTGAAACACTAGCTGAGAATGATGCAAAATCAAGATGGTTCAGGTTGGCAATGCAAAATTGTTTCCCCTTGTCAAACCATAAGAGAAGGACTTATGCAGGCCCAGAACTCTCTGAGAACAATGGCTGTGAAATCCAGTGGCAGCCTTATTATGAGGCAAGGTGTGTGGTAGCAGAGGATGGGATGTTGGGCATTACCAGAAAGGCCTTCAGTTCTAATCCCTGTCCAGCCATCGACCTCCTTGGATAACTGTGGGCACACACCTTAAAACCATTTTCTGGTTGGTTGCCAACCCTAGAGCATATGGGTGGCACACAGTTGGCTGGCATAGAACTCCTTAACCAACGGCCTGCCCTAGAGGACAGTTCACATTGTGTGGCTGCCTTTGGCAGGGGTCTTTGATATTCCTGGCATTTAGACCTACGTCTCAGAGGAAGGCTGGACCTTGTGTTAGTCACAACGCCACATCTCCACTCCACTCCTAGGTCCCTGCTTCTCAGAGCAGGCTTGTGTGTGTGTGTGTGTGTTGAAATCAAACAATGAATGATTCACCAGGCAAATAGTCAAAGCACTTATAAAGAACAACCAAAGCTGAAACATAAGACAAGGGGAAACGAGGACAACTTTGGATCCAGAGGTTGCACATGTGTTATTATAAGAACAAAGGTGGAAAGAAGTGGCAAAAAAAACCCCTACCATACCCAAACCTTATTGAAATGTACATCTCTGGGGCTTCCTGTTTCCAGCAGTGAGAAATGGCTGACTCCCATACGATCGGACCTCGGCCGTGCCAGTAATTCAGGGCTGATATGGAGGTAATTAGCCCTGGCAGACTCCCCAGGGTGGAGGAGGACTGTCTCATAGACCCGCAGATTGTCTGAGATTGTCCGCTTGCATCAAGGTGCAAGCTGAAGGACACTGGGTCCCAGAGCACAACACGGCTGGCACTCTCCAAAGCCACTCTCATAGCTGGAAATATCTGTTTGATAAAATAATTAGATTTGGACAATAAACAGACATAGTCTGGACCGAAGAAGACTGTGAAAAAACCTGCAGAATTGCACAGTCCCTGGTGTTTAAGCTCAGACTTCAAAGAGATTCTCATCATGGTGTTTGGATTACGGAGGTGATCGGTACGTTCTTTTTTTCTTCTCAATACCTACAATTGTTTTTCTACGCCATGTCTCATTAATAAACCTATTTTTTAAAAAAAGTACAGATGGACTCCTATTTATAATTGAGTATTCAATTGCGCAGCTTTACTTAGACTTGAAAGACTTGATAAAGATAAAAGAAGAAACAAGATGTTAATATGATGCAGCACAGAAAAATGAGAGTTCCTCCGTTTTTTGAGGGAAGTAGGAGATGCTTGCTGGCTGACTTTGTAGTGACTTGAGACAATAATTTGGGATAGTATACAGTGCATCTGTTTGCAGAATTTCTTCATGATGAGCGAGAGAGAAAGCTAAATGGATGTCTAGCAGCCCCCCTTCTAGGGCCCAGAAGGGGGGATTGTGTGGTCTCTGAAAGCTGATCGATCACCAAATGACTTATATCTGTGGAATACAGTTCATTTACATTGCAGTATTGTGGACAGTATGCTTAACAGCAAACGACAGGCTTCAACAACAGCCCGAACTGGAATAACTTAACAACATGGGAGTTGCTGCATCATTAAACTCTAAACAATAGACTTGGACAACATCCCAGATTAGAAGATTGGAATGAAGTCAGGAAAAGCTGCGTTGGCAAATAGACAGTTAGAAAAATAGATATTTACAAATAAAGCTGTATTTGATGGATGAAAGGATATATGATTTCTGACATGATTGAGAATCACATAGCCAGGGACGGAGAACTTTAAAGTGTTAAGATCTGAAAGTGGAAAATATGAGAACAACAAAAAGAAGGCAGGAATGAATATATTGGAGATATATTTCAAGAGGTCCAGACTATGGGGAGCCCGGAAAAATTAATAATTTGGACTGTAATTTGGTGGTTTTTAAAAAAAAGTTTATTGTTTTTAATTGGATTATGATTATTGATATGTTAATTGGCTGTTTTTATTGAAAAATTAGTAAAAATTATTTAAAAGAAGAAGAAAAGAAATGTACACCTCTGCACAGCTAGAGATTGCTATAAAGTTCAGACAAGAAGCAATGGAAAGAAACAAGTGACTATCTCACTAGCATTTTCCTCTTGGCCTCTTTTTGCAAAGACACCCGGGCAGGACTAAGCAGTGATTTCTTCCTGTTGCTCCCTGTTCTTCTCAGAAACTCTTAATGGTAGGCAAGAAGTTGCAAAGTTGTAGGTCCTCCACAGAGAATTTAATCGCCCTCCAGGGCGATTAAAAAGATTGGTCCAGCTGATCTCAGTTCTCAGGGAGATCTCAGTCAAGAGAAACATGGTCTCTAAGGTAACCAGGTCCCAAGCCATGCAGGGCTTTCAGATAGTATTACACAGACATTACATAAGGCTCTGTAAGACCTTACTGTCTAAATTAGGGCAAGAACTACTGGGCTGTGCATGAACAGAGCCATAGGACGTCCCTATTTTCATCAGAGAAATTTTGGAGGGTGTGCCATCTTCACGTGCTTCATGTTGGGCAGCAGACAGCACATCAGTGATGCCCTACAGGTGCCTCAGACTGTCATCTCTGAACATGATGGCAACCTGTGGCCACGTGATAGCTGACACCATGAGATTAGAGTGGTTTCCTTAACACCAATAATCTTGCGTTGCAAAAGTTGATGGCTAGCAAAGTGGGAAATAACTGAGCAAGTATGCTAGGAAGTCCCTGTAGATTAGTGAGTGCTTAGGGAAATTGCTGAAGTTAAGGGAAGACGTGCTTAATAGAACTCTCTTTTTCCAAAGATGAAATATCTGGGTATGTATCTCTGTTGTTTGTTTGTTTGTTTGTTTGTTTGTTATGTCAGTGGCTCTTCATAACCGGGGAGTGCTGCAGTTAGGCAGTGTGTAATGAAAGTAGGCAGAACTGACAGGAAGGGAGGGGTTGGGAATGAGGCCAGAATTTCTTGTAAGCAATTGCCCAGTTAGGTAGCGGAATTACGCAAGGATCCAGTTTCAAAGATTCACAGCGAGCCTCTTCACAAAAGCAATGCCTCATAATCAAATTTCACATGAATAGGCCACCAAGTCCCATGTCCCTTTACTGGGAGAATATTTCTCTGGCTGTATTTGCATTAGCAATGATGACAGCAACCTCTCCATAGCCAAATAATTGAAGAGTGAAAGGCTAGCATTACTTCTGGGGAATAGATCTGCTGTGCAATATATCTGCGTGGGAAATTGCCTCTGTGAGTGTGTGTGTTTATGTGTGTCAGCCTCCCAAATGGGGAGAGAAGCAAAACAGAATGAACGTGTTCTATACACCCTCAGAAAAAGTATACAGAAACCTGCCTTATACAAAATCAGATTATTTGCCTAGCTGGCCCAGCATCCTCTCCTCTGTCTGGCATTGATACCTATAGGGCAGAGGAATTCACATGCCCCCTGCTACCTGATCCTTTTATCTGGAGATGTCAGTTTAACTGGAGAACTGAATCTAGGACTTTCTCCATAGGCAAAGAAAACATGTGCTCTATGACTGAGCTGCAGTCCCTTCCCAAAATGCAGTTGAGTAGAGGGACTCATAGGGTGATGAAACAGGCACTATCCAATAGCAACCTGTGGCACTGGTGCAACTTCAACCACCATAGCAAACCAAATTCTTGCCAATATGTTGTTGTTGTTGTTGTTGTTGTTGTTGTTGTTGTTGTTGTTGTTGTTGTTTTAAAAAGCCCTGTTTTCCAACAAATGTGGATAGTGGTTTAAATTTGCTGGAGAAAAGTACTTCTTCCACAAGAGGCAAAACTGAATCACAGCTCAACCACAGGAAAACAATTTGCAACAGGTAAGTAGGGTTGTGTCTGTAACCCACACTTTGCACCAGCAGCAAAAAGCTGGAGGATGCATAGCTGCCAAGTTTTCCCTTTTCTCGCGAGGAAGCCTATTCAGCGTAAGGGAAAATCCCTTAAAAAAAGGGATAACTTGGCAGCTATGGGAGGATGTGATGCACAGAGCATAGAATTCAGCTTCAAAATGCAAGTTTCTGGCTATTTTATGTCTGTGACTTCAAGGCATCTGCATCATCTTTCATATCTTTCACAGATGCACCCATACTAGTAGACTGCAAGTGCCATTGCTACAGAAATAAGGTGACTTTGCTCATAGAGTAATAGCAATGACAAAAAGTGCAGGAAACCAAGTCAAAGGAACTTGTAAGGGTTTGGGTAATTCAGAAAATCTCCCACCAGGGGAAGTTTCTGTTTTCACATTTGTCCAGAATACATTCTAGTACAATTATTTCATTGCCAAAGCCACAGAAATATAAAAATAAACAAAACACCATACCTAGCCTTTTTCTCTTGCATTGAATAGCTGAAGGGTCATTTGTAAGGGGTTTGAAGAAAGCTTTTTAAAAATAGGATGGGAAACAAAATATACCAAAGGAATGTAGAGCTGATATTTCTTCACTGAACATATCTTATCATTTTAGACCTGTTCTTTGAGAAACAATTACAAGAGGGTTGGGTATCAACAAAATATGCATTTTGCCTTCCATTTGGCAATAAAACAGCTGGGGCATTTCTGTGTGACTTATTTTAATGTAACAATATTGGGACCCTGATGTTGGGAAAGATTGAGGGCACTAGGAGAAGGGGACGACAGAGGACGAGATGGTTGGACGGTGTTCTCGAAGCTACGAACATGAGTTTGACCAAACTGCGGGAGGCAGTGCAAGACAGGAGTGCCTGGCGTGCTATGGTCCATGGGGTCACGAAGAGTCGGACACGACTAAACGACTAAACAACAACAACAACAATATTGGAACGTTAAAGTTTTCAGGATAACAATAATAAAGTGATGGTGCATGACCACTTAGATAATTAATTCATTAATCAATATAAAAACTGGGGCAGGGGGTATATGTTCCATACATGAATCACCTTCAGACCATAGATGGTATTTTTGAAAGGAGGGACTCTTCTTTGTCACAATTTGTTATAGAAACTGCATATCAGGTCTTTAACTATAAACAACTTGTCAGAATAGATAATGTGTCTGGTTCTTGGACTCAGAACTTCAGGACTATGGGAAGTAGTCCAGCAGTTAAACCCATCTGATGGCGATGCAGTCAGTAGATAGTGTAGTATCCTTTGGCCAAATGGGGAAATAGGGAGATTTCAGGGGGGTATCAGGGCTGCCCCCGGCCAATTTAAGTATTTGCCCCATCCCTACTTTCTTCTTAAAGGGACAGTTTGTAGATTGAGATTACAGTGGAATCTCTGTTTATGAACACCTCGGTTTACGAATTTTCAGTTTACGAACGCCGTGGACCCATCTGGAACGGATTAATTCACTTTCCATTACTTTCAAGCAGGAAACACCATCAAAGCATTCCTGACAGATTGCTGTCAAGCCTCTGCTTAAAGACCTCCAAAGAATGAGACTCTCTATACTCCTTGACAGCAAATTCCACTGTTGAACAGCTCTTGCTGTCAGGAAGTTCTTCCTAATGTTTAGGTGGAATCTTCTTTCTTGTACTTTGAATCCATTGTTCTGTGTCCGCTTTTCTGAAGCAGCAGAAAACAACCTTTCTCCCTCCTCTATCTGACATCCTTTTATATATTTGAACATGGCTATCATATCATTTTTTAACCTTCTCTTCTCCAGGCTAAACATACCCAGCTCCCTAAGCCGTTCCTCATAAGGCATCGTTTCCAGGCCTTTGACCATTTTGGTTACCCTCTTCTGGACACGTTCCAGCTTGTCAGTATCCTTCTTGAACTGTGGTGCCCAGAACTGGACACAGTACTCCAGGTGAGGTCTGACCAGAGCAGAATACAGTGGTACTATTAATTCCCTTGATCTAGATGCTATACTCCTATTGATGGCCTCTGATCCTAGAAGCAACATATAGCCATCATGATTAGTAGTCACAGGCAGCCTTGTGGTCCATAAAATGGGTGAAAAAGGAACCCGTGTGTACCACTGAGGGTTTTTTTGAAGGATAAAAAAATATTGTACATAAATACATTCTTTGGGGAGATAGGTAAAGATATCTTTATTATGCAAGGCATTTGGAAATTAACTGGAAGCTGGTTTTTACTGTTCCTTTTATTGCTCTTTTTATGCAATGTTAAATATCCTCTTCATATTCCTTAGTTGATTTTATATTTCTTTACATTTAAAAAAAGGTCCAAAGATGATGTTACCCCCCCCAGGCAACATTGTTCCTTTACACTCAATAGGATAACACCTTGCCCTTGTATTGTTCCAGGACAGGTAAATGAAAAAGAAGAGGTAACATTTGTAGCCAGTAAAATATATCAATCATGGTCCATTCATTCCCATTATCAGTAATGGCCTACCCAGTGCTATTTTTCTAGAAGAAGAGGTGCTGGAACTCACCATGAACACCTCCCTTGTTCTCTAAGAATGGCAATGGCACCTGAGAGGTGCCAGAACTGAGTTCTGGTGGGCTCAGACTGGGGAAAAAACCCTGATCTTACCCAATCCAAGTAGCCTGTCTCTGGCAGAAGGCATGTTGAGATGCAGGAGGGGATATATAAGAGTGTAGGGTACTCAGAGAGTGCTGCGTGCTGTTCTCTCTTGGTGAACATCAGCTGCGGCTTCAGAGAGACAGCGTCTGCTGTTGCTGGCAGCAGGGAGCCTGGCACTGTCAGCACATGTCCTTCCACAGATCAGTGCTGGAACTTCATGCACACCAACTTGGAAGAAATTTTGTTTCAGCACAACATTTTCCGTACACTGGCAACAAAATGCAAAAACAATCCACCCTGGTTTTAGTCAAGCCACAGTTCTTCCCTGGAGTTCAGAGTTTCAGGGCTGTTTACACCACTGGGGAATATAGTTTTAGGACCTGTTGGATCAGAGGTATTTGGCTGAATAGCTGAACCTGTGAACAAGCAAGGGATCCCGGGATTATTATTATTTTAACCCTTGTGTGTTATTTCAGTCTATTTGGTAAGGCTGCCATGAACTATGAACTCTACTTGCCCAGTGTGGTTTATCACACTGGGATGAAACAGAAATGACTCAAATCTCTAACCAGCAAAGAGTAGGGATGGGTGGTTTGGGATTATTCTTTTTGAGTGGTTTGGGATTATTCCAGGTTTCCTAGGAATAAAGTCAATTTCCCGAGCCATTCTGAAGGCTCAGAAGGATGCCATCTCCTTATCCCCAGACTGCCTGGCTTTTACAACTGCAGAAACCCTTGGAGAACTTCATCTTCCATGGTTCTTGACAGTCTATCATGCTGTTAGCAAATGCAACAGGCTGATGGGAGTTGTAAGAAGGTGAGGGAGAGAGGAAAAACTTATCTCCGCTCTCCCTCTCCTTGTGTTTTCACTGCAACCAAGTTATGAAAAGTGAAAGTGAGGGATAAGATTAAATTTTTCTCTGATGGGTATTTTTAACACTGAATAATAATGTGAACCTGAATTTACTTCACAGTAGTGTGTGCAGACACTCCACTTGAAATAAATGAGAAAACAACCTTCATGCTTGCACTTCTTGGCCAGCTGAAACACCATTAAAACAATGGGGCTAAGACAAAGTTTGTCAGAAACTGGTGGGGGTTTTCTTGATTTTGTTTGTTTGGACAAGTTTTCTTTTTAAAGCTGCTCCTGAACAGCTGAAGAATTTCTGTCCTGATCTAGAGAATGCTTGGCAAACAGGCCTTCCCAATTCTGCCATTGCACTTTGAGTGCAACAGTGGATCCAGTTTTAATATTGTTTAATTTTATTTTAATAATGTTAAAGAAAGCAATGGGCTTGATCCCCTACTCCTTCCAGTCCTTCTGTCTTAGCCAATTGCTTCCTTCATCCACCAAAGTAAACTAACAGTGGAATTTCATTCTGTGAGCCAACATTTCTCTGAAAAGAATTTTCTGAGGAAAAAAAACTCTCAAATAATTTCATCCCTCCCAATATTCAGAAAAATACTCTTCCATTTCATCAACCGTGGATAACGCATAGAAATTTGGGAGACCATTTTTGCCCAGCCTTAGTTACAACACATCAGGTGGTAAATAGCTTTGGGCCAGCACAGTGAACTCCACTGCAAAAGATACATCATCTTCAGTCAAGTCAAATCTACATTCTTCTCTAGACCTCTGCTCCTCTTCCTTGACCTGTCTTTCTCTGTGCTGCGTAGCAGCTTTGCTCGCAGCTAATATGCCAGGTGTGGTATGTTGCAGGTACTCAAGTCTTTTCACCTAAATCCTATATGCCATCAACTGTTCACAGAGCTGGGCTCAAAGTTTCTTCCTGAGATCAGTCACTATCTAAAAGACTGCATGAGTCTGCAGATATAACTAGCAAGAAATAGAAACTTCCCATATTTGAAAACTAGGGGGGGGGTTGTGGGGAGGGGGGTAGGAACTCTATTTCCTTTCACTAATATTTTCACAAATCCTGAAGCTGTATTATCAAGCAACATGGCTTCACTGGATTTCAAAATATACCTGAATGTTATACCCTGGACCCAGTCGTCAAGCCTTTATGGCAAGCGTACATTTTACCCCCCTAGGATTAAAAGGCCAACATCCTCCCATCCCAATTGCCTTCATCCCCTCATAATAGAAAGAAATGCCAAGATATTTCACGAAGCCTAATATTCCCTCCAGGTAAAGGCACCGGGCCAGAAACTTGGCGCTTTTGTCTCCATTGCTTGTATGCCTTTTTTGTATTGCTTTTCTGTTGTTGATGTTGTTGTTCCTGTTGTAAAACTCAAGTGTTGCTCAAGACAGAGAGCTTGGCAGCCTTCCCACAATTCTCAGCATGTGGGAATAGCAAGTAACAAAGTGTTAACACCTGCCAACTGGTGGTTAGGTGTAAATGTCTTTGTTAACAACAAACACTGCTGCTGGCAGTCATCGGAGCAAAGCAGCAAATCTGTTCCCTTCTCCGATGTGGGAAACACCAAACGATGACAACAAAAAGCCACCTAATTGCTCGATTAAGATGTATCAATCCTGGTAACTACTGATCTAGAACACTGAATTGCTGACATTTACTTCACTCCTGATTAAACAGAGTCATATTAGGGCCAGCTATTCCACAGGCATCTCAGAATGTCACAATCTGCCTTCGTGGGAGTTGTAATGGTGAACCTTTTTGCAGCAATGAATGACCCTGGTGAGGAGGGAGACAAATAGATCGTTTTGATAAGAGCAATCCAAAAAATAAAAAATAAAGCAACAAGCAAAACATAAAAGGGCAATCTACAGAATAATCTATACTCCCCTTCCTTCAGTTGCAATTTTTATTAAAACCCCTTTCCTTTATTAAATCTCGGCAACACTGGTGGTAATAGTTCTGGTACAACTGTGATACAGATCTAAGATTGCTGTCCATTCTTATGACCGCTCCTTCTTAAAATGTATGCTGGTTTGGGCTGTCCGACCAACCAGCAACCAAACATATATTTTTCTGTTTCATGGTCTCCAATTTGGCCATTACTAATAGAATAACTTTTCTTCTGCACATCCACCATATTGACAAATTGTGTTACAATCCCCCCCCCTTTAAAAATAGATAAATAAAAAAGGTATTGGATAACCTAGCTGAACTTGGTTATCATTGACATCAATGGGACTAACATGTTCAATTAACTTAGGGTTTATTCAGGCAGGAAAGGTAATCACCTCACCATTTATCATGTTTCTAGAAACAAGTTCAAATTATTTCAGTGGAATTTACTCCCAAAACTCCATAAAAACCAACCCTAGCCAGAATCACATGAAAACTCCTTTATTTTTACTGAAGCTTTTTTACTGAAGTAAAAAAAAATGTATTCTTAAAACTGCATTCTTGAGAGTATAATTGCTCTTGCAGCACATTCCAGGTGCCTGCTGCGTCTGAGGTAATTCCCTCCATATCTAGTTTACCTTACCACCCACACAAGTGGAACATCTGCTTTGTTATCTGAAGCTTCTATTTATTTGTTTCAAATATATGTAGTCTACCCTATATCCAAAATTCTGGGGGTGCAGAACAGTAAAACCATCATAAAAAATGAACAATCCATAACAATATAAATGGATTAAAGTTAGATTTCATCTCTTCATAAAACTGCAGCCATCAGACCACTAGCTGCTTCCAATGGTCTCTAAGGAGTAGCCATTTTAAACTGGCTTCTAAATGTAAGAAGGAAAGTCACTTGCCAAATTTTGGGGTGGTGGCGAAGGGTGCCCATAACCAGGGCACCATCACAGAGAAGGCCCTTTCTCATGTCACCACAGAATGTATGGCATCTAATGGTGGAATGCTAAGAAGGGCCTGCCCAGCAGATCATAACTTGGCAGGAATATATACGAGAGGTACTCCTTGAAATATTTAGGTCCCAGGCCATGCATGGCTTTATACCTTTTCAACGAAACCTTGAATTCAGACTGAATTCAGATCTTCTCCACTGTTGCATGCATGCTTTGGATCTCTGATAGACTTCACACTTTCTAGGTTCAATAACAACAACAACAATTTATTATTTATACCCTGGCCATCTGGCTGGGTTTCCCCAACAACTCTGGGCAGCTCCCAACAGAATAATAATAATAGTAAAGCGATGAAATATCAAACATTAAAAACTTCCCTAAACAGGGCTGCCTTCAGATGTCTGCTAAAAGTCAGATAGTTGCTTATTTCCTTGACATCTGATGAGAGGCCATTCCACAGGGCGGGTGCCACTACCGAGAAGGCCCTCTGCCTGGTTCCCTGTAACCTCACTTCTCGCAGTGAGGGAACCGCCAGAAGGCCCTCGGCGCTGGACCACAGTGTCCGGGCTGAACGATGGTGGTGGAGACGCTCAAATATGTCTCAAACAGTTAGCTTAGGAATAATTTGAAATTAAATCATGTTTACTGATGTTTCAGCATGACAATATCATGTATTGGGCAGATTTTTAAAAATATAGTAAAAGGTAATTTT
Organism: Zootoca vivipara; assembly: GCF_965207765.1. NCBI lineage: Eukaryota > Metazoa > Chordata > Lepidosauria > Squamata > Lacertidae > Zootoca > Zootoca vivipara. The sequence continues at coordinate 29,282,196 of NC_142591.1, forward strand.
TGAGGTGTGGCAACCAGAATGAAAGGCAGTATTCCGAGTCTGGGTCCACAACAGGTTTGTGTAGTGGCATTATGATATTTGCAGATTTATTTTCAAGCCCTTTTCTGGTGATCCCAAATGTGGATTTTCTCCCCCCGCCCTGACAGGTGCTGCACACTTGAAATTCATTGTTACAGGTAGGTAGCCTACGGTCTGCCGTAGTCGAAACAAAATTAAAAAATTCCTTCCAGTAGCACCTTAGAGACCAACCAAGTTTGTCATTGGTATGAGCTTTCGTGTGCATGCACACTTCTTCAGATACGCATGCACACGAAAGCTCATACCAATGACAAACTTAGTTGGTCTCCAAGGTGCTACTGGAAGGAATTTTTTAATTTTGTTTTTAAATTCATGGTTTCAAGATTTCCTTCCTTGACAGTCACCACAGACTTGTGTGTAGAGCTAGGATTTTTTTTTTTTTTGCCCATGTGCATCTTTTTACACTTGCTTACATGGAAGCCCATTTGGCAGTGGGATCTTTTGATAAAGGGTGGTATATAAATTGAATCAATAAATAATAATAAACAAAGGATACCCCAGCTGGGGAATTAGAAACAATTGAAGAGCATGTGTATGTTGTCAGGTGGTTTGATGTCATGTGAAAGTGCTACGTTGTATTATTCATGTTCATTATCCTATGTCCTCTTATCTTAGTCATTGTGTTGCAATTTACATTTTAAATCTTTGGAGCTATGGCTTCATTTGCTTCTTGATATTTGTTTTGTCTTTGTATATAATCTTGTTTTTCAAAAAATAAAACACCTAAAGATTAATTTACATTATATTCTGAAGACTGGAAAAAGTAACACAATGAGAAGTTCCAACAGCAGTGTCAGAGTGCAGCTACAAAAGGAAGTTTCTGCTGGGTTTTTAACAGTATTCAGATTCCACCAGTTCCATTCTCTAATGCCATCCCATGCCATGTCTACTCAAATGTTGCTTTCGTCGTATGCTGAAGATGCAGCTCTTTTCCCTTGGCCTTTGAATCCTGAGATAAACACTTTAGGACTCACCCAATTATCTTGACTGTAATTTGTTTTAGCTGATTTCTACATAATTTTTTAATTTTTATATTGTGTTTTTTAATTGTCGTAAACCGGTTCTGGGACCTCATGGTTGAAAGGTGGGGAAAGAAATCCAAATAAACAACAATAATAGTCTTTATAGTAATAAATATTGTAAGTCCCATGGAGGTCAGTGGGACTTCCTCCCAGGTCTGAGTGTATAGGATTTCTGTGTTAATTTAATTGCAAGGACACTAATCCAAAGATACATGAACAGAGCAGAGGGCAAGTTCTGCACTGCGTGCTCCTTGCCACCTAACAGATGGTCCACGCTGTTAGTTTAAGCCTTTTGACAGCTTTCATTCCCTTTATGTATCTCAGTCAATATACAGTTTTGCATGTATTTTCTAGCACTTTCTTCCCTATTCCTCTGGGGAAGGGTATAAATATTGATCATAAATTTTTGGTTGCTTCCAGCAAGACATGTGGAGGGGGGACATAAATCATGATAATAATTTTTTTTAACCCTATTAAGAAAGTGAAATTATTGTAAGGCAAATGACCATATTTAGCTTGACCTATAAAGTCTTCAACAGCTTGGGCCCAACACACTTAAGAGCCTGCCTCCTCCCCTATATCCCATTACAACCGCGAAGATCAACTGAGAATGCCTTCTTGATGATACCATCTGTGCACCAAATTTGTACACAAGAACACATAAAGAGGCATTTTCAGATATTGCCCTCACAATTGCAGAACTCGCTTGCCTTTGGAGACCCATAAAAACCTGAGCCTAGGCAATATTCAAAAACTTTAGGTCTTAAAATAAAAAAGTATTGGCTGTTTTTTGGTAGCTATGGACAGTAAGGCTTACGTTTAATATAAGAATGTAGGCACTGCCTCGCCTTGCAGGGTCTGACGAAAGTTCACCTTATGTTTCCAACAGCAACCAGGCAATGCAAAATAGAGAATAAAAAGTCCTACTGTGCGTTGAAATATTGCTTCAGCTCAGGGTTTGGTTTTTTTGTTTTTGTTTTATCTCAGCACTTCTATGCAGGACATATACATTTCTAAGTGCATCACATTGTATATGCCCAGCACCTGACACTCAAAACTATTTGCCTATGCTACTTTTTAGGTATAGATGCAAATTTAGAAATATTCACTATAATTAAAATAGAAACGCAATACATTTCACCAGATTGTGTCGTCTCAGTCTGCTGGTAAGATGCCAACTGTGGACAGACAACTTCTGCTCTTCCTCCTTAGGGCTTTTTATGCTTAAACCTAACTCAAATAGAGGACTCCTTCAGATAGAGGACTGACCTCTGACAAGCGGTCCATGGCAGGACTGTCTCCTGTAGAGTAGAAGGATTCAAAAGGCCATAGGAATGAGAGGGGGATGTAGAGGATGCAGAGGTAGAGGTGGGAGGGAAGCTGAGATGGAGGAGGTGAGCCGGTAGGAAAGCAGCCAGGAAGGGAACCAAAGGGAGGTGTGCTACTGAAATGGAAGGGAACAGAGGAAAGCGTGTCTAGGTTTGAAGCTAAGCAATAGGCAGTGGAAGGATCTATGAATGAGTCCATGACTCTGGAAAAACAACAACACAGAAGAGACACAGAGCATGAAAGGAAGGGCCAAAGGTCAGCAGGTGTATGGGACCTTTGACTGTCACAACACTATGGGACTGAGAGTAAGGAGGCCAAAGAGGAAGCAGGATGTAGGGAAGGTGGCTGAATTCTATATACCGAAATGAACAACTGGCTAACTATTTCGCTGTAGGTTCATCATTGGAAATATGGTCAGGGGAGAGGGAGTGGAAGAATTAAAAATAAATGTCGAAGGCGGGGTACACCTGCGAAGACTGAATCCCGCTCTCACTCTGCACGGGAAGCAGCAGCAGCAGGCCCAACCTGTCCTAATGGTTGCCTCAGCTATAATTCGCACACCCGTGCAGACCCATACTAATGCTGTGCTGGATCGTTCGTAGTCTCATGTCAGCTGTTTGTATTGTTTTCCAAAGACCATGTAATAAAGCATTGCTCTCCAGCAGAAAGCAGCTCTCTGTAATTTGGAATCCCATTCAATGCACCCCATGGGAGTACAGCTGGCAACAAAAACACAGCTTTGCAAAGTTAACATCAGCCGACTTCTGGTGAAGTCCAAATCCTTGTGACACAAAATCCTATAGTTGCAGTCAGCGTGTCCTGCAGCTAATCGCTGCTGTAGAGGACGTGCGAGCCCACACTGCTATTCTCATTTTGCCCGCTCTCTGTTAGGTAACTGGGCATGCACTGAGGAATTTTATGGGAGCATATAAAGGAAGTCATTTTTCTTGTAAAAGCCTCCCCAGTGAGTATCTTAACATAAGTAATTTCATTATAATTTTGGCCAGTGCCTTTTCAGAAACACTGGCAGGCAGTTGTCACACAGCTATTATGAAGGAACCATACTGTGAAGTGAAAAGCTTTCCCGCCCTCTGGGACAGGAAGCACAGAGTCAGCTGTAGTTTCTTCGCTGTGGGAGATTCTGCAAAGGGGGAGGGAGGAAAGCCCTTATACACACACACACACGCAACACACACACACACACTCCTACCTATCAACAGTTTTGCAAGCATTCAGAGGGGGAAAGGTGGCTCTGCACGAAAACACAGTTTGCAAACAGTGAACATCTTTCGTGTTCAGTGTTGGCAAAGCAATCGATTCTAGTTAGAGATTGGACCTGTGCCACTGCAGAAGCAGTTTGTCTTCTCTGTTCTGAAAAGTACAGTAATGAAGAGCTTCCGATGGGGCTTTTCTGTTATTCTATAGAGCCTTTGATTTCATTCAGTCTCTCTCTCTGTCCCATTCTCATTTCATGTTACAAAATATAGCATGGAAGTCATCATTTCGCTGTATCAGGAAATAAAATAACTTGCTTGAGGACATTGCACCAGATGCTTTGTTTTTCTGCTTGACCATAGTTACCTTCTCTTCCTTTGTTTCTCTTGTGAAAGGGGGGGGGCGTTTGAATCTCTCATGCAGGGCAAGCCCCTACTTTGTTTGTATAAATGTATAAGTTCAAAGTCATTCATTCATTCATTCAGGTTTATTCAGGTTCTCCTGTACTGTCAGTCTGAGTTTATATATATATATAGGCCAATACTGTACATATATTTTGATGCAACAAGTATAGCAGATAATAGTATAATGTGTATTTGTGTGTGTGTGTGTGTGTGTGTGTGTGGTTTTTTGTTTGCTTTGTTTGCTTTTTAAAAAATAAAAACAAACAAACAGGGTTACCTACAATTTCAAAGATGTATAGTGAGCAGGACAATGTAATGGTCCAAGAAAGGTGAAGGGGTCGTGTAATCAGAATGACACCATCTTTTACTGTGTTTGTAGTAGTAAAACAGTTATAACAGGTCCAGATTGGAACCACATCCAACCATTTGTCCATTCAAGTAGGGAAGTTAAAATTTTCTTTCTTTGATGTCTTTCTTTGATGTCTGTCCACAGATTAATAAGACGATTCAGGATAAATACACAGTTGCTCTGTAACAAAGATCATAGTAGGTTTTGACTGAGAATGTTTTCATAAGTGAAGCTAAGAATTCCTTTTGATAGCTAATGCATGTTTTAAACTTTGCTGACAGCATTGATGCAACATGGAATGTAAGAAGCAGATTTTCTTTTAGTTCAAGGATAGTTCTGAGAAGTACTTTCATTTAACTTGAAGAGTTTGGTAGATGTTTCTGAGAACAGCTACAAGATACATCACCTGTCACCATATTTTAAAAACAGAAAACATGGGTTCCTTTGTTGGAGACCTGGCCTCTCCTGCACTAGAGAATGGTTAGGGTGGCATTTCTGAGCATGAGAGAATATTAAAATCTGAACATGTGCAACGTGATTTGGTGACATGTCATTGTCACAGATGCACTACATCCAAAACCAAATAATCTCTAATGGTGTATGGCCAAATATTAGGATCTGTAGTGCAGAAGACCCACTGACTGAAGCCAACTAGAAGAGTCCAGTGGCAAACCAACAACAGCAGTCAAACTGAACCATGGACGGAATTGACTGACAAAGGACATAGCCGCATTATTCATGTCTTATATTATTAACAACACCTTGTTAAGCTGCTCTGGGGGACTTGAATTAAATAAATACATAATAAAAACAAAAATATAACAGGGGGGTTGAAGGAGTTTCACATATATAAACACCGAACCGTTCAGATAATCATCCATACATCATTGCTCGAATGAAGTGTTATTTATAATGTTGCAAGGGGCAACCCAGATAAAATCCACTGAAATCCTCATGCTTGCTATGCAATTTCATCAGTCAACCATGTTGATTAGTCTGTTCGTGCTGCCGGTCTCTCTTATGCACTGAAAGGTCAGGCCTTCTCCATATGTAAACATTGCAACATATCCTTGCTTGGATAAAATTTGTGTACCCAGGTGCAGGGCTTATAATTGTACAAAATGGTGCCTAAGAAATGGCAACTACTTCATTGTGCTAAGAACAGATGAATCTGTCACTTTTGACTTCTTTCTCATTCTCATTCATCCAATTCTATATTCTGTTCATCCCATTTCTGCATACTTTTGCAAATTTTTAAAAACAAAGTCTGCATGAAAATTCATACACATTATTGTATGCAAATTTCCCCTAACAGAATACATTTTTGTGCATTATTTCCACTCTACAAATTTTTACATTCACTTTTCACTAACATATGCATTTTGTTAAAACACTGCAAAAAGTGTGAATTTTGGAGGACAGCTGCATTTCAGTTTACATACTGGTTCAGGAAGCATTAATCTGGCAAATTGACATTGAACTGCAAGCCAAATTAATTCCCCCCTCCCCACAACCCAACATCTCCTAAATCGTGATTATTTTTTCTTGCTTTTACTTTAAAAGAGATGGAAATTTCTTTTTACCACACTTTCTCCACAAAAGCAGTTAATAAACCAACCCAGCACAGGACTATAAAGAATAGAATTGCTACTAAGACTACCACTCTCTCGGTGACTAAAAAGACTGTCGTATTAGTGTCATATTGATCATTTTTCCAGTTTGGAAATTTAGTCATATTATTATTGTGGTTCTCGCCAATATCATTACAACAAGCCTATGTTATACGATAAGAAGCTTTGGTCTAATTGGCATTTGAAGCATCAAGGAGCTGAATGTTTTTTCACAGGTTAGGCTGTGGTCTCCAGAGAGAGACTTTCTACCTCACAAAAGAGGCTATCACAGAGTCATTGCAATGTGCAAATCAAATTCTCTGTGACGGCTGTTTTCATTAGTTACCTGTGACCTGGAACTAAATCTCTGCCATATTGTCCTACAGATTGGGTCACCCCTGGGACCCCAAATGGCCTACAATGATAAATCTAATACTTACAAACAAGGTGATGTCTTTACACTACTTTGCTGAAATAGGTGAAGACTTGTTTATTTTAATCTCCATTACATTTTGTGTTGGGGGGGGAAGGGGGAGGGAAATGTAATCCTGCAGAACTGATCCTTTGCAGCATAGATAATCATTGATACAATTTGCTGCAGTGTTATTACTCTTGCTATTTTTGCTGGAGTCCTTCGGCTTTGATGGAGTATGTGTGGAAATTCCCCCTGCCTCTCACTCTGCCTGCTCTGCCTCCTGCATCCTGGACCCACAGCTGTTCTTCAAGCTTCAAGGCTCTGGGCCCAGCACCTTCCCACAAATGGGATAATCTCACCTTGGCCCTAACTTCAGCTCCCTGCTCCTTTACTCCTCATTTTCACCCTTTCTGTTAAAAATGAAGTGTCCTTCCTGTTTCTTTGCCATGCATCATAATGAAAATATTGAACTGGATCCTCAAATAAGTTATTTTAAGGAAGTTTATATACAGAAGGTTTTATTCCACTTGCAAGGTACAATCTAAAACTTTTTAATATTTTGGCAGAATTGGATGAAATTTGCAGGCAGAACTACCCGTTCCAAGGGAGTGGATCTTACCAGATTTTAGAATCATAGCTGCAATCTGTGAGCCGAGCTCCAGGTTACTGGTGGCTGAAGCCACCATAGCACTATTACCAGTTTAATTTTATATTTCCAGAGATGGGGTGTCAGCTACTGCATGTTTCTCCTTCCCAGTAGGGCTTGGTGCAACCTGAAACTGGTTTAGCTCCAAACAGAGCCTCACTTGAATGTCAGCTACTTCCTCCCACATTCTTGGGATCTTGGGACTGTAACCCAATTCAGACTCCATGGCTTCACCACAAACTTTCCTAGCCTCTTCTTAGCCTGGTGAAGAGTTCTGGATGACCAGGAGGCCTGCACATTATTCTGTAACATTTTGGTTACGAAAGCCTATTGATTGAATTGCATCATCATCATTTTTAATTCCGGATTTTTTTTCTTATGGGTCATTATGGCAGTATTATTTTTATGAGTCATGCTGATGACACACTGCTTTTGTGGGGCCTAAATTTATTGCATGGTGTCAAGATCACATCCACACAGTAAGATGTGACAACTAGGCTGTCATTTGCAAAAAGAAAACGAAAACTTATATTTCCACTTTTGGAGTGTCTGTGTCAGGGGAAGGGAAGGCATTTGTGCTACCTGTTATGTAGGCTTCTATAACCTACTCAAGACCCCATAATTCTTGTCTGTCTTTCTTTTTCTTTTTTTGCTAATGGTCGCATGCCTTTGATTAAACTCTGCATGGTGCATTAAGGACTAAAACAGATGATAAATGCCACACAGTACTTTACATTAGATCAGAGTTGATTAGAATTTTTGATGATCCAGCAACTAGATGAAGAAACTGCACGAGCAGCAAGTGAAAACGTTCAGCTGTTACCTTTGTGTGAGGAAATGGCTTTTGTGCAATAGAAGAGACAAAGAGGAACTAACGGGGCTATATTTCCTCTAAGGCAAGCTAGCAGTTTTCAATGGCAAATGGTTTTCTGTAATTTATACTTGGGATATTTAATCACTCTGGTGGCATAATTCAGTCTTTTCAGAGCCAGTAGGCAGGGCTGCATTGGCATGAGGGGTGCACTGTGGATTTGCACAAGCCACACCCCTAGCAGGCTTGGTGCTAAAAAAATATGCAGCTGTGCTGGCGTGGAGCGCAAGAGAATATTGGAGGGATGCAATAAAAGAAAAGGATCAACAAGGAGGGAGCTTGACTGTAGCTGGGGTTTGTGTCAATGCTTTGTGGGAGAGAAAGATGGTAATGACCAGAGGTAGGCAACCCTTTTCTCCCCTGTCGTTGGCTGCATTCCCTGTGGGGAGGGGGAGTTATTTGCCAGTGGCCACTTGCTGGCGGTGGGGAAAACCAGAGCTCATGTGCAGAGCCACAGACAAAAGTTTTCCGGAATGAACTAATCTGGAACAAAGATCACTGTGTTGCAGTTTTCACCATGGCCACCTCAGATTAAATTCCTAATCCTATACAGGTCTACTCAGAAGCAATTCCATACTGGAGTTTGATGGACTTACTCTCAAATAAGTATACTGAGGATATTTATTTTTATTGAATACAACAAACCCAATACTGTACAGTTACTCTTCTGGAAAGCATGTGAAACAATCCTTTTGGACTTTAGTGGGTTACAAAAAATCACACACAGAGAGAGGAGAGCAGGGGGACCAACTTGAATAAAATATTGGGGGGGGGTAGGTTAACTCTGCCCTGCATAATCAACCACAAGACATGGCACATGCACAATATTTGAATAGCAATGCCCATCGACTGGAGGCGGTGGGGTTGGCTGACTCAAATTTTTTATGGGGCAGGGAAGAGACCTCGGCCCCAAGGAGTTGGCTCCTATGCTCAAGGGCCTTTCAACCCTCATCAGCAATTTTGGGTGTGCTAATGTCTTTTATTACAGAAGACAGGGTTGAATCCAAATAAGCCCCGCTTAAATCAATAGGCACAACCAACATAGATTTCAACATTGTGTTGAAATGCCAACAGTGCCCTTCAGCTCTCTATATTGGACAAACAGGCCAAACCCTACACCAAAGGAAAAATGGACATAAATCTGACATCAGGAATCACAAGACAGAGAAACCAGTAGGAGAACACTTCAATCTCCCAGGACATTCTATACAAGATCTCAAAGTAGCTGTCTTATTACAAAAGAATTTCAGAAATAGACCGGAAAGA